>NC_034601.1:44736362-44752394 GCF_900095145.1 Mus pahari | reverse complement strand
AAAAAAAAAAAAAAGAAGTGCAGGTCTGAATTCACACAGCTCTCACTTGCTCACTTCTACTCATAGTTCAGATCTCGCCCATGCTTCCTCTTCTGGTGCCTCCGTGTCTTAGCAGTTACGCTCCTTAATTTTATGGGTTTTCATGGCTTTTTTTTTTAATCATTTTCATTTGCGTGTAGGTGGGTACATGCCTCAGAGCATGCATGGCACATGCATGGAGACCAGAGGACAACCTCCAGACTTGGTTCTCTACTTCTGCCACTTGAGTTTTGGGTCCTGTTAGGTGGCAAGGGCTTTTACCCACTGAACCATCTTGCTGGCCCTCCCCTATCTGGCTCATCAGTTGATTTAGTTTTTATCAACCCCACTTATGATCATATTCACCCAGTTGTTCTCTGTGTCCTTCCTTCTCTCTTTGCCTCTCTCTCATGCTCCTACATGAATTCGAGACCCAGACTCTCTGTTCCTAACTTCTCTCTCTTCTTCCCACAGGTTATATCTTTACCTTAAGGTTCTCTTTGGCTTCTTCTGATTGTCCTTGTGGATCCTACCTGGTTTTCTTAGCTGATCCCCCAGTCCCAAGGATTCCTCCAACATATGGATCGGTCACAGCTTAAATTAAAACCTGTGGATGATCAAAAATCTCCTGAGACCTTCTGAGCTTTTAACTCATGCAACCATATATTTTCTTTGAATAGCTATGAAAAGCACTGCTATAAATACAAATTAGACAAGTATATAATATATATACATTCATATACATACTCAGATATGAAATCCATTGTACTTTCACCAAAACCTCTCAGATCATTGTTGCTGCAAAGTAAGCACATTTGTTGGGGAGGCAGCCAACACAGGGTAAAGAGTGAAGACTTTGAGAGAACAGACTTAGAACATTTCCTCGCTGAATGGAACTGGCCACTACGCCCACAGTTGTATATGGTGGCAATGCTTGTGACTATGTGATGATGGAATTTTTCCCCTTATGCCTGGCATTCTTCAGTTTCAACTCTAAATTAAGAGCAATTTGTGTCTTGAGATCATTGCATTCATTGAGTAAGATCATGCATTCTGTGTGCCCTTGAGCGCCTGATTTAGCAGATACTCAATAAAGAGTGGTCATTTCCTTCCCTCTTTAACTAGATGGAAGGGTGTTAAGAAGGGGCAGGAAGATGAATGGGAGCAAGGGCCTTGCCTCAAAGAGCTCCCTTCAGGACTCTGCCTCCTTTTATCAGCCATAAAGGGCTCTAGACAAATAATAAACAAAGTGACAGGCTAAACACAAAAGCTTCAAACCGACTCTCGACTCCCTTATCCAAAGATAGTGTGATCAGAATAAGACAGGGTGTGAATATCTCCTCCTGATCTGGGCATGCAACCAATATTCCATCATCTGCAACAGCCGCTCGCCAACCTTTAATTGCACTCTATATAAATAAGCAACAAAGGAAAGGATTTTGGAAAGAAGAAAGAAGACTGAGTTTAATATAAAGAAATTTACTAAAGTTAAGAATATTTGCTTCAATAAACATATTCACCAAGAGCACTGTTTATTTAAAACAACATTCATCAACATTTATTTACATCTGTCATTGTGCCAGGAACTAGCTGAGCTAGGTGTGACCAGCTAGAGATAAAGACAGCTGTCTTATTCTGAAGAAATGCACTTTGAATTGGTATTTCTACCTGCCAATTCCATTGACCTGCTGTTTAGAGTTGGACTTAAAACAACTCACTAACCCCATGCAAAATTTGATTCCTGCCTCCCTCCCCTTGGGACACAACTTGAGTTTTTGTTACAAAAAAAAAAAAAAAAAAAGACAAGGTTACTCATCAAAACCATAATTTCAACAATATTTTCTGCAATATTTGTTCCACCAAAAATATAAATAGTGGCCAATATATCAATGGATTATGCTGGGAAACTTCAGTTGGAAGGCTTCCAACTCAGAAAGCGCATCATAAATATATAGTATTTGTTGGACTTTTGGTTACCTTGCAAAGATAACAATGAAGTGCCTGAGATGATAATGTAACTGCATAGCCAAGCCTCTGTGTGTTCCCATGCTCACATATATTCATAAAAACAAACACAAGAATGGTAGTCCTAACAGCTGACTCCTTCAGGACTCCCACAGTCCTTGCTTTTTGGTACATCTGATGGTGGAAGGGAAACACTCGTAGATGACTTGGGCGTTAGGGACAAACGACAAGAACTAAGTTTGAGAGGTAGAGCAGGAACTCTAGAATTAAGAATCTGAAGTGGGGGAACCCTTGAGTAAGGAAGGAGACAAGGGTTTTTGTTTTTTTGTTTTTTTGTTTTGGCTACTGAGAATGTCTGGAGAATGAGGGCTGAGATAAGGCCAAGTGCCCCACTGTGTTAAAAGACCAAAGTCCTGAGACACTCTCTGATCTGGTGTTCGATGACTGTATTCCCAGTAATCCAGAAGTAGAAGCAGGAGGCCAGGAGCTCCTGGCTCTCCTTAGCTATATAGCAAGTGTAAGGCCTGATTGAGTTACATGAGACCCTATATCAAAAAACCAAACACAAATAAATGAAATATAAGGTGTGTGTGTGTGTGTGTGTGTGTCTGTGTGTCTGTGTGTCTGTGTGTCTGTGTGAGTGTGTCTGTGTGTCTGTCTGTGTGTGTGTGTGTGTGCGCGCGCACACGTGCACATGTGCATGCACATATCTGTGCATAGGTGTGTAGAAGCCAGAGGGCAGTATATCATTCCTCGGGCACTGTCCATCTTGTTTGTTCAAGCAAAGTTTCTCATCAGGTTACCAAATAGGCTAGACTGCCTGGCCAATGAGCCTCAGGGATCAATAAAGTCACCTGTCTCTGTTTGCCCCGCTGGGATTCCAAGCACTGGACACCACCCCTGGGTTTGGTTTTGTTGCTGGAGGAAGTTGTTTTGTTTGTTTTCATTTGGGTGGGATTTTTTTTTTTTTGGTTTGTTTGTTTTGGGTTGAGTGTGTGGTTGTTGTTTTTTGTTGTTGTTGTTTTGTTTTTGTTTTTATACGAATTGTAAGACTGGTCTCAGTTCTCATGCTTAGAAGTCAATGTATTTTACCAAAAGAGGATCTCCCCAGCCCCCAAATTACAAATTATAGGTTTTGCTCTCTTGTTTATCCTTTGGAACAAACTTTTGTATTAGTAATATTTCTGTAGCTATGACAAAACACCTGGGACATTCAATCTATAAGGAGGGTTTGGGCCAGTGAGAAGGCTCAGTGGGTAACTTGCCATCAAGTTGGATCCTTGGGACTCATATGGTGGAAGGAGCCATCCAACTCTTTTAGGCTGTACTCTAGGCTATGAGTGAACTATGGCACACAAATTGTAATTTAAAAGTTTTAGAGAGGTAGACGTTCATTTGGGTTGACAATTTAAGAGGTTCCAGTCCACATGACTTGGTCCCATTACTTCTGGGTCTGTGCTACAACAGTACACCTGGCCGAGTGTGGGTAAGAGGTGACAGCCAAGAAGCAAAGAGGAGAGGACAGGGCCGAAGCCAGCATCCCCAGCAAGAAGGGATCCCTCCAGTGACCTGCTTGCTTCTATTAGGCTCTACTCTTTACAATTTACCTCCACACCGCTTTGGAGAGCCATATATAAGCCGTATTAAATCATATCTATTTGGAAGATAACTATTTTTTGAGAAATAGGACACTCCAAGCCTTTATGAGCTTTGGCATATTGGTGGCGGACTCTGTCAGTGAGGCCGGGCAAGAGCTGGGATCATGAAATTGGAAGCTGTGGTCCGGGGCTCTTATGGGGTTCTCCTGTCATATCATGTTTGTTTCTTTTCTCCCTCCTCCACTCCACACCTCCACCCTAGTGCTTAAGCAATGATGGAAGGCATGAGACTTATTCTAGCATGAGACAGGGATGGAATGAGAAAGAAGACAAGATGAAAGAAAACCTTCCAGTGGGCCTGAGAAACAAGGTAGATGTTGAGACTTAGGCACAGGTTTTTATGCGTTGTTCTACTTTGCTTCCTATTCATAGGATAACCATGACCAAAAGCAACCCAGGAAGGAAAGGGTTCATTCCTCTTATAGGTTACCATGGAGGGAAACCAAGGCAGGAGCTCAAGGCAGAAACTTGAAGCAGTAACCAAGTAGAAACACGGTTTCCTGGCTTGCTCCCTCTGGCTTGTTCAGCTACCTTTCTTAGATAGTCTAGGCTTGCCTGACTAAGTGTGATACTGCTCACCACAGGCTGGGCCCTCCTGCAACAATTATCAGTTAGGTAAATGCCTCAACGACATGTCCACAGGCCAATCTGATCCTGGACAGTTCTTCAGTTGAGGTTGCCATTTCCCCAAGTGACTATATTTGGGTCAGCTAGAGCTATGACATGACTGCGGCGTGGTCTGAATAAGAATAGTTCCGTAAGTTCGTATATTTGAATACTTAATCACCATCACCGTGGAATGATGCTATTTGGAAGGACTAGGAGGTGAGCTTTGAGGTTTCAAAAGCCCATGCTAAACCTAGTGTGCATTCTCTCTCTCTCTCTCTCTCTCTCTCTCTCTCTCTCTCTCTNCTCCCTCCCCCCTCTCTCTTCCTCCCTCCCTTTCTCTGCCTGTAGATCCAAATGTTCTACCATGTGTGCCACCATGCTCCCTGCAATGATGATAATGAACTACCCCTCTGAAACAGTGCACAAGTCCGAGTTTAATGCCTTCTTTTATAAGAATTGCCTTAGTCATAGTGTCTCCTCCAACAATAGTCCAGTGCCTAAGACACGCACTAAAGACATTTCTACTACTGGGGTTAAGTAGCTGTAAAAATACTATTGACAGCTGGACCATAGCATATACCACATGCTATAACAAGTAACGTACAAAACATAGAGTGCCTCCTCTGGCTATTTAGTGAAATGGATGCTCATCCCTTTTCCTCCCTGAGTTACATTTTAGCCCCAAGGAACTGCCCAAGCTTCTAAGGGCAGCTCCCAATAAATCTCCCCAATGTTTTTCTTTGGTCAAGGTTTCCACCTATTTTTAGATGTTCCCTTTCTCCCCTGCTGTTAACTAGGAGAGGAAAAGAAATACAAGAAATTGTGTTGAGGTAGTAGTCTGCGTCTGATGCTATATTATTCCTTCCACTGATTGTTGCAGAAGGATATTCTCACAGGCCAGCATCCTGATGAAAGCTCGACACATCTTTCAGGTATCAGAACATTGAAGTGGGGTGCCACTCTCCCTTAGAGCAGTCCTCGGTCAACTTATATTTTCCCCAATATTTAGACAATAATTGCTTGATTTGCAGGCTGTAATTGGATCACAGCCATCAGTGACATGGTTATTTGTTGTTAGAGCAATATTCACGCAATTGTGCCTATGGCAGCCCAATTAGAGGCGCACCATTGGCGACCCAGCTGGCATCTTCAATATGCTATCTCAGAGGTATGATCAGAAGACAAATCAGAGCTGACTTAATGAAGTTTCTGATCAGAGGCCTCTCTGAAGACAGTGAGTTATTGGAGGAGACAAAGAGAAGCTGATAGCTAGTAAATTTATGTACACAGTCAGAAAACAACAGGAAAATCAATGGAATTTACTGGATTCAGTCACAAGTGGTTTCTACCACAATAGACGCTTTCTCCTCTCTCAACAAGAGGATCCCCAAAATGACTAGCAATTTTTAAAAAGCCTAAAAGTTACTTGGTTCTATGATATTTAAATATGGGGCTGGGGAGATAAAGATGGGATTTCCAAACTCAGCTTTGGAAAAAAAATATCCTGGCAGATTTTGTGCAAGTTAATCAATCTCTCCCTAGTATGGGTTAGGGTCATGACTTCATCACTATACTAGGAAGCCAGATACTCCTTATTGTAGAGACTAAGAACAGACACCTAAATTTTGGTAGGTCTGAGTGAATAAAGGCTATGTTACCTACAGGTATATGATCTTGCTAGATTTCCTACTCTGAGCTAATATAATTGCCTCTGAACTAGAGATAACAATAGACAGGAATGCAGAAATAATTTGATGATGCTGCTGCTTCTATTAATATCATTGGATAGACTGGACATCAGCTATATGTTCAATAAATTGAGACAGAAAAAAGACTGAGGGCCAAATTTCTGGTCCAACTCACTGAGATGGAACCTAAGACTGAGAAGTAGAACTGATTTGCCTAAAATTACTCGAGACTGTAGAGTTTAGACAGTTGTGTCAGGTTCCAGATGTTAGGTCACGCCCTTCAGACTTCACTGAAGCCATGAATTCTAATCATTAAAGGACTGGCCATGTGTGGGGAGGAATGCACTGATCTAGAAGCCAGATAAATTAAACTGTGCTAACACCCTCTGACTGGTACCTCTAATAACAAAATAGCAGACTGTATTCATCAAAGTTAAGAATCTTCTTCCGTGGCTACCCCACCAAGCCTACAATCTCAATCTCCACAGTTCATTTCTTACTATTTGTGAAACTCTGCTCTTTAATGTTTCAAAGTATCCTTGTTGGTGTTCTATTAGTTGAACTTTTGGTCAGGTGCTAATATTATAGGACAGCACAGTAAATATGTGTACACACACTTATATATGAGGGATAGATATGTGTATACATGCAGGATATCGAATATGTATGTATACATGTCATACAGATAGTTATATACTTTTTATTAATTTCCTTATCTTCTATCAATGATGAGGTTTTAGCCACTACAAATCTAGGTTAAAAGCTAGCAATAATTAGACACCCCCACACTTTATAATTCTGGTAAGAAGCTCAAAAGGTATCTCTGAAAGATAAGTTTGTGGGTTTTTTTGTTTTTTTTTTTAAGGTGAGAAGCTGTGACTAATGCTTAAGTCGCTTAAGTGATGTTTAAGGGACAATGATAAATCACTGCGCAACCAGTCATACGGGGGACCACAGAGCTTGACAAGCAGCTTGTGTTAATACACTTAATAAAATGTAGTGAGCTACATAGCCTGTCTTACTTCCCTGCCCTTTCTTTAAAGCAAGGGGTGTTTCTCTTTCCCACATCCATTTACCTGGCTTTGGACACGTGCTACCCGTTTTTTACGGGTAGGTTTCTCTCTTCTCGTTGCCTTTCTGAGCCTTCTGTTTCCATGTCTTTCCCCCTCTTCCTCTGAAGCAGTTTTTCTTAAAATAGACAGCGCATGTGGCCACACGAGTAGCTGTCTGTCAAACAGGGTTACATTCAAGCGTAGATCTTCTCTTGCACACATTTTAAATCCACACGCACACGTATCTGCTCACCGCCCCACCCCCCACCCCCTTGTCCCTTCAGCTATCTCTGGCTTCCTGTTCCAACTTCCTGTTTCCGGTTCATTGTTCATTCCTCATTCCCACCCCTCTTTTGTTCTTCCCTAGGGCCTAATTCCTCTTTCCAGCTTAGACCCATACCACACTTCATCTTGCGTTTGTACTCTGTATGTGTCTGCTTAAATGTATTCATCTGATCCATTCTGATTAACTCCAATGTAGTCCTCTATGGTAGGTCTCAAACACACACTTACTTCCTCCATTTTGGCTGGGGGTTAGCTTTTTTTTTATTTTTTAACTTTATTTCTTTGATTTTTTTTTTTCCCCATCCACATACAGAATTAAAGTTCAGGAATAGAATTTATTTTGTGCAATGAAAACCACTGAAGTTTCCTTAGTTTGAATTTCAAAAGCAAGTGAGCAGAGCTAGCTATAATTTAGTGAGGAGAATATAGCCTGAGCCGTACATGATTTTACTTATCGGATTTTTTTCTCATCGCCTCTCAATGGAAGAAAGAATTGTCCACACTGAGAAAAGATATCAAAAGCAGTCTTAATCTAATTTTCTTCTTTTTATTTGTTCTAATATTTTGGTCCCTTTGTGGCTTCAAACAAATTAACTTTCAAATTTTTCTCAGGAAGGAGAGAAGAGCCTTTTCATCAGTTTTATAGTTCACTGAAAATGACTTTTAGAATAAGCATGTTTTATAGAAACACTGATTATAACTCTGTCATCTGCAACAATGAAGTGCAAGAAAGGAAAAAAGAAAAAAAAAGCCACTGTCAAATAATATAAAAAATTTCAGATTTGGGTAAATTGCTAAATCTGAGATAAGAGCTTGCTTAGTTCCCCTATGCACTCTAAAACAAACAAAAAATGGAGTTTTAAATCTTCACATTTGTAAAATTAATTTCAATATACTGATAACTTTGGGAATGTGCATGACTAAGCAGACTAAAGAAGACTGGACAAAAATTGTCAAGATTCACTTCACTGTGACTCATCTGCATGAGGCAGAGCACAAGGTAGACTCATTCTCTCCCTTCCATTAAAACAAGCTAACTCAGAGACAAATGGAATTCTTAATCAGGAATGAGATTTCCGAAAGTATTCAGGTCCCTTGCTAACTGCAAGTACAAAATACCCTCTAAGAACAAG
The DNA here is from genome assembly GCF_900095145.1 of Mus pahari. NCBI lineage: Eukaryota > Metazoa > Chordata > Mammalia > Rodentia > Muridae > Mus > Mus pahari. The sequence continues at coordinate 44,743,986 of NC_034601.1, read as the reverse complement.
AGAGTCATTCATGGACATGACAAGCTGGCTTGCTCCTCATACTCATCTCACAGAGTGTTCTGCAGTCTCCCTAAGTGGGAAGAACTTCAGCTGGCAAAGCTTTAAAACATATCTCCATCTTCAACTCTACTATTGTGTATGTTTCTTGTAAACAGGTCTCCCTTTCAGGGACAGACACTGGAAAAAGAACGAAGAGAGTGTGTCCTGCTCCCAGCCTGTGAAATGTAACCATTTTAATTAGTCAAGACAGCACCAATGCCAACAAAATAAGTAAGTTGCAAATTGAACAAGGAAGTACTACATTCCTATGTCTGTCACTTTGGTTTTATCTCACCAATTGGTATTGTATTGAGTTAAATCATAGTTAAATAATTTATGGGGTCTCATGTAATGTTTTGATATATGCACAAGGTTGAATGGCTGAATCAAGTTAATCCACATATTCACCACCTCAATTTCTTCCCATTTCTTGAAGTGTACTCTACATTTGCTTGGGATCTCAATGGTAATTTTATTTTTTAGGAGCATCCAGCTGTGTTTTCCACAATCAGTGGCTTTACTAATCTACATGCATGCTAATGGTATGCAAATTTGCCTTGACCCCACATTTTCACTCCTCTTTCTAACAGGGAAGTGATAGCTCAACCAAAATGTTTCTCATATGTCTTAACCACTTGTATACCTACCTGCCTTTGGGAACTACCTGTGAAAGTCCTCTGCACGTTTTCTGTTTTCCTGCTATTGATTTTCTCACATTAATTAACCCTTTATTCGATGTATGTTTTGAAAATACAGAGTGGGAGGCATAGTCACTCTGTGGAGTGATTTTTTTTCCTCAGGATCCTCTTTTGTTTTGTTGGTGGTGCTGCTGTGTTTGTTTGTTTGGGGGGGTTGTGAAGTTTTGTTGTTGTTGTTGTTGTTTGGTTGCTTTTTTTTTCTTTTTGTTTTGATACAGGGTTTCTCTGTGTAGCCCTGGCTGTCCTGGAACTAGCTCTGTAGACCAGGCTGGCCACAAACTCAGAGATCAGCCTCACTCTGCCTCCTGAGAGTAGCAGTGAGTTTTTAGCTACACTGCTTTGGGCTCTCTGTGGGTCAAAGTTTCAAACCTGCCCAGGAGCTATCTTTGGATCCTCCAATGAAAGACACACACACATTAGCTTATCTTTAAGATGCCTTAGCTACCACAAAGGCTGGGTACTCCTAAACTTTCTCCTGCTACCCCAGGCCAAATCCAGGAACTGACCAGTGGCTTCTTACCCGGAAGTCTCAAATGGCTGGTTTTATTTTCTGCCACTCCTGCATCCGGTTCTTCCTCCCCGAGTCATGACGATTCTCTCTTTCCTGTTCCTCTAAGTGTCCCATCCCCATGCCCAACCATTGGCCATTGACATCTTTATTGATCCATCAAAACCCAATTGAAAAAAAGGACCTGCATCGTCTGGGATTGCTGGTTGAATCAAAGCATTAGAACCAATCTCCAACACCTGAGCGCTGGATTAAAGGCGCACCACCACTACCAGGCTTCTCACCTGTATTCTTTTTTTTTTTTTTTTTTTTTGGGTTTTTCAAGACAGGGTTTCTCTGTATAGCCCTGGCTGTCCTGAAACTTACTTAGTAGACCTGGTTGGCCTCAAATTCAGAAATCTGCCTGCCTCTGCCTCCAAGTGCTGGAATTAAAGGCGTGCGCCACCACTACCTGGCTTCCATGTTCTTACATAATTCATTTGTTCATTAAGTCAGTAACTATTTACAATGTGCTATCTGTGCTAAGTTCTTAATAATGGGCTTATGGATAAAACAGGAAAGGTTCTTACAGAGAGTCTGTTTCCATATAGCTTTTGCTTCTTTTCTTCTTTTCTTTTCTTTTCTTTTCTTTTCTTTTCTTTTCTTTTCTTTTCTTTTCTTTTCTTCTTTCTGTCTTTCTTCCCCCCACCCTGATATCATCCTGTTATTTCCAATTCTGCCTAATGCCCTGGCCTCGTCTTTCATTGCTTTTACTGTATGGTTCAATGAGTTCAATTCCTTTAAATACTACCCTTCCCTTATCATGCCTCCTTCCCCTACTATTGTTGAGTAATTTTCTTGGTTGCACTGCACAAGGGCTATTCCATACTCTTATACCAAGTCTCCATCTACAGCCATTCTCTCCTAGGCTCCTATCATCTTCTGGTCCCAGATGTAAGCAGAGGTCTATTGGGAAATTTTAGATATACTTTTCCTCCTTGGTGAAAAGAAGACACATGGATGTGCATAAGTCCCTTGTTTATCCTCTGACATCTGTTTTCTTTGCACACTTCCTTTCTGCTCTGCCTTTCATGTGTCTTTGCTCATACCTTGAGCTTGCTTGTAGCTCTCTCCACTTTCTCTCCTGAAAAGAGCTCATTTTCTCTCCTATCTTTCATTGTCATCTATAGTCAGTCTCCTAACATCCCATCTTCAATCCAGATCATTCTTCGAAATTGTAGAAACATAGTTCCAAATCCTTACAGTAGCTCTACGTACCACATTGGAATGTGTTTTAAGAATTTTTAATATGGGGTGCTTTCAAATAAATTTATGATCTTTAACTATCTTGATAGAAAACTGCCTGTTCCCTAGGGTTTCCTCCCATAGTAAATGGTACCAGCATCCTTTCCCATGTTCCAGCCAGAGCCTTACTAAGCATCTCTTCCTCCTTCAGGGTCTCCCTTACCTCCTCCACCCCTGCCAAAATAGTCAATCACCAAATCTACTTGGTCCTACCTCCTCTCTTCTTCCTTTTCCAATTGAAATCACCCTCCTCTTTTGCCTGAACCCACATGATTTATTTCTAAATGATTTTCCCTCTAGACCACCTTTTGTTTAACCTCTACCCCATTTTTCAAATGACAATAAAAAGGGATAATTTTACATGTAAATCTCATTTAATTTTTCCACTCAAACTATTCAATGGCTTCTCAACATGAAGTGTTACCTCTCAAATCCTTCTGTGTGTTTCCTGAGTAAAATCAACTGACTATTGCCTGAGGGTGTTACATATGCTCTGCCAGGGGTGCTGTTCCTTCCGCCCTGTGCACAGCTTCGGGGTATGAGTTTAATTAGTACTTTCTTACGGAAATCTCCCTGATTAGATTATAAATAGTATGGGGTTTTATATTAACTCTTACACCACCCTGTGATTTAATAATGAAATCCCCATTGATATCTATGAGATCTGACTTTGTTGGGCAAGCTCCATGAGAAGAATGGCTAGGTATAACTTGTCTACTAGTATATTCTCAAAGAACAGCAGCCAGGAAGAATGTACTCAGTAAGACTTGCTGGAGAACTAAACTGAGTATAATTGCAAATCCAGTTAACCCTGTTATGTTCAGCAATGTATTTGGCTGGATACTAGATACAGGCCTTACCTATGTATGATAAACAATTATGATAATTATTAAATTATATTTACACTTTCCCAAGAATATAATTTTAAGATTCAACACATTTCTCAAAAAATAAAAGAAGTTCTGAATTTTTCTAGAAAGCTGATTTTAAGGACAGATTTTCCTTTATTTGTTTATGTCATTGCTTGGGTTGGGTTTTGTTGCATTGTTTATTAATGTAGTTCAGGCTGGCCTGGAACTTACTGTGTCATTAAGGGTGATTTTGAACTCCTGGGTCTCCCAGGCCTTTATGTAATAGACGCCAAGGGCAAAGCCACCCACCCACCTTTGAAATAGTAACAATCAAAAAATGCATTTAGACATTACCAAAAGCCCCCATGGGAATGTTGAGAGTGTCTTCCTGGCTAAGAATCACTAAGAACTACTACCTCTCCCAGGCTGAGATAACTGGCTAACTTAATCTTTCTTGAAAAACCACCAGCTGTTCGGTTGTCATATATTGTTTTAAAGAAGAAAAATAAGACCAAATTTAATTTAATTTCAATAAAATGAGCATTTTTGCCCACCAATATTCAAAATAGATTAGAATAACATTTATCATTCTTTTGAAGCATTATCTAAATGGGATGAAATTTTAATTTCAAATCTAGAACTGTGAAATTAAGTATGGAAAAAAAAAGAAATTTTCTTCCACTATGTTCTCCAAGGGAGACTTAAAGGCCAGCCTGAGTCTCAGAGGTCCATTACTAATGCATGTGTGAAGAAAATGATTAGCATGTAATGAGAGACTACAGGGGGAAAGCCCTACCAAAGAGGAAGAAGACCGATGAGGGCTTAAATTCTGGCCATGTTCACATTCTCAAGGGCTCTGATTTATTGACAGGAGAATATTATGGCAGACAGAAGTGAGAGCAGGAAATAATTAGAGCACATTTTTCAACATCAGTCCTTGTGACATTCTGCACCATGTAATTCTTTGTTTCAGGTGACTTTCCTGTGCATTGCAATAGACTCAAGAACATCCCAGGTCTTTACCTAATAGACACCAAGGGCAAAGCCACCCATCTGCTTTTGAAGTAGTGATGATCAAACATGGGTTCAAACATCACCAAAGGTCCCCTATGGGAAGGTTGAGAGACTGTTCATGGTTAACAATCCCTGGATAAAAGAAAGCCAAAGTCATCTATAGATTCAAGAAAAGCACAAAGGACACGGGTTTTCTGTCATTAGCTTTATTCAAAAACTGCTGTTCCCTAGGGTTTCCTCCCATAGTAAATGGTACCAGCATCCTTTCCCATGTTCCAGCCAGAGCCTTACTAAGCATCTCTTCCTCCTTCAGGGTCTCCCTTACCTCCCACCCCTGCCAAAATAATCAATCACCAAATCTACTTGACCTTGCCTCCTCACTCTAACCTTTGCCAATTTAAGTCACCCCCATCTCTTTTTTTTTTTAAGATTTATTTATTTATTTATTATATGTGTGTACACTGTAGCTGTCTTCAGACACTCCAGAAGAGGGCATCAGATTTTTGTTACGGATGGTTGTGAGCCACCATGTGGTTGCTGGGATTTGAACTCAGAACCTTTGGAAGAGCAGTCGGTGCTCTTAACCGCTGAGCCATCTCACCAGCCCGTCACCCCCATCTCTTGCCTGAGCCCACACCATTTATTTTCTCGCAGGTTTCCTCTCTAAGTTACTTTTCCTTGCCTCAAACCCTTATTTCACACGACGACGAAAATAATCATTTTAAATGTAAAAACTCACCAAATGGTTTCTCCACTTGAACCACTCAATGGCTTCTCAGTGTGAACTGTTTAGAATCCTGGAACCCTGACTAAGAACAACAATACACTAGAGTCAAGTGTGGTGCACACACTCTGATGAAGTAGCACTTACTATCCATGCAACCAAGAACCTGGGTATGTTTTTTTGGTAAAGTATAGGGACAGATGTTGTCTAGTCTCCTGGAGGTCCCTGTAGGAGCAGTCTCAGACTGCAGACATTTGTTGCTAATTTTTGTGTACACTGGTCACTTGCAGTTGGACCATAAGGAAACCTTAGTCATCCCTCTTGAACCTGGTCCATATGGGGAGAGCTTTGCCAATTTACCACGGGCCTAAGGCCTTGGTCTTTGTCATGTATGTGCCCATGTTTACAATACACATACCCTCAGGAGTCACTCAGGATTTCCCCTGCTCTGTATAGGCATTGCACTGTTAAACGCAATCATTTCAGAAGTGGACTCCTAATCCTGCCTCCCTCAAGAAAGAACAGCAACCTGGCCTCTGGAGCTTCAGGAAGATTCGGCTGTAAATGTTTCCAAATCTCAGAAGTGCGTAGGGCTTGATTTTTCTGTATCATATTTCATCCTGCTTCAAACAGGATGAGTTACCCCCTGCCCCCCTTTTTTCTCAGGCAGAGTCCTGAAACTCTCTAAAGCAAACTGTAATGAGTCAGTATGGTTCTCTCGGGCGGTGTGATCACACACCCGCAGCATGGAAACAGATCGTAATTTCCTCAGCTCAGCACCAGATGAAGAACTTGGCTCCCGTGGAGGGGCCAGGCTGCATGAAGAATATGTTTGCTTTTGTTTGTGTGTTGTTGAATCGATGCAAGTAAAAATATAAGACGGCACAGAAAGTGCAGTGCCAGGGACAAGCACAGGGTAGACTGGGGCATTGGTACAGAGTCAGGAAGACTTCACTTCAAAGTTGAATGTCTGAGTTCTGTCTTGAAGGACAAAGAACAAGCAAGCCATGACAGCTGCATTCGAGGGTAGGAGAAAGAGCAGGTGAAGCAGAAATGCAAGTTGGATGCAGAATTTGAAGAAGCCCAGTATAGTGTGCTACAGGTGGGGGCTGCTCAGCACAGCTGGATCATCCACTGAGACTTTGGGAAGGATGATGGGATCATTTGCAAAGCAGAGACAAGATCATGAAGGGGGGAGCCGGGTAATAAACTCATGTTCTGTTGTCTATGAGGCCCTTGATCTTAAGACACACCATTCATATTTATAAGAGCTCTTGAGAGAATTTAGAAGCACTAATCTAAATACACACAGTTTATTAAAAATTAACTGAGACATCACTTACAAGTGTTGTTTCAATACTTAAATCAGAATTTGCATCTAAACCTTCTTGACAAATACAGGATGCAGAGAGACAATTTTAAACCACTGTTGGTCACTGGGCAGATATATTTAGCTTTTCACCAGTGTCTGTAGTCTTGACTGTTTTAAGATTGACAATCATTTCAAGCTAAATTTAATTATATTAAGATTTATTCTTCTGTATTTTCTGCTTCCTGTTTGGCTAAACTCAGAAGGAATGTTGTTGCTACTGTCGTCGTTTGAGACAAGGTTTCTCTATGTAGCCCAGGCTGCCCTTGAACTCACAGAGATCCATCTGCCTCTGATTCCAAAGCACTAGGGTTAAAGTGTAGACTGGCTTAGCTAAGAGGATTTTGTTTCTTTGTTTGCCTCTTTTTTTCTCTCTAATTTAGTTTATACTGTTGTGAATCAAATAGCCTCTCTAAGGAATTAGAATCCTTTGACAGATTGATATTCCCTAACTGAACAAAAGTTCTGTGTAAATACAAAGTAACCATAATAACTCCTACCCATCCTGAAAGCCAGAGATAGCCCTATAGCAGAGTCCTTCCATAACATGTATGAGATCCTGGGTTTCAATCCCCAGGGTAGCAAGAAAGAAGGAAGAACGGGTAGGAGGGAGGGAGGGAAAGAAGGGTTGACAGAGGAGGGCTATCTTTAGCCTCCATAGAAGGGTTGATTTTGCTTGAGAGAAAGAGTAGAGAGGGACTGTTAGAGGGAAATGGACAAGATGAGACAGAAAGAGGGACACAAGTGGAGGTAGACAAAGAAAGAGTGACGTGATCAGTACGTGAGTTATTTATGTAAGAAAGCATGACACTGAATCCCATTAACCTGTGTAGATAACATGCACTGCTAATAATACAAACCATAAGTAAAAGCAGGAAGCAGGTGACTCAAGAAGACACACTAAGACTTAAGCAGTATTTGATTCCTTCAGTTTCTAGAACATGCCTAACACATGTTCCATAACCCTAATGCAGCAATTTAAACCTCCATTCAATTTGAATGCTCAGCCTGTCAGAATGTCATTCCTTATCTATTTGGTTTTGGAAATCTCCTTTCATTGATTGGGTTCGGCATGTTTCAGATCTCTCCCTCCCCCCTCCCTCCCTCCCTCCCTCGCTCCCTCCCTCCCTCCCCCCC
>NC_034601.1:44708061-44736355 GCF_900095145.1 Mus pahari | reverse complement strand
CCATCTCTCTGTAGCTCAAGCTAACTTAGAGCTCACTATGTATCTCAGACCAGCCTAGAACTCGAGGCATCCTTCGTACTTCAGCCCCATCCCAAGACTGCAGACATGAGCCACCACAGCTGTTTTCCTTCCTATTTCTGCCCCCTCCCGTTTCTTGTTGCTCAAATATGAGGAGCCACATGGCTCATGTATCCTCCAGACAGCAGTCTGCTGCCTCTGTCTCCACAGCAAGTTCTTTCATTCACCACTTGACTGCTTAGCATCCTGAAGTTTGAAGCTGACGGTAGGACATTCTTAAGACTTGAAAGTTGGTATGTTTGGGGGTGGGGGGAGCAGCAATGACACTCAGGGCACTTCCCTGAATATTTCTCACTTCTCTAAGGAATCTTCATACACACACATACAATACATACTTGCATACAACACATACTGTCCTTGTTAGTTTGCAGTTGTGTGGTTTGGTTTAGTTTTTTGGTTTTGTTTGTTTGTTTGTTTTGTCAACTTGACACAAACTGGAAGCACTGGGAAAGCAGAAACCTCAATGGAGAAAATGCCCCCAAGCAGACTGGACTCTGAGCAAAGCCTGTTAAACATCTTCCTCATCAATAACTGATATAGGAAGGCCCAGATCACTGTGGGTAATACCCAACGTGAGCAGCTGGTGCTGAGTTGGTGAAGCGGGCTGCCAAGCCGCGAAGACCCAATATGCAACAATCTCTCATGGATTGAAGCATGGAAACTGCATGAGTTTTTGTCATGGCTTCCCTCAGTGGACTGTTGCCTAGGATATGTAAGTCAAATAACTTTTTTCCTACCCAAGTTGCTTTGGGTCATGGTATTCTATCGCAGTTAAAAAAAAAAAAAAAATCACAGCCACACCTCAGGCTACTAACCCTAGAACCCTGCTCTCTTACTCACTGTGCCTTGCTTTTATTTTTCACAGAAAAACCCTCCAAACACTGGGGATGTCCCCAGCCTGCCACTTTAAGAACATTGCATTCCATTTCAAGGGTACGAGAAAATATCCAAAGAGATATTTTCTATTTATATTTCTATTCCAAAGAGAGGAATAGAAAAATCTGAAATCTGTCCTCTAGCCCTTTGTAACTAGCTGAGCCACGCTATTTTGATATAGTCACTGTCCAAGCCAAGGCCTGCAGAAGGATAATCAGAACTTTTCCCTGACACTATTCCTTTGCCTTTCCCCAACATGCCCTTTCATGATCCTTTGGAACCAATAGGAGGAGGGTTCCATATACTTTAAATCATATCTTTATATTAGTTAAGAGGATATTCGCTGCTGAAGCAAATATACCTGTCATAGCCTATAATTGGCTCTGCAGAACAAAACTCTTGGGGTTAGTCCAAGTGTTTTGTCACAGTTCAGTATGAACACTCCTAGACAGACATCTGTCTGTTTTGTCAGAGGCAAGGTTTCTTCCATGATGTCATTCTGGATTGCTCTTTACCTTTGCAGAACCCTGTCACACAAACCATTTCTTCCTCAGTTCTACTGAGTAGGATTCACTGATATGACTGTACCTGTCAGGGAAGCTGAGGGCTGTTCTATAGCTGTATGTCTCAGAGGAGAGCGGCTTTGTGAAGAAAGCCTCACGATATGAGTCAGAAAGAGAAATCACTAGAGAAGAAATATTAAATTCTGAGTTCTCGAGGCTCCATTCTTTCTAACACCCTCAGGGAATTTTTATAATCTTTTTCCAATGAGCTATTATCTTCCAAACAATTGTTTTACTTAAAATCTTCTTTTGATTTTAGAGCCAGAAGTGGTTCTTTTTCTATGCACTTCTGATATAATTTATGTAATCCCATAACATAATCTCCCCTTGAAGCAAATGGATATTTCTAAGTACTCTGAATTGCAAAAATTAAAGCATATTGATACTTTCAAATTATTCTCCTTTATTTAAAATCACTGTAGCACTGCAAATTGCTTACAATACTTCCAGATATGCCAAGGAGAAATGGCCTTGAGCCTGAAGGAGGGCCACAACCTGTTCCCATGTGCTACAAAGTAAGTTAGGATTTAAACAGAGACAGAAAGTTTTTGCTCTAAGGGAAATTTATTCCTAATTGGTAAAATCTATTCTCCTTGTTACCAGACCATCCTAACTTCTGAACTCAGAATGGTCCGTGTAGAATTTTTTAAAGACTTAATATTCTTGTTTCCAGTCTATATGGACTGCAGCATAAATAGGCTAACCCCTCTGAGAACTTTGGACAGTGGAAGTAGAAATTCCGGTACAGTATTTTTAGCATAGTAGTGACTCTTTCAAGAAACTTCTATTGATAGTGAGTATACATCAGAAATTCAATGGGATATAGGCAACCAGATATCGGGGTATAGAATTTAACATTTGAATACACAGCAGCACCAGACCAACCCACACAAAACAGCAGTGAGCAGTAGATATGAGTGTAAAATAGATTATCTTTTTCCTTCTCCGTTGAAAGAAATAAATAGGAAATTAATGAGTAAATTATTTTTCTTTCCTTTTTATCCTGCCAGTTTGGTTCTGTGGACAAACTGGCCTTAAACTCATGGTTCCTCCCATCTCGGGTGAGAGAAAAGAGCTGTACCTGCACACCCAGATGAGCGTTCTTCTCCTACATCTTCTACCTCCAAAAAGAATACATTCACTTCTTTGGATTGAAACATCAATGGTTTGTGAGTTTCCCGGTATCATTTAGCATGCAAGTTTCATGACACAGACACACATGTTTTAGCAGTCAGTATTGACCTGTTACAAATCACTAGTTCAAAAGAAAATGTGGCTCCTGATCAGATCATTGTAAATTTTCTCCATCCCTGGGTTTGAGCAAAACTATAAAACAAACCACAGACCCACATCTTGGAAGTGGTATCCACCACCAATATCTACACCTTGGACCACACCTCACAGAGATATGAGATGGGGTGGGAGGAGTCCTGATCCAAGTGCTCCGTGTGTACCACTAACTATATGTCTTTAAAACTTTACCTTCTTATTTTTATGATAGGTTTTGACCCAGTGTTAATTTCTCTATAATATCTCTTTGTATTTCAAAAATCATAAATAATCATTTGCATAACACAAAAGACATCCTAAAATACGGGAGTGTTGGGGCAAATATAAACTTTCCAGCAGCCTTTGTAATTAGAAGACACTGGTCTAACGGCTGCAGACGTTAATCATGGAGCAACACTGTCTGTTCTAAAATCACATTGGCCGACTTAGGATTAGGCTGTTTCTTATTCTCTCTCTGCCTTGGTTTTTCTCATTAGAAATTTCAGAATTAATCATTGCCTTATATATTAATACAACACTAAAGCTTTTAGGGTTCTGCCTGCCGCATATTAAGCTCTCAGGAAATGCGACCTGCTAACATCTCTTAAGGCTTAGCTAAAGCTTTCATCCTGTTACCTTCGCTTTTTAACGTATTATTTTCTCTAACACTCATCTTGAGTGCCAAGGATAATAATTAGTCACTGATGACGGTTGTAATGCAAACAATAAAAATGAACTCATAATAGTTCTAATGGGAGGGAGGACTTAGAGTTTCGGTTCTGCGTGGCTCAGAGACTCCTGTTAGCGGAGAGTCTCACCTCTCTCCTGGCCAAGGAGCAGAGAAAAAGAATCTAAAGCTTGTGTAAGGAAAACCTCGTGCTTCTTGATAAGGAATTTGCTTCATACTTTATTACTTCAAACGACTTTACTTGTAGTACAGTTTCCTCCAAATGTTCATTTCAATGGCAACTGCAAGAGATAATGTGTCATAGCATAAGACACTTATTTTTGTTCACTTCATAACAAGATAGCAAACCAATTAACACAACTAATTTAGTAACAAATTTATTATAATAATAATAGGAATTAGTATGAATCAGACATTATCCAAAGTCTTTTTAAAGGAAAAATATAGACGTGTGTGTGTGTGTGTGTGTGTGTGTGTGTGTGTGTGTGTGTGTCTAATGTCAACTGGGAGTAGAAATGAACTACACAACTGATTCCAGGGTTAGAGATTATAGCCAGAGTTCTATTTTAATGGAATTTTTTATTAGTAGGGAAGAAGAATATAGAATTTTTAACACAGAGAAATAACCACTCTGACACTTAGGCCCAAAAGGCTAAAGAGGACTATCCTTACATCAAGCAAACACAGCGGCCTCATTATGCCTGTACTCAGTGTAATCCTTAGCCATTAGCTGAGATATAGATTTTTGTACATGAGGGTATTGTTCTCCCTATGAGAGAAGTGCCGTTATAAACATTTCAGATAACTTATTATAAAAGCTTCTTTGTGTAGCTGTGGGGTAGTGGTGATAGTGTGGAGGTAGGGAGGATGCTATTTTTAAGATTCTAAAATGACTTTTTAATGCTGCGTATAAAATGGCCTGATTTGAACTTGGGAACTCCAGAAGGATTTCTTCTTGAAATGGAATGAACTCTTCTCTTGAGGAATTGTGTAGCTGAATGAAAATATCTTCTTAGTTGTGGATGTGGGTCAAGAGACCATATGTCCAAATGTACATACACAAGGCATTGTATATATGCTGTATGTAATATAGGCAAATGTCCATGGATGTATGTTTATACAGTATATGTTTGTATTTTGGCAATATGTGTGTGCTGCGAGGAGCCATCTAGATCCACACTTCATGTCTCACATACATCTCACACCTCAGTTCTCTACAGTGGTAGCTCTCATAGAGAGGAAGGTGACTCAGTAAAATTACATGCATTATGTAGCAGAAGATGGCCTAATTGGCCGTCATTCGGAATAGAGGCCCCTTGGTCTTGCAAACTTTATATGACCCAGCACAAGGGAAGGCCTGGGCCAAGTAGTGGGAGTGGGTGGGTAGGGGAGCAGGGGCTGGGGGGGGGGTATAGGGAACTTTCAGGATAGCATTTGAAATGTAAATAAAGAAAATAATAATAATAATAATAATAATAATAATAATAATAATAATAAAAAGAAAGTTAAAAAAATTGCATGCATTGCTGGCCCAGCACACCCAGCACCTATGTAAGGTATATGGAGAAAAGGTCATCCCCCTTTGCCTCCATTCAGAGCTCTGAAGGCTTATCTCAGCTATCTGTGATGGAACCTGTGGCCTCTCTCACATCTATGCTTCTCTCCTTCCTCCTCATGTGCTCTGGACACTATGCCCCAGCCAACCTTACTGGAAGCTATTCTCGGACTCTGTTACCCCAGGGACTCAGACTAAGACACTGAACACACATTATTTAATATCACTTTTAGGAAAGAGGTTAATTTACACATTTATAAATGTCGAAGGGAGATGGGAGTCAGGAGGACTCCTGAATTAGTCAAACAGCCCATTCATAGAAATCAGAAAATAGAAGAAAGGATGCTACTTTATTACATTACTATCCTGCTACTTTGTGTGTCATCTATTATCACAGAAACACAAAGAATTATGTAAACTATAGAAAGAACTTTCAATCCAGTTTTGCCCACCATATCTCTAAGCATCGCCACCATCCCACCAGTGCCTGTTGACAGCAGCAGTGTGGGAACTGAATGGCACTTGGAAAATGAACAGGTTAAAATTAAAATTAGGAAGAGAATGACATAAGACTGGATGGATGAGGTGAGAAAACTGTATCTTCCCAACACAGTGATGGACGGAATGTGGTACTTTAGATCATCAGTAGGTAGCAGAGACAACCAGCAAGATATAATCAGAACACATCAATCATTGAAACTAAATTGAGCACATGAATAATTTAGAGATCAAAGTATATAGGAAGTTGGTCTCAAAGATCCCAAAAAAGCAATAAAGCCATGAAACTGAGGTCCAGAGCTGAACTCTAGCATGGTGCCCATGAAAAGGGCCTAGATCAACTTGGAGGGGGATAAGTATCTAAAAATAGATACTTAACTCTTTTTTGGCTCCTCAATATGATTTTCCGGTATCTCCTCAATGTATCTTCATCATAGCAACAATCACATTTTAAAATAATGCTGACAACTAATAATTTGGGGAGAATATTTTAATGATAAGAAACCTGTCCCTGCTAACCCAGCTTCTCAGGGACTAAAACTTGGGCATAATCTGGCAGTTTAGTCTTCAATCAAATTCTTCTGTTTGAGGGCAGGATTTGACTAACTGGTTAGCTGATGGATTGATTGATCAATTGATTGGCTAACTGATTGATTGATTCATTGATTGTCTAACTGAGGTAGGATTAAATCCAGAGATAGGGATCAGAAAATACCACCTATAAGAGATGAAGGCATGTAAGATATAACCTAGAAAAGTGGCGGCCCATACAGGGCAAGACCTGGGATACAATGAGCAACTATCAATTGTTGATATTTGCTCTGTGGGGGTTGCAGTGATGATCAGTAATTAAGAGCACCGGCTGATCTTTCAGAGGACCCAAGTTCTCAACACCCACATAGTATCCCACAACCGTCTGCAACTCCAGTTCCAAGGAAACTGATTTCCTCTGGCCTCTGAAGGCACCAGGTGCTCCCATGATATATTGACATACAGGTAGGCAAACTAGCATACACATAAAAAACAATAATGTTTAACTTAAAAAGATGTGCTGTGCAGTGAACATTTACATCCCTCCAAATTTGTATGTTGAAGCCTGATCAGTGATGTGACATCATTAGGACATGGAGACTTTGGATGTGATTGAAAATGGATTGGTGCCCTCATGAATGACATGCAGTGAGCTGCCTCCCCTCCTTCTATCATGTGAGGAAAGGGCAAGACTATTTAGTCTATGAGCCGGAGTAGCTCCTCAACATACACATATGTAGTCCCATTAACCTTGAATTTCCCAGACTCCGGACACATGAGAAATAAATGCCTTTGTTCATAACCACCCAAGCTATACTCTTTTGTTAGAGCAGCTGAAATGGGTCAAGTCAAGCATCTGGTGGCTATTTCCAAAAAAGAAACAAAACCACCTCTGCAGAAGAACTTCCCAGAAGATTGCATACAGGAAGGGATGCAAACACACATCTCACTTATTGTTTGTGAAAACGATCTTTGCTCACAATCGCAGAGGGTAGGTACATCTTATCACACACAAGCCTGAAGGCTTCACTCTAGGTTCAGAGAATGTTCTCTCAGGGCCACTAGCCTCAAGAGATTCAAACTCATTGGGTTTCTCACTCCCTTGTCGTTCTGATTTTCAAACTCAATTTATCCTTTCAAACTCAATCTGCTTTGGCCTAGTTATATCTAAAAAGATTGACTCAGACAATGGTGAAGGTATCTTAATAGCTTATATAAAACTTGATCGTGAGGCAGGTGGATTTCTGAGTTCAAGGCCAGCCTGGTCTACAAAGTGAGTTCCAGGACAGCCAGGGCTATACAGAGAAACCCTGTCTCAAAAAAACAAAACAACAACAAACCTCGATCATATATTACTTGAAGAATGTCCTAATGTTAGACATGGACATTGAAGCTGTGCTATATATAAGTAAACATCTTGCCAAAAGGATTCAGAGCCATGGCAGAAACGGAGACTTCTGTACCCCTAGATTAATTCTCTTGCATGATTCCATAGAGCCTCTTTGAATTTATGATACCAAGACAGAAACAAATATCCTGTCCTACTCAATAATGTTAACTAAAGCAGCAGCTTTATGAGCATATGATGAGCATTGCATACCTGTGAAAGGAGAGTGTCTGCCACCTAGCAGTTTGCTAGGCCAACTTATAGTAATGTTATCTTTTGGGGTTCAAGTACCAAACTGCAAAATAAGGAGGTAAGAGGTGACACTTTCTAAGGTTCTTTCCAGGTATAAAAATCTAACAAATCTCAATCTTACCTATAGTAAAAGATAGACAAGTCTTTGCCATCTATTGGCTGAAGGAATGTGTGTGTGTGTGTGTGTGTGTGTGTGTGTGTGTGTGTGTGTGTGTGTGTGTATTGCCACAAAAGATTTCCATATTAATTATATCTCAAAAGTTATTTTACAGATGCACTTTTCATACTTTAAGTGAGAAATGAGTTCTGAGAAGTTAAACTAAGTTTACATTGAGTTAATTTAACAGGAATACTCTGCTGCTCTTAAAGACTAAGTATTGATTTGAAACCCACTTACATGTCATGTTTGTAGCTAGTTTCCTTCCAATGAATTTTCTCATGACTGTGTAGGGGCATCCCTATTTCATGTGCTCTTCTAATCCTAGTTAATTAAGGCTTATCTTATATGGCTATTAACGATCAGTCTCCCACAGATGCTGATGCAAACTATGAAGGAGTTTAAGGAAATGTATTAAATTATATCTAAATTTGTACTCCTGCCATACGTGTAATTGCTCTTGGCTACAATTATATATATATAGTATATAATATATAGCACTTGGACCACATGGCTGTACAGTTTCCAGCTTTCATTCAGATCCAACCAGAGAACGTTTTGTACAGAATTTATGTGACCTTTGAGTTACCCACTTATTTCTTTGCTTAGGCTATTGACTGTCATAACCCCATCCCACTCCCCAGTGTCCTGGCTCACGTTTATGTCAGCTTGACACAAGCTAGAGTCATTTGAGAAGAGGGAACCTCATTTGAGAAAATGCCTTCCTAAGATCTGGCTATAGGCAAGCAAGCCAGTAGGGAGGTTCACTTGGGGAGGGCCCAGCACATTGTATGTGGTGCTGACACTGGGCTAGTGGTCTTGGGTGCTACAAGAAAGCAGACTGAACAAGCAAGCCACAAGGAGTAAGCCAGTAAGCAGCACCCCTCCATGGCCTCTGCATCAGCTGGCTCCAAGTACCTGCCCTGAGTTCCTGCCCTTACCGCTTTTGATGTTAAACTGTTATATGAAAAATTGAGAAAAAATAAACTTTACCTCCCCAAGTTTGCTTTTGGTTGTGATCTTTTTCATTACAGCATTTGTAACCCTAACCTACTATGATACAAGTACTGCTTAAAAATTACAAAAATATGTCTACAACTCAAAATATTCAGCTTGATGTTATACATAGTATACACAGCTAATAAACAACCTTCAGGTATGTGAAGTATTTCATATTTCAAAGTCATTCAGTTCCATTTGCACACTCGACCATTTGTCACTATTCAAAACAAGATGTTCAAGGAGATTTACTGATGGAATCTTCATACCCAAGCAGCATATCCTTGACAGTCTTGGCTTCAGAAGAGATTTCTAAATGTATGAGGTAGGAGGAGCTGGGTTGTTTCTGTTCCATGGCTACTGTTTCATTAAAAGACTTATTTATTCCAACAAAGCGATAGAATGAAGGCTGAAGCTTCATGTGAGAGGAAACTGTCCCGGTGGCTTCTACTCCTTCAGGAGCTGGAACTGTCCCACCTCTGCCTGCATTTATGATGCTCAGTGTGCGCTAACCACTGCCACACCATACATGTCATTTCGTTTTCATACTTCTCGTTATCCTCATACACTTACATCAGCTTTTATCAGTTTTCTTCTTTTCCAAATATCCCCTAACATTATTTTATTTTCTTATTTTCAGATTTGATCTAAACTTTTTCACTTCTATAGTTTTAGATGAGGAAATTCCTTAGTAAAGATAATAAATCCACCCTTAAACTTTGACAGATTATATTTCTTTCATTAATGACTTGGAGTTTTCTCATGACTTGCTTCAGTTTTCCTCATGAATCACTACTGTGATTTACACTAAATGTTCCATCATCTATCTTTTATTTCAGTTCTACTTTACTTTCGTTTTTCTCTTCTATTGACTTCTCTACAGTTTATCCAGTAGATAAAGGCAAAGGATTAAAATTCTTGCCTGGCAGTTTATCTAAATTGATACGTAAAAAGGGATAACATATCCCATTTATAAGTCCAACTGCTAATTTTCTTAAAGCCTATCTTATAAGAGCTTAAAATATAAAAACAAATCTTTTATTATCTTTCTGAAGACTAAAATAGGTATATAATTTAATTGCTCATTTTATATAGACACTTGAGCAAACCTGAATTCTCCAAAATAGTGAGATAGAAATAGCTAGCTCTTCTAGAAGAGTCATTTTATTGTTTAACTTAGTCATCACTGAGATGAATTTCTCTGTTATATCATAAACTGGGACCAGGTACCATTATGGCCCAAATATGAATGGGTTCCATTTTAAATTACTTCTCCTACAAAAATCATCTCTCTATAAAGTTTGAAAGAAATTCTAGAAGAATTAAAAGATGTAAAAAACAAAAAAACAATTGGGTAGAAATATAACCCTTCAACCTATAAAAAAGAAGAAAAAAGTTTCAGAAACTGAATTTTCCTTCTGCATAATATTTCAAGAGATTTTTTGCTTTGAAAAATCATGGTACTAGAACTAATTACTAGCTATATTTTTTAAGTAAATAGTAGACTTCAGATTATTTTAAAGGAAATACCTTTTTCATTTGTTTCTGAAAGATGAACTTCCTAAGAGTTTACCCTCATCTAAAAGGCAAATACCCTCAGTTTTCCAAAACTCTATTTCTATAAATGTTTCACCATAACTCCTCTTGTTGTCTAAGTCAGAATCTGGAACACAGAGTAAGATATAAGCTAGGCAAAATTAAGTCTTTGATTAAGATCCTGTCTCAGTACCAACATAAGAGGCTGCTGAGGAAAAAGAGGTACTAAACATTCACCTCCCTGTCCGTTCCCTCTGGCCTTCAACTCCTCCCTGACAACTAATCTGGTTGGTTGATAATGTCCCATGAGTATATCTAGAGGATCCAGTTTCAGACCTCCAAGGGCTAACCCTGACACAGTAGATAGGCCTAAATGTTACTTCCTAAAATGACTCTTGACAGAAAGAAACATAGATTTGGGTGATGCTGTGAACTATCCATAAAGACATAATTTATCACCAAAACCAGGCTAATTTTTAGAATAAAAAAGCTCAGTATTGTCTGGGTGTGGTCCCAGTCCTTGGAAGGCAGAGGCCAGTAAATCTCTGAGTTCGAGGCCAGCCTGGTCTCCAGAGCAAGTTCCAGGACAGCCAGGGCTATACAGAGAAACCCTGTCTTGAAAAGCCAAGTATAAATAAATAAAATATTAAAGAGCTCATTATAGAATCTGGGTTGGTTATTTGTTGGTGTTGTAAGAGATTTAGAGCACAAATGCATTATCCTAATGTTCTGGAGAACTGAAATGCAAAATGAGTCTTGCAGGGCTAAGGTCAGGTTGTCTGGAGGCTCTCGAGTGGGAGAGACTCAGCATCCTTGTCTATGTTTAGCTTCTGGAGACAAGGATTTCTTGGCTATGGCCTCCTCACCTGTCATTTCCATTCCAGGCCCTCGTTATCACTTCTACTATTGGCTAATCTTCTTATCTTCCTTTCATAAACATTCTTGAGTTTACCTTGGCTCCACTCAGCTCCCGGGGAATCACCACACCTCACCATCTTCAATTCAATCAGTCATGTGTGTGCAGGTTTGCCCTGTACAAGAACAAAGCTATAGATTCAAAGCATGAAGCTATGGATTTTTAAAGGATTTATATTTTTCAGTTATGTGAACCTGTGCGAGCCTGCGTGAGTTTATGAGCACGTGTACGAGAAAGCATGTGCAAGAGCTTATAAAGACCGAGGGGGCTGCCAAACTCACTGAAACTGGATATAGGCAGGGCTGGGATTTAGAGTCATGCTTTCCAATCAGGCAGTAGCAATCGATGGCAGCAATACACTGGAGTAAGATATCAGATTTTACAATTCTCCCTCCCCACCAAATGAATTATCCAGGAAGTTAAATATCTCTGGAAATACTGGGGGGGGGGGTATTGTAAAAGATATACACATAAGGTGGAGGAAAAAACGCCCAGGTAAAATGCCACAAAACAATAGGCAAATGGTTCATTTTGCCAGACTGACACACTTCTCTCCAGCCCATCACTACCCTGGCTGAGAAGAAACTAACCAGCCAGTGAACCAGCTCTTAAGAAAAAGAAAGGGGCTGGTGAGATGGCTCAAGTAGGTAAGAGCACCCGACTGCTCTTCTGAAGGTCCTAAGTTCAAATCCCAGCAACCACATGGTGGCTCACAACCATCCGTAAGGAGATCTGACTCCCTCTTCTGGAGTGTCTGAAGACAGCTTATATGTACTTACATATAATAAATAAATCTTTAAAAAAAGAAAAAGAAAGGCTGGGTGAACAGCCATATTCCACAAACTTTCAGGACACCTCTTGAAAGACTAGCCTGGTTCCACTCTCTGCAGATCACTAAGCAAGAATGGCATAGTGTGCATCTGGAAATAGCTCGGAGCAAAAGAGAGCAGCAATATAGTAGGTAGGTGTCTTGGCTGTCCTTAGAGTCTCCTCAGAAGAGGACCCTGGAGCCATCTTTGCCAGAAACTTAACAGACCTAGGAGTTTGCAGCAGCAAACTCCTCACAGTCTCACCACCGAGGACTCACAATATTTACTGTGACAGAATTGAAACATTGCTCCAAAGAGGACTCCGTTAACCTGTAGCCAAGATTTGCCTTTACAAGCTATGGCTGCCAAGCTTCTCGTCCTCTAAACTTTCCCGCTCTGCACTTGTCTGCCACCAAACTTGTCACCCAGCAGATACCTGGCAGCTGGCCTTCGAGGCCAAGTGTACGCATCTGAGTGTCCCATGTCTCCACTGCCGCCCTGGCCCCTGGATCCCTAACAGTCCCCGCAGCATGGGACTGCCACACTGTCAACACTTTGGATGCCAGCTGCGAGAGCTGATAGACACCTTACCCTCTGAGCTGAAAGCCTCCACACGTGCCCTGGCTCACTAGGTTTAGAGTCAAAATATGCTTTAGTGCACCCCACCTCAGAGGTAAAGTTTATCACTATGTCAGAGATAGTTGATAAAACCTGGAGGAGACAACCTCTTCTGCAAATGTACAGAGAACTACAAAAGACTCTAAGAACCATGAATAGTCAGGAAAACAAGACGCCACCGATCTTAGCCAGCAACGTATTGCTATGAAGAAACACGTTACCATGGCAACTCTTGTATAAGAAAGCATTTGATTGGGGCTGGTTTACAGTTTCAGAGGATCAATCCATGTCATCATGGAGGGAAACATGGCAGCGTGCAGGCAGATATGGTGCTGGAGAAGGAGATTTCTGCATCCGAATTCACTCTCTTAGCTAGAGTTTTGCTTCTGTGAACAGACACCATGACCAAGGCAACTCATAAGGACAACATGTAATTGGGGCTGGCTTACGGGTTCAGAAGTTCAGTCCATGATCATCAAGGCAGCAACAAGGCAGCATCCAGGCAGGCATGGTACAGGCAAAGCTGAGAGTTCAGATCTTCATCTGAAGCCTGCTAGTGGAAGACCGATTTCCAGGCAGCTAACCTTAGAGTCTTAAGCCCACACCCACAGTGACACACCTACTCCAACAATGCCACACCTACTCTAACAGGGCCACACCTCCTAACAGTGCCACTCCCTGGGCTGAACATTTACAAACCACAACATTCCACTCCCTGGACCAAGCATATACAAACCATCACAGACACTAAGTCTAGCTTGAGCTTTTGAAACCCCAGAGCCCATCCCAAGGGGCATAGTTCCTCCAACAAGGTCACACCCACTCCAACAAGGCCACTGTAGGCGACCCTCCCGCCAGCAGGAAAGACACCACACAACAGGATTCTTCTGTACACATTTATTGGGAGAGCTTGATTGCTGTGGCGAAAGGCCCCGAGCCCTAGAACTAGCACTGCTTTTATAGGCCTAGGACTGGCATGGCCATGTCTGATTGGTTCTGCTTTCAGTCCTTAATTTACATGCCCCGGGATGGGCTGTGACTTGGCGTGAAACCCATTTGCACCTGCACACATTGGTTTTTTTACCCGAATTACACGGGCGGTGGCCAGTGGTAGCCAGTGCCATCTTGTAATGGCGTTACGTGGCTTCCCACAGGCCACACCTCCTAATCCTTCTCAAATAGCATCGTTCCCTAATGACCACACATTTAAACATATGAGTTTATGGGGGCCATTCCTATTCAAACCACCATATCACCAAACGGCTACAATAGACTTCCAATAACCTGAAAGAAATGGAAGTGTATAAACATGTGCCAAAGAATCCAAAGGAATTATTCCAAAGAAGCTCGGTGTACCACAAGAGGACACAGATAATATTAGAATTTCTAACAATATTAGAAAGACAAATCCATATTCTTGATTTTCTTGTGTTTTGGAGATTGTATCTTGGGTATTCTAGGTTTCTGGGCTAATATCCACTTATCAGTGAGTGCATATCAAGTGAGTTCTTTTGGGATTGGGTTACCTCATGCAGGATGATATCCTCCAGATACATCCATTTGCCTAAGAATTTCATAAATTCATTGTTTTTAATAGCTGAGCAGTACGCCATTGTGTAAATGTACCACATTTTCTGTATCTTCTGTTGAGGGACATCTGGGTTCTTTCCAGTTTCTGGCTATTATAAATACGGCTGCTATGAACATTAAATATTTTCATCAGATATTTTCTTCATTTACATTTCAAATGCTATCCCCTTTCCTAGTTTCCTCTACGAAAATCCCCTATACCCTCCCCACTCCCCCTGCTCCCCAACCCATCCACTTCTCTTAATGGCCCTGGCATTCCCCTTTACTGGGGCATATAATCTCCACAAGACCAAGGATCTCTCCTCCCACTGATGGCTGACTAGGCCATCTTCTGCTACATATGCAGCTAAAGACATGAGCTCTGGGGGTACTGGTTAGTTCATATTGTTGTTCCTCCTATAGGGTTGCAAACCATTTCAGATTCTTGGGTACTTTCACTAGCTCTTCCATTGAGGGCCCTGTGTTCCATCCAATAGATGACTGTATGTATCTACTTCTGTATTTACCAGGCATCGGCACAGTCTCACAGGAGACAGCTATATCAGGGTCCTGTCAGCAAAACCTTGCTGGCATATGCAATAGTATCTGAGCTTGGTGTTTGTTTATGGGATGGATACCCAGGTGGGACAGTTTCTGGATGGTCCTTTCTTCAGTCTCAGCACCAAACTTTGTCTCTGTAACTCCTTGCATGGGTAATTTGTTCCCTATTCTAAAAAGGGACAAAGTGTCCACACTTTGGTCTTCCTCATTTCAAATACTTAAGATTANGAAGAGGTATTGCTGGATCTTCCGGTAGTACTATGTCCAGAAAGACAATTCCAGAACAAAATTAAAAGCTTAACCAAGAGATGGACAGCAGGTAAGGAACAAGTTTGGAAACTGAGAAATATTAGGACCAAGTGACACAGATAGCTTTAGCAGCATACCTGATGAAGGAGAGGGAGGGATCAGCAAATTCAGAGATAAAACATTTGAATTCAATCAGAGGAGGAAAGATAACGAGGATGGAGCGGAGCAAAGAAGGCTTGTGGGATGGATTTCTATAGAATTACCGGTAACATAAAATACGATGAGAAATGAGCAAAAACAATGGAGGGTTTGTCTAAATTAAAATTGTTTTTAAAACTCCCCATGCCAGAAGTATGATATGGAAACCCAGATATATAAAGGTCAAAAGTGCTCAAAAAGATTCAATCCAAAAAGGCCTCACTGAAACATTAAACTCAAATTGTCAATAACCATAAATAAAAACATTTGTGAAAGTAGCAAGACAAAAGGGGGGTTGCTGCATACAAGGGAATGCTCCTCTATCATCAACAGACTTCTCAGCAGAAAACAACAACAACAAGAACAAGAAAAACATCAGCAAAACGGCCTTCTGATGCTTTCTCAGATTAAAAAATAGCCAAAGAAGTTCATGGTCGCTACATAGGCTTCACAGAAAATACTAAAAGTCATTCTTTAAGCCAAAGCAAGAAGATGCCTCTTTTTCCCCACAGGAGAAATACAAAAGAGTAAAACTCAAAAGTAAATATAGAATCAAAGAGCAAATGTCTAGCAAAATTCATAATACACTAATATTGTAATGGTGGTATATAAATAACTTATTCCTCTAGTATAATGATCCAGAGCCAAAGTTTAAAGACAGCTATAATTACATGAGTTTTTTATATAAGAACAGATGAGACATTCATATAAATATAAAACTACAGTTATAATAACAACAAACATGCAGTATGAAATTATGCAAATGATGGCACCAAATGTAAAATGTGGGTTCTGGGATAGCCAGGGCTACATTGTGAGCCCTTTCTCAAGCATGTGCTTGTGCATGTGCATATGCACATGCGTGTGTGTAAGTGTATTAGTGTGTAGTATATGTTTATGTGTGCATGTGTGTATATGTATGTGTATTTGTGTAGTGTGTGGTGTATGTTTATGTGTATGTTTGTATGTGTATATGTGTGTGATGTGTATATGGTGTGTAGGTGTGTATATATGTGGTGGGTGTGTGCATGCTCGCTCATGTGTATGTTTAAATGTAGGAGGAATAAGTGTAGAACTTTTGCATGTGATTGAAGTTAGGTTGTCAGCTTAAAATAGACTAAGAACTACACTCTGTCTTTTGAAAGCCTCACAATAACCACAAATAAAAACCTACAGTAGAAAACCACAGAAAAGTCATCAAAGCACAAAGAAGCACAGCAAAAGATAAAAGAAAGAAGAAGCCCCAAAACACTAAACACTAAATGGCCACAGTAAGTCTGTGCCTACAAATAATCACTTATATGGAATAATGGGTCAGAGATGGGCTAGATAGATGGAGCACCCACTTTCCTCTTACCATTGTGTTCTTGTTCAGCACCTTTGTTAAGTCCTAGAATGTTCTTCATCTTCCCACGCTTAATCACTGTTGCTCTTTGAGCTACTTCCTACTCTTCAAAGCCCATTCAAGACCTGGATTTATCATAAAGCGACCCAGCTCAGTGCAAGCGCTCCTGTCTCTGCTCCGTTTTCAGCAAGACTCTCCATTCCCTCCCACAGCACTGGCTAACACCTGTTCCTATAGCACTCAGCCAACACCTGTTCAATGTAATGCAAATGCATTTGTACATTTGACTTTCTCACGCCTGAAATGAGTTCTGAGGATGGGAGCCGTACACAGCAGCAGCAATGAAGATGCTTCCTCACCATATCCAGGTCTGGGTCTCCTAGTACCACTTCTCCAAGCCAAATTCCCATCCATTTAATCCACTTATCTTGCCATCTAACAAAGGACAGCAAACACTTGAGAGGTTTCTACACACCAAGAAAAGACTCATCAGAGAATTCTGGCAAATTGTATTAGGCAATGTTTTGGCTGAGCTACGTCTATTTGTCTATTTAGCCGAGGTGATTTTAATCAATAGTATGCTTCCAACCACATCTGCTTATTCACTGAAACAACGATTAAAAATAATAAAATTGGGCTGAACAAAGTAAGACATGCCTGTAATCCCAGCACAAATAAACAAATTGATCGACTGATTAATTCAATTAAATAAACAGTTTAGACATCTTATTTATAAGCTAAATACTCTCAGATGCTCATCAACAATTAAAATGGCAACAATGCCTTCTGGGTTTTGTTTTATTAATGACAGATGATGATATTGAAGTGTTTTAAAGCAATGGAAAAGATACAAGCTGCTATGATCTCCTTTGTCCAGATATTTCTCTAAAAATTGTGTGTAATAATAGAGGTAATACTGGAAGCTCAAAGGATCGTGTTTATGTATTTGGTAGGTTCTACCCAAAAAGCTTATATATCAAGATAACTCACAGTAGCTCATGAATATGTATTTGACAAGAAGTTCCCACAACAGAGTCCAACCGGGTGCTTTTAAAGCCATATGCTAGTGCCTTGGAAACTGAGAAGGCAGTTGACATTGCAGACAGATATGTTAGCAAAGGACTCTGCAATTAGTTCTGACCAATTTTTTTCCTTTCTGTTAATAGTCATTCCTGGGTTCAGTCCCAAGCCAAGGAAGGAAAGGCCAAATATAGTCACCAAATCAGTCCTGTTGCAAGCAGCCGTCTGCCACACGAACTAGAGCAGACAGTTGAAACTCCAACTACAGCGAGTAAACAGGGGCTACACCGAAACAGTAATCACATTAATCACCATTTTGTGAGCAAATTCGCTGCACTTAGCATGCTCACAGCGTTGTATCATCATCAATTAATAAATAAGCTGTAATCGCTACCGCATGGGGCACACACAATTGTGTGCAAGATGGAAGGGCAACAGTTTCCTATAGAGTGTATTTAGAAAGTGAGAGACTTTTCTGTTGTCTGTAGTTGGCTTGCTTCCTTTTTTCATTGGACACACTGCACTATGGTCCCTCACTCTTTGTCAGAGTTTCGCCCTTGCCTCCCATCTAAAGCAAGCCCCAAGACAGTGCTCATCCATCCGGTAGAATCACTGTCAGCATCGCTTTATCATAGAAACAGTTCCCAACACGGCCAAGGTGTGGGCAGGGGTACATTTCCTGTAACTTTTCACCCTCTCCTCCTATTGCGCTGTCTTACGGCCATGCTGTCAGAGGCTATGTACGCTCTTTCACCATTGCATCACAGTACACATTTGCTATCCAGTAAGTTCCTCTTTAATGAATAAAAAAGACATTTATTGGTTTCCCAGGAGAGGGAGGGAAATAATGAAAGTCCATTTTTACTATCTTACGTTCTCGCTCCAGAATTATCTGCTCAGCACTTCGGATGCGTCTCTCGTGTAATGTTTTCCATGTTTACTCTAAGGAAGAAACATGCTCCCCGTTGTAGATAAACAACCTCCTAGACCATCAACATCAAACAAGGACATTCTGAGACCATCGTACAATGAAACAGAACAAGACTGCTTCATTATTTTCTCCAAGCGCCAACCCAAATAAGGGCTCTGTAGAAACTCCACAAGAAACTATCCTCCCCCTGGCTTTGCCTGCTGGGTAGAGTTCTGTCTATCTCTTTCCCGGAAGAGTTCTGTACAACAGAACTCTCCACCGGTAAGACTGAGAACTTCAGTCTTTGTCCTGGAACTCACTTTGTAGACCAGGCTGGCGTCGAATTCAGAAATCTGCCTGCCTCTGCCTCCCAAGTGCTGGGTTTAAAGGCGTGCGCCACTACCGCCCAGTGAGAACTTCAGTCTTAAAAGGCTCCTCACTACTTGGCAACAATCACAGAGACAAATTCCCTCCTTTTTTTTCCCTGTGCAAAGCCCACGTGATTCAAGAGGTCTTTTGAACTATCCCATTACTGAAGCACAATCCGGTTACCATGGCCTGTGTTTTCCCTTGCTCCAGTGAGAAGCTTAGCTCAAGCACATGCATGTTCCTCAAATGTGCGCCCCTTGGGATTTCAGGCCAGGAGGCATTGACAATGAGTACACAACATGTACTGGACTGGAGAAAGAAAATGTGACAATTTATATTTATCTAAAAATCTAAGAAAAGACATCTTAACCCACATTCATCACAGTACATAAATATTGTCTGGTTCTCTCATTCTTCCCTCTGTGAGGTGACTCCGGGACAAACATCAGGTACACACAGATCACTAGGATATCAGAAAGTGGTAGGCATTGTATGTTTCCATTCCTGTGTGAGCTTGACCAGTCAAAATCATAGAAACAGAAAGCCAATAGTGGTTTCTTGGGGCTCAGGGCAGAGGTGGGGGGAAAGAGAAGTTATTTAGAGATACAGTTTCTGTTTTACAAACTTTTGTCCTTCAGATGTAAATAAAGTAAATTCTACTGAGCAGCCGCGTCCTGTCTAGCTTTGTCCTGAAAACCTCACTGGGGAGAAGAAGCAGTGAAGGACAGACACACTTGCAAAAAGCTGCCATTGGGTAGGGCTGTGGTAATTCTGCTACAGCGGCAAGGGTGGCACAACAACCTGGTCCCCTAGTGGCTTATGATGTATGCAGAGGGGGCGGGGCGAGGGGGAGTTCTTTCAGAAGCAGTTCTCAGCAGGGAAACAGTCTTCCGCAAGGAGGAAGCAGTAGTTTTTAGTTTTGCTAGCACTGGTCCAAGTCGTAAACACTTGTACATTGCCGGTTCCCGTGGGTCTGGGGCATTGGGCCTTGAAATCAAGCTTTGCCTGTTTTCATGGGTCTGCAGCATTGGTCCTTGTCAATGACAGGCATTCTCTCGGGACTTCATCAATCCTTACACTCAACCAAAGCTTCCGAGGCCCCCGCATGCTCACCTACGCTTGAAAATAGCTAATAAAATAAATGTTATATTACATACATTTTAATCACAAACTTTTAGTTATTACTATTGTGTTTCTGTATATGCAGTGGGGGGGGGGCAGCATGTGTGTAGAGGTCAAAGGACAACTGTGTGGAGTTGTTCTCTCTCTCCATCAACATGGGTTCTAGGGATTAAGCTCAGATCGCCAGGCTTGTATAGCAAAAGCCTTTACCTGCTGAGCCACCTCTTCATCTTATTAATCACAATGAAAGGGAAACACTTGAGCGAAAAATAGGAGTTCCAGAAAAGAGAGAATTCAACAGGGCTGTTCTGCCCTGGACACTGCAGTATACTGCAGCTAACTTGTGCCCAGAAATAAACTTTGCATTGCATGCAGCTAGTCTCGGGTAGTAAGCACACTAGGGAAGATGAAAATTGAACTGTGTACTCCAATATCACAAATTAAGCCAAGAGAATGGATATTTATTTTAGGACTGACTTTTGCATATGTGTTTCTCTCAAAGAAACGATCTGTCTGTCCAATGTTGAAGAGAAACACAGCTTTTCACTTCAATAAGTGAATAGCTTTCTGGGAGTCAGTAGGAGAACTACATATGTTCTGTAATCTGACTAACGTCTCTAAAATGTTCACAGGCAAGCTCAGTTAGCTTTAGTCAAAAATCAAAAAGAGGTAGTGAAGCTGGTGAAGGAAAGGGGAAACATTGTCAACATGATGCCAATATCTGTGTATCTGTGACTTTCAACCCAAAAGACAAAATTTTGCTTGTTTTTCTCCTGTTTCTCGTGTCATTTCCTTTGCTGTTGTATATAATGCTGTGAAGGAAAACTGCGATGAGAATAACTTTGAGGACAAATGGCACGAAGGAAAACATTTCTATTCTACTCATTCCCTGTTGGCTTAAGATGCCCTTCGATGCCATTAGCTGGCTTCATGAGCCGTTTTGATCGGTCAACCAAAGGCAACACCACTCATCCACGAAACTTCGTCTTTGAACCTCATGTTTGTTGGCGTACATGGTTCTGTGTATAAAGGGAGGAAACAATATCTAAAAGGTAATAGGGGAGTTCTTTGGAGGAGGAACCAGAGTAAGGGAAATGGCACATATTGATTACTGAATGACAAGAATCAAAGTCATTGCAGAGAACAGGCATCTTAATTTATATATATATATATATATATATATATATATATATATATATATATATATATATATATTTCTGAGCTTCTGAGATGACAGTCCAGGTGGAAAAAAAAATAAACCGCTTTTGGTAAAATATTGAATCATTCTGGAACATTTTTTTAAAAAATCTTTGTTGTACTTCAAAGAAAGAAAAAGAAATGTAATCAACTACACCTATCATATTTCTCCTATTACCAAACCACTAACTGTGAGAGTGTCAGGCAAAAGTCAGGGTGCAAATGGGGCGCAGGTATGCTTTGATTATGATTGGAGTTGTATCTACAGTCACATCTCATTATAACTTCAAAGCTGCTGTAGTCTGAATGTATCCACGAAAGCAATGTGTTGGGAATTGAATCCTTGATTCACGGAAGTGGGAAGGTTGGAGCTTCCATGACGTGTTAAGGCTGTGTAGGCTCTGGCCTCTTGAGCATTTTCATGCCATGTAAGAAAGCATGCTGGAAGGAGTTTGCTCCCTTTGTGGATCCCCAGCTCTGTCGCACAGAGTGGTACACTCCTTGCCTCTGAATGCAGCGTGCCATCTCAAAAGCACTGGGCACTCTTGCACCCGACCAAACCTCCTGAGTTCTCGAACTTCCCACTGTCTGTAACTGAGGAGCAAATTTCTCCTATTTACAGTTATTCTGTGGTACTCTCTTAAGTCATACAAAAGACTAAGACAAAAAAGCTCTAAGTACTAGGCGATTGGGGGCTGGCAGGATGGCTTGGTTGGGGAAGTTCTTGCCAAATAATCATGAGGGCCCGAGTTAGGGGGATCAGCACATATAAATCAGCCTTAACCACACATGTCTGTAATCTCAGTATGGATAGGCAGAAATGGGAAGATTCCTGGGGTTTACTGACTATCTAATCTAGTCAAATTGGTAAGGTTCAGAAAGAGATGATTCCTCAAAAAACGAAGATAAGATGGAGTGTGTTTGAGGAAAATGCAACATCAGCCTCTAGCCTCCACATGTGCATACACCTCCGCACATACATGTGCATACGCCTCCGCACATACATGTGCATATACAGAAATGAACAAAGCTAGTGAATGATTTCCAAAACTGTACTTTTGTACATCAGAATGGACCTATGAGCATGAGTACAGACTTAGGCTGAACTTATTTTCCTCTTACTTTGTTGTGTTCCAGGCTAATGTAAGATCACATCATACTTACACTGTGCTGTAAAGTCTTCCCAAAAGCAGGTATGAAGAGTAAATGGCTACATGAATATTGCATCAATATTTCCCTGTATATCTTTGACTAAATTGTGAAGAGTTCTGATTTGCTGGTCTTGCGTGCAAAGAATTTAGAAGTTGTTATGTTTCCTAACAACAAAGTAAAACGCATGCCAAAGTCAAAGTCCAGTAAGTTATTCTGAGGCCACGGCACAAACCACTGCCCTGAAAATGAGAGATGCAAGCTGTCAAATTTGGAGAATGGGAATTTATAGGAGAATAAACCTCAGAGGCCGGGTAGGGCAGGCCATAGTAGCATAGGCTTCCGGAGGCTCTGAGAGCACATGTCTGAGGTTAACGTTCCGGGGTACCCATCACAGAGGAGCACCCACACATATCCTCTGGGAATTTTACCCTGTGAATACTGAGAAAAACGTGCTTGCTTATAGCCAGGAGAGCGGAGATGGAGGCATTTGTTCTGCTTAACAAGCCACGTCCTCATGAGTCACCCTCTCCATCAGAAGGGAAACTCCACACCAGCCTCCTCTCTCCCTCCTGTCCAAGCTGGGGGTGGACATAATTCTGAGAAGCCATAGAAAAGCCTACAGTTTAAAAGCTGAAGTTCACCAAAAGGTGGAGGCTAGACCAGAGAATGACAGAACTGTTTCATGTCTCCATCCTTCACCTCTGCTCTCTCTGGGCTATTTACTGCAGTCTCTTTAACACCATACACTAAGGACAGATGTTTCCATTAAAAAAAAAAAAACAATAAAGCGCGATAAACACAAAGCCCCATCTGAAAAGACAGCTTAAGTGTGGAACTGTCAGATGTGGAAGTCAGATATGGAAGATATAACTATCAGGCCAGAAATTAATGTACCTGTGCAATGTGCAGATCAGAACACTGAGGGTGAAATGGAGCGCTCCCTCAGACTCTACATGGCTGAAGAAAGAAATCTGAGATTGAGATTATGGCAGCAGCGTCTCACAAAAGAGGAAAATAAGAGTTCGGAAGAAGACATTTTCCAAGAAGCCATGTGGCAAGGGCAAAAGCTGCAACGTGTGTGTAATGTAAACAAGAGAGATCAAGAGAAGCTTTTTAAGGCAGTTAGGCTGGAGATCGTCCCCAAGTTGATGTCAGATGTTGTATCCAGAGAAGTATGAAAACAGCAGGCAGAGTAAATGTAAGAATGAAAAAATAAAAATTAAAAACTACATCTAGACATGCTATGTTCGAACATCGAAAAGCCAAAGAGAAGGGGAAAAAAATCTTTGAACAGACAATTAAGTTCAATAAAGTGGCATCAATTCAGTACCATACAATAAAATACCATCAATACCATACAATAAAAGCACAAAAGAAGGTTGACGCCAGCAAGTACTTAGGATGTAATGGAAGAAATGCCATCGTCTACGAGATGTGTAAGAAAATATCTTGACCTGTCCCGGGCACCATTGGAGAGGTGATCCAGGTGTACGGCTTCGCACCCTACAGGCGGCACACCACGGAGCTGCTCAAAGTGTCCAAGGACAAGCACACACTCAAGTTCAGCAAGAAGAGGGTGGGCCTGCAGATTCGCGCCAAGAGAAAGCTGGGAGAGATGAGCAATATGCTGGCAACCATAAGGAAGGTGGTGGCCAAGACGGATTGATGCACCCTTCCCCAATAAACGATTGTTCCGTATAGTTTGAAAAGAAAAAGAAGAGGGGGCGGGGCGGGGCGGGGCGAGGCGAGGAGAGGCGAGGAGATCTTAAGCAGGGGAAGAGTGCTAGGTGGCTGAGGTGCTTGTAGCACAAGGGCCTGAGTTCTAATCCCAATACTCCCATAAAAACAGGGCATGGCTGGGTACCCCTGTGACTACAGCACTGGGGAGGGGGAGAGGCAGATCTCAGGGTTTTTCTAACCAATCAGTATAGTCTAAACAACACATCCCATATTCAAGGAAAAACCCATCTCTAAAATATGAAAAATGACACTTGACGTCAGCCTCTGGCCTCTACAAGCACCTGCATGAGTGAGTTCATCTGTACACCAATGCACATGTATAACAGAGAGAGAGACAGAGACAGAGACAGAGACAGAGACACACAGAGACAGAGACACACAGATTGACAGAGAAGGACAGAGACAGACAGAGAGACAGAGAAATGAAAAAAATATATCTCCAAAGGCAAAGGGTTTATAATTCTAAGGATTCAGTTCTTTAGAAATTAGTAAAACCCTGAAGGACCTTATTCATAAATAGACTCTCGATAGAAATTAGTTTGGCTCATATAAATTAGAGCAGACAGGATGTTAAAGTTGATGCAATTATGCATAAAAGCATTTACAATGCGCAGGGGTGTGTTATAACACTACATTAATAAAAAAAACTGAAGGAGAAGTATATTGGTTTCAAGAGAATTTTACAAAGATTATAAACAATAAAAGATGCTGTGTTGGCTACTGCGGGACTCAGTTTCTCTCCACTGCTGGTGACAACTCCTGGAAGACCACACTAACCAGCCTTACTTAGGATGCTGGTCTTTCCCTTTCCTTTGGAAGACCAAGGATCTAGACCTTGCCAGCAGATTGTTCTACAAATCAGCCTATTTTCAATTAATGTGGTTTTGGCCAACCAAATAAATTGGTGAAATAATTCCCCGAACATTAACACTCCTAATATTTATTGGGTGTTTAAAATATACTAAGACTAAACAGCACAGATAATTCAAACTTTATCTTTGCCTAACAGTTTTGTTTATTCGTGCGTTTTCTGTTGTGCATTTATTTCCCCATAAGTGTGTGTGTGCAAGCATGTGTGGTGAGTGTGTATGTGTGTGTGTGTGTGTGTGTGTGTATACATATTATTCCCTTAGAGTTTGCCACGTTAAATGTTTAACATACATTTCATTTTTACTGATAATGCTCTCAAAAATCTGTTCCTACTCTTCCCCCTTTTGGTAGCATGCTAATTGCTGACACAGACAAGGTTCTATTTATTGTTTACTATTTGGACCAAGCACTTAGGACATCCTGCTTGTCTTTTCCCATAGCCTTGATCAACAGACACTCAACTATTCAAGATGGCAGCTGACAGAGAAGCATCCTTTGGCTTCCCCCTGCTGTATATCTGCAACTCCACTCTAAATTCTGAAGTGAATACTAGGTTTCTTTTTCCTTCTGCAGTGCTATGAAGGAGGCTTATCCCCAAAGTACTGGAGGAACCAAAACAATGTCTTACTTTGTATCCTCAGCATCCTTAGGTCAGAAGGCTGGTATCATGCATCCCTTCAGACTTGGGTTTGAAGCAGGAATTGGGAAGCCTTGCAGAAAGGACTTTCCCATTAAAAAATAAAATAAAATAAAATAAAATAAAACCACCTGTGGAGACCTCCTACAGCTCTGCACAGTTATTCAGCTACTTGCCACTGCTTTAGCTACTGACATACTGCCATCTTCAGGAAGAAATGTGGGGCTTTCGACTCCTATCCTGAGCAGGGTCCCTTGCAGCCAAACACTACACAGCCTGCCCTTTCTTTATTCTTAGCCATGAAATCACCTATGTTATTTCCTTTATTCATCCAAGTATTAGTAATTTCCTTCTGTGGACATTTTCATCTCATCTGGGGGTTTGTTTGTTTGTTTGTTTGTTTTGATATATAACAAACAATTAGACATTTCAGTGTGAAGTTTCCAGAAATGCTTCATGGAAGAAAATTCACTTTTAAATTCAATGAACAATGTTACAATTTTGTTTTAGTGTGACCATGTTTGGAGCAGGAAACAAACTCCCAAATGTTTCCTGTGTATTTATGTATAGAAAATATAGTTACATGACTTGATTTCTCAAAACTGATTTATACATTCTATAAGAAAAAAATCATATTTTAGGTTTATAATATAAAAGCTTTGCCTTCTTTTTATTACCCCTAGTCGCAGGTTAACACACAAATTAAAATTAACACCAACTCTCTAGTGCTTAAGTCTAACGCTCCAGTTTGCTCACAAACAGTGCTTTCTTGGCCAGGGACTCAGCCTGAGCAATTGCAGAGCATTGGCCTAGAAGGGGCAGCGCAAGGCTGGGCTTGCTGTTTCCAGTATTATAAGCACAGACCGCTGCCGCTCCAACCGGACTTCTTGCCTCTGATCCCATCCACACTGGGTTCTCGGTTTCTCGCTGCTTTCCTTTGATGACTTTTCCTCCCTGTCTTCCATCCTCTTTGTTGTTTTGTTTTTCATGGTTTGGGAAGTTCATGTCTGAGCTGCCCACGTGCTTCAAGTGGCACGTCAGGGCTATTTTGCTAGCTATTTTTAATAGAAATATTTTTTCTTCTATCACACAATACACAAACACAGTTTCATATAAATAAATAAATAAATAAATAAATATGAAACACCCTAAATACAACACAATTACGGAGAATAAACGATACACACAAAACTCTCGGCTTAACACTGAGGAAATTTGAGAGTTACAACGATGTCAAGTTCTCCCCTCTGGCTACCAATTAACTTTCCATTTTGAGTAACTAATACGGTATCCTCAGTTATTTATTTAACTTTGTTATTTGTATTACTTTAATTGGCGTAATTATATAGACATCATTATGACATCTGTGAGGGAGAGAGGGTGTGGTTTTGTTGTTCTTGCTCCTTCCAGATTTTAAAGTCATATCAACTAAAATTTCAGTGGGTTAAAGTGTGAGAGGGAGGCAAAAACTTATAGAATAATTTCAATGTTCACCTAAGATGATCTACTAGAGGCAATAGTGACAAATTAAGTTTTGGGAAAAAGAATCTTATTAAACAATAATATCTACTATCAGATATTTATAAAATGAAGATGATAATGATACAATGTGAAAGTTATGTCTAAGAAGCCGAAAAGACCTTTGTGTAGGTGAAAATATTCTGTACTAAAAATATTATATTTTAAAAACTAGCAAAATTTCAATAAAGTTAAAACTTTGACTTCATAAATATGCCAATAAACCCAAGCCAAAGACATCATAGTAAATTAATTTTAAAAATAAGTTCTAGTCTTCATGTGGGACCCCTAACAGCAGGAGCAGGGACAGTCTCTGACTTGCTGCCTGCCTTTAAATCCCTTTCCCCTAACTGGGCTGCCCCCATCTAATCTCAATAGGAGAAGATGCCCAGTCCTGCTGCAACTTGATATCCAAAGTGGGATGATATCCATAGGAGGCCTCCCTTTCTGTGAAGAGAAACAGGGAGTTATAAGCAGAGTAAAGGTGACAAGGTGGGACTGAGAGGAGCAGAGGGAGGGGCGGCTTCTGTTGGGAAGTAAATTATCTAATTAATGAATGAATGAAAAAAAGCTCCATTTAAAACTGTGAGTGTGGGCTGCACAGTGAGTCTGGGGCCAGTCTAAGCTACATAAAAACTCCAAGTCCCAAATAAAAATAATAAGCCAACCAAGAATCAAATAATATCTATTGTTATAATATCTGCTATTATTGTGACCATTCATTGTATTGCACCATTATTAAAAAGAAGATATGGAAAGATGAGGAGCTGGGAAGGTAATTTGGTCACTCAGAGGTGGGGGCGGGGCGTACAGTCCTCTGGGATCTGTTCTCCCCTTCAACAATACGGGTTCTAGGAACTGAAATCAGGCCATCAAGGTTCAGTGGCGAGAACCCCTACCAACTGAGCCATTTTAAAAGCCCTGGGTCCACATTCTTAATATACTTGCCCTTGACTCTGAATTCTTTTTCTATTATGGTTTTATTTTATTTTTATTTTTGTTGATATAGGTGACTGGTGCCTGTGGAGTGCAGGTGCCTGTGAGTGCAGGTGAGTGTGAGTGCAGATGCCTGTGAGTGCAGGTGACTGTGAGTGCAGGTGCCTGT
>NC_034601.1:44685035-44707428 GCF_900095145.1 Mus pahari | reverse complement strand
TGTGAGTGCAGGTGCCTGTGAGTGTAGGTGCCTGTGAGTGCAGGTGCCTGTGAGTGCAGGTGCCTGTGAGTGCAGGTGCCTGTGAGTGCAGGTGGCAGGGAGTGCAGATGACTGTGAGTACAGGTGCCTGGGAGTGCAGATGCCTGTGAGTGCAGATGCCTGTGAATGCAGGTGCCTGTGAGTGTAGGTGCCTGTGAGTGCAGGGACCTGTGAGTGCAGGGGCCTGTGAGTGCAGATGCATGTGAGTGCAGGTGTCTGTGAGTGCAGGTGTCTGTGAGTGCAGGTGTCTGTGAGTGCAGGTGTCTGTGAGTTCAGGTGCCTGGGAGTGCAGGTGCCTGGAAGTGCAGGTGCCTGGAAGTGCAGGTGCCTGGGAGTTCAGATGCCTGGGCCTACAAGTGGCAAGGAGTGCAGGTGGCAGGGAGTGCAGGTGGTGGATAAGATATGTCTGTGTTCACCAACTGTAGCATCCACTCTGGTGTGGATTGTTCACTGTAAGAGAGACTGAGCATGTGTGGGAATCCGGGTGAATGAGGACTTGCTGCACCTTCAACTCAATTTTACTGAAAACCTAAAGCAGTAATACTATATGTGTACACAGACACAAACACACCCACCCCCCACATATATGTATAAATACACACACACATATTATATATATATATATATAAATTTCTTAGAATTCAAATTATATGCAAAGTTGTTTGCACACTAAACAATACATAAATATAAAACCAACACTGACTTCAAGCGGAAGCTCTTGTGGTGTGCTCAGGGGTGCCTGATAATTTATTTGAGCAAATTTCTCTCTCACATAATGAGTATGAAATTAAGTATGACATTTGTCATTCACTATCTTAGTTTTTAAATGTAAATAAAGTGACAGATAACATCTCTGTATGATAAAAATAGCAAAGGTACATATATAACTTTATAATATAAAATATATATTATATATATTTATAAATACATGTTTATAAAATATAATATAATTTAAAATTATTTAGTAATGACAGTTTTAGAAAGCAGTTAAAGTAATTTAATTTAACATATAATATAAATTAATAAATTATTAATTAAGCTAGTAATCTACTTCATCATTACAATATTACAATGACTAATGCTGATTCTCAACTCAACAGAGCTAGAGTCATCTAAGAGACACACCTCTGGACATGTCTGTGAAGGACTTTCTTTTTTAAAGATTTACTTATTTATTATATGTAAGTACACCTGCTTGTGGACGTTGTACATCGTGGTGCGGAGCCTAGTGCGCACCACGATGTACAACGCTTTTTTAAAGATTTACTTATTTATTATATGTAAGTACACTGTAGCTGTCTTCAGACACTCCAGAAGAGGGTGTCAGATCTTGTTATGGATGGTTATGAGCCACCATGTGGTTGCTGGGATTTGAACTCCAGACCTTCAGGAGAGCAGTCGGGTGCTCTTACCCACTGAGCCATCTCACCAGCCCCTGTGAAGGACTTTCTAAACTGAGTTCACTGAGGTGGGAAGATCACCCCTAACTGCAGGCAGTCCCACTCCATAGTCTGGGGAGTCCGAGCTGAATACAAAGAAGAAAGCCAAACTGGGCGTGGCAGTACACACCTTTAATTTAGGCATTTAGGAGGCAGAGGGAGGAGGATTTCTGAGTTCAAGGCCAGCCTACAAATAGAGTTTCAGGACAGCCAGAGCTACACAGAGAAACTCAACAAAAAGAAAGACAAAAAAGACAAGGAGAAAGAAAAAGAGAAGCGGGAAGAGGAGGAGGAAGAGGAAGAAGGACCACAACCACAACCACAACAGAAAGTCAACTGAGCGTCAATATCCAGCCCTTTCTGCTTCCTGTCTGGGAATGGAACGTGACCAGCCCATTTTGCTTTGTAGGCCTGAAGTCCCTGCCAAGAGAGACTACATTTCCTTCAAATGTTAGTTACCATCAACCCCGTCTCCTTAAGCTGCTTCTTCTCATATGTTTGGCCACAGAAAGTAGAAAGGTAACTTACATAAACATGTAACCAGTATAAATATTCTATCATCTGTGTTCCATAAAGTCATTGAAACCTTATGTGAATTTACACGTACACAGCACATCTCATTTTGGTTCCTAAGTTTTCTCGTTAAGATTTATTTATTTTACATATGTGAGTCCTCTGTAACTATGCTTGTCTACATATCAGAAGACGGCATTGAGTCCCATTAGAGATGGTTGTGGTCCACCATATCGTTGGGGATTGACTTCAGAACCTCTGGAAGAAGGACAAATGTTCTAAGCCACTGAGCCAAGTCTCCAGGGGCTCCTAAATTTTAATCAAAATACTTGATCAGTATTCAGAGTTCAAAAACCTTTCAATCGTGAAAAGATGTTAACATTCTCAAGATTTTCCAAACTCTAATATTCTAGTAACTGACTCAAGGATCTATTTTGAAATTTAGATTTAAAAGAATTAAAATTAAAATCAAGATTCTCAGGCTGGAGGCAAAAATCAATGATAGAGCATTTGAAGACTCTAAATTCAATCCCTAGTGAGTGTGTATGTGTGTGTGTGTGTGTGTGTGTGCATGTATCCCTATGTGTGTGAGTGTGTGTGTATGTGTGTTTGCATTTGTGTGTGTGCATGTATGTGTGTGTGCACTTGTGTGCGTGTGTGTAAGGACACATAGAAAGCACCTGAAGATACTGAGCAGTACTATTTACATTCACATTCAAAATGTGGCTAAGGGCTAACTTACTGGCCTCTGAAGGAATTATTCCTCTCTGAAGGGATTAAAAATGAAATAGTGACATTGGACATGATATTTCATTGGGGAATCAGCCTGAATATATTTACTACTCAGTGAGCTTGGATCTAAGGTCTACTCATATTAAAGAATGTTCACTGTGTGTACCTCTGTACTTTCTTAGTCTCATTTTCTATAACCAAATCATATGTGTATTAGATTCTCAGCAAATTTGTCTACAGAAAAAGGTATATCTTACACCAGCAATGTTTTAACAGTTAACAATTAATTAACAGTTCAGATTCCCTTGGTGGATTAAAAGATAAATCTGGCTGGGCACTGTGGCCCACACCCATAATCTCAATACCTGGAGGGGAGACAGGAAGATGGAGAGCTCAAGGTTATTCTTTGAGGCTAGCCTGTTGCTATTGTGAGACCCTGTCACACAATAGCAACAATTACAAAACGCTATACAATGCCTAACAGTGCAGGCTCAGTGTGAGAGATGAAAAGCCCAGGCAGGTTGCTTATTACAGGAGGGGACCGTGTGACCTCACAAGTAGTGAACTTCCTCTCATATCTACGAAGTCTTCTGTGGCCTAAAAGGAAAGAAGTAATGACCTACCCAAAGCTTGGCTGTGCTTTTCAGTTTGTCCGTAAATATTGGACAAGCACTTTACTGCTAGCAGCTAGTCCTTTGGTGGTGTTAATGAGAGTAATATTTTAAGTTCATTACAAACTGGACTGAAATTCTTACACACCGGTATGTGAAGTTGGGTCCCGAGTGCCAGGGATGGATAGAAAAGATAGAATGCGTGCCTCAGTATGGCTGCCAATGATGTCAGAGTTCAAAAACCACTTGGAAAGGAATGACATATCATGATGAAGGTATTCTTCCTCCCTTGGAATAAATGCACTCCCAGGAAAACTTCTATAGTAACTCATATAAAAAGCAAAGCCTCCTACGATGGCTACGTAAGAATGTAGTGTGTGTGCACCACTAATCTCAATTTGACAATCAATTGTCAACAAACTTTAATTGTCATTCATAGCAGGCACTCTCCATCCTTTGTCAGGAAACTTGGTTGGTTTGGTTTGGTTTTCTACTTTCCAAGACAAGGTTTATCTGTGTAATACTCCTAGCTGTTCTGGAACTGGCTTGGTAGACAAGTCTGGTCTTGGACTTGTAGACATCTGCCTGCCTCTGCTTCCCCAGTGCTGGGATTAAGGCCATGCACTGCCATGCCCAGCTGAGAATGTAGCTATTGTTACAATATTAATTATTATTAAGGAAACTTGCAAATATAAAGATATTTTTTATCAATTTGGGGGAGATATAATTATATTTCATTTAAAATATTTTAATATGTAATGGCTTATCATTAATAATTAAGTAACACATATTTCATATATTTCTCAAATTCTAATATTTTTAAGAGATTTTATTTTTGTCTTATGTGCATAGGTGACTGACCTGCATGTGCATCTGTACACCACCTGTACACCTGGCGGTCTCAGAGAGGGTTGGAGTCCCTGGAACTGGAGTTATTATAGGGAGTGGTGAGGCACCATGTGGGTGCTGGGAATCAAACCCAGTTCCTCTGGAAGAGCAGCCAATATTCTTAACCACTGAGCCAGCCCTCTAGCCCTACAATTGTAACTACTAATATAGTAAACAATGAACGCTTTAATCTACCTATACAAAGGCTTTGTGGGTCTCAAGAAAAAAATATTTGAGAACCACTCAATGAAAGAAAAGGGGAAGTCTGTGGAATTAAAATCCACTACTGCATGATCTCCAACATATCTTTTAAGTGGTTTGAGTCAACATGACCTCCATAGGTTCATAGAGAGTGGCATTATTGGAAGGTGTGGCTTTAGTGCAGTGGGTGTGGCCTTGTTGGAGGAAATGTGTAACTGAGGTTGAGCAGGTTTCCAATGCTCAAACCTGGCCTAGTCTCTCTTCTCTCTTCCTGCAGACTCTCAATTCAGATACAGACCTCTCAACTACCTATCCAGCACCATATCTGCCTGTGTGCTACCACGCTTTCTGCCACCTCTGAACTGTAAGCCAGCCTCAATTCAATGGTTTCCTTGTTAAGAGATGCTGTAGTCATGGTGTCTTTTCACAGCAATAAAACCCTAAGACACCTTTCTTCACCTTTATGACCTCAAATGAAAGGTGTTGATAATTTAATACACACACACACACACACACACACACACACACACACAAATACACACACTCAAATGCACACACACAGATATATATTTATGCATGTGTGTGCACATGTGTCACCCAGTAAAATGTTGGGAGTAGTCCATGCTACATCATATCTGAGGAAGACACAGGACAACTCTGTGTAGACAGTTCTCTCCTTGCACCTTTAAGTGGGTTCTGGAAATCAACTTCAGGCAGGCAGTTTTGACCAACAAGTGCCTGACACTCTGGGCATCTCTCTAGCCCTGCTGTCGATCATTTAAACATAAACAATATACACTAGTGTTCTTTAGAGAGCAATGTATCATACTTTTAGAAATATAATCTAAAAGCTTCTAATGTACCAAGACTCCCCATAATCAGACCTTCGATGGAATGGCAACAGATGAGAGCCACATCAGATCCTAGCGGAGCATCGCTCAGGCTCTGAGTGCCCAAGGTCTCATTTTCATTACACTTGTCAAAAACAAATAAACAAACAAACAAACAAAAAACCAACCTTGTACAAGCTGGTATATAAAATATTGACTAGCGTGTGAAATATGCTAAGTCTTCTGTGTCGTTTCCTCTTTCAGATTGCTTATAGAGCTCAGTCTACACATTCCGAGGCAAAGCAGAATGATGGAATTTTCATTAACAAGTGGAGGAATCGAGCTATTTCTGTTTCAGTATTTTTTGATTTTAAACCAAATGATGGCTTCTTATTCTGCTGTCACCTCCATAAATCTCTGTGACACAGAAAGTGGAGAAACCTCTGTTCTTGTAAAGTTCTGGTTTGTCCTTGCCTTTAAAACACTGGTTTTGGCTTATTATACTCGAGTTGTGATTATTTACAAATATGCTAACTTCTCCTTAAGCATCAGACAGCAAAAGATTCCAGGGCTTGTGTCCCTTTGTAAGCAAGAACACTATGCTGCTGGATTAGACAGGGTCTGGGTGAGTAATTGTTTCATAAGCCAAGAAAGTAGCTGACACTAGCAGAACCTCAATTTTCTTTTTTTAAGTAAAGATTATTTTTATTATCCTTAGGGGTGTGTGTGTGTGTGTGTGTGTGTGTGTGTGTGTGTCTGTGTGTCTGTGTGAAGGGAAGGGGATTGTATCTGCATGTGTGTGTAGATGTGTGCACTTAAGAGCTGATGCCTG
Source organism: Mus pahari (assembly GCF_900095145.1). Lineage (NCBI taxonomy): Eukaryota > Metazoa > Chordata > Mammalia > Rodentia > Muridae > Mus > Mus pahari. The sequence goes on along the minus strand of NC_034601.1, from coordinate 44,701,343 downwards.
GGTCTTATTCTCACCTGGTGGGATTAACAATAGCTGGTAAGTGGAGCTGGAGAGATGGCTTAGTGATTAAGAGCACTGACTGGCTGGGCAGTAGTGGCATACGCCTTTAATCCCAGCACTTGGGAGGCAGAGTCAGGAGGATTTCTGGGTTCGAGGCCAGCCTGGTCTATACGTTGAGTTCCAGGACAGCCAGGGCTACACAGAGAAACACTGTCTCGAAAAACAAAACAAAACAAAACAAAACAAAACAAAACAGGGAGGGGGGGCACTGACTGCTTTTCCAGAGGACATGAATAGTCATGAGTTCAATTCCTAGCAACCACATGGTGGCTCATGACCATCTGTAGTGGGATCCAATGCCCTCTACTGGTGTGTCTGAAGACAGCTACAGTGCACTCACATAAAAAAATAAATCTTAAAAGAAAAGAAAAGAAAAGAAAAGAAAAGAAAAGAAAAGAAAAGAAAAGAGCTGGTGCCTAAGGAAGTCAGAGGTATTCAGATTCCTCTGAAGTTGGAATTCTGGGTAATTATGAGCTACCTCAGGTGGGTTCTGGGAACCATACTCAAGTCCTCTGGAGGAACAGCAAGCTCTCGAGTAACCACTGAACCATCTTATGAACCCCGGACATCCAGTTTTCTTAACATACAGTGGATATGTGGATTACACACACTGGAGCTACAGACACCTTGCAGGACCAGTTAGTCTGGCAGAGGATTGAGCAAATGACAAAAGTGTTCTAAAGAGTGATTATCTGCTTCAAACCGGAGATCAGTTGGTTTTTCCTAACACTGCCAATGCGTGACAAAACTTCCTTTAAAGAGATGTTTGTGATTGGTCTTCAGCACAGCTTTTTGGCAGTATAGAAACAGAATAAGACGCCTACCCACATGCTCGGTGTGTCGGCACTTATCCAGGTTTGCCTCCAGACAGAGCAATCCCAGTTCACAAGTTCAAGGAGTGCCCTAGCCCTGGTTGAGTAGCTATAGGCCTGGCCTAGTATTTTGCATCCAATTTAGATCAATTGCTCCTCTGCAACCTGGACCACAAGGTAGTCTTTTGAGTTAGTATAACTCTTTCCCATCCCTCTCAAATATGAATATTTACTATAATTACTATAATTTACTATAAGGTAGTATCAGTTACTGGGTATGGTAAGTCTATAAATGAGATTTCTGATGTTGAATTGTGATCTGGAAGACCTTCCGGTCATCGGTAGTTACAATTCTGTTTCTAAAAAGAATGCTGTTTGAAAATTTACACTAAAAGTATTATTATTGGTATGTTTTCTTGCTCTTCATAATAAAATAAAAAAAATCTCAGAGTCATGCTTTGATAAATTCTACAACTGCAGGCTATAATCCTGCCCTGCCTGCCAGAGGTCTATTAAGCATTAACTGGAGTTTTTAATTGTGCATGATATTTGTAGAGGGCAAGCACAACCTTGTTGCTGCTACATATTGTTTGATTTGAATAATTTATCAGGTTTTTAAAAACTACCTAGACATGATTGTAATAACCGGCCCCTATTTTTTTGACACTAGACTGCTTAAAAATTACTGTCTGTAAATGTATTTTTAATTTAGAAAAAAGAAATGTGCTTGTTTGATGGAAATGTGAATTTGTAGGAGATAGGTAATTCCCCTTCCACTGTTCTGAATACGGTGCCCGGGCTTGGCAAGGCGGGCAGATTTTCAGATTCCTTTGGAATCTCTCTGGGTCTGAACAGATCCGAGCTGCTCAGCTCCAGGCTCCACAGCTCCGGTAGCCACAATCAGCCCGGGGTCTTCCCAGTTTACCTCAGAATCCTCTAAGGGATCAGATTGGCGATTCCCAACGACTGAGGGAGCGAGCACTTTCGAAATTCAACAAAATTTAACAGACCCACACACACACACCGCCACCCAGCCATGGCTCTTATTTTAAGATTAGAAATTCCAGATTCTGGATAAATTCGCGTGATGGTTGAATATTTCACTAATGATAACATCTGCATACATCTGAATGAGTGCTGCGCGCTCAGTTGCACAGATGGCCTTCCAGAGGGAGTATCTTCAGGTGCTCGGGGTCTCAGCCCAAGGCCACCCAGCTGAGGTTGTAGCCCGAGAGGCCGCAGGTCCAGCCTGTTCACCCAAACGTCCAATTAGGCCGGCTTCCCACGGCCAGTGGACACATCGCAGTGCACCTGCTGCCCCCTATCGGCCACGCGAACAATAGCCCTACCCCGCCTCGCTCGCTGGAAAAGGCCTCTGGAAAAGAAAATAAAAGGTTCCATCACCAAGCAGTCAAGATTGGGGGATGGGGCGGGGGACTCTCGGAAAACCTGTTTTATGTAGCCAGCAAGCTCCCACTGCCTCGTTCTAGCGCGGTTGTTCTAGAGAGATGAAGAAGATGTGAGCTCGGGGAGACGAAAGTGGAAAGTGGCACCGCTTGGTGGGGGAGGGGCGAGAGACCCAGAAGGTTCGATTTACGGTTTCCGCCCCCTGTTCAGTCATCTGGCCAGGGCTTAGGGGACAGCGCATGCCTTCCGTAGCGACCAGCACGTTCGTTAGAGCACAGGGTGTTTCTCCCAGGTCTCAAGCCGCTGCCTTCCCCATTGCACCTTCGGCAGAGTCCCCTGACCTGCTGCAGAGGTGACAAAAGCCACCCGCCCCGAAAATCCGTCCCCAGAGGCGTCCCCAAGTAGGTGTTACCTCTCTGGTGCCTGTAATGCAAATAAAGATGTATCTCATGGAAAAGCACTAAATCCTGAGCTCAAGCCCGGGGCTCCACTGGAGCCTGTGCTGTGTGGATTCTGTCCTAGAATTGAATATTTAAAATTTGCCTCCACTTGGACACAGCCGAGAGTGCTGGCGGCCGAGAGCATCGCGCGCGCGTGGGGTTACACTCTCGGGTGTTTCTAATTTCGTTTTCATTATTTTCTCCCACTTCATTACCACCCTCCTCCCAGCGCACACGCGCTCAACCGTATCCTAACTTGTTCGCTCATGTCCATCTTTGCCTTGGAGCTTTTGGCAAGAAGATATGAGAGAGATGGACAGAGGTGAGCGGAAAAAGGGAGGGCGGGGAAGAGGTAGAATCAGCTGGCAGCCTCGACTGTGTTTGCGAAGGTAGGGGGGACGCCGGCGGAGGCTCTGCGGGGGGACAACTGAGAAACCCCGCACACACTCGTCGCCTAGGCGCCTGAACTGTGCGGATGCCAGCAGAAGCCCGAGTCCACTGGGACCTTCGGAAGCTTGGCTGGCTCCGCTCTCCCGGACTGGCGGGGTCTAGGTTCCCGGGCGGCTGCAGGTACCCAGGACGCGCATCCCGGGTGGGCAGTGAGACCAGGGCGGCGCCCGGATCCGAGAGCCCAAGGGCGCGGCCGAGACTCCTGGGGCCCCTGGGTGCGGTGCTACCGGGACGCGGGCGGTCACCGATCTGGCGGAAGCAGGGTCTGCGGGGAGGAGCTGCCTCGCCCCTGGCGGGCCGCAGGGCTCCGGAGGCCCCGGGGAGGCCGGGCTGGGCTCCGCGCGCTCCCGCTGTGCGCCTTGGCGCGGGCACCAGGAGCCGCCCCCCGCCGGCGGCCACTTCCCGGATGGGGCCGCGCTGTTCTCCAGGACAATCGGGGCTCCTCCCCTCGCCGCGATCTTTCTAGGAGGCTACCTCCGAGGTTCCCAGGCGGCTTCCTCCCTGGCGCTACCCTCGGGCTTCTCTTACTGAAAGCCCGGTAGAAGCACACGCGGGCAGCTCGGCTAGGGTCCCTCCACAGCCGCAGGAAACCAATGGGGAACGGAAGTTCATTTGCGATAGCCCTGATTCTCGAGCGTCTTAAAAGTTACGTGCTCTGTTTTCAGCCTGACCAACAACACAGAAAATGTAATTCTGCTTTTTGTGTGTGTGTGTTGTTTCGAAATCAGTCGTACCTAGTGACTTTCAGAGGAAACGTGGATGGATCTAGAAGAGCCGTCATCACGCGGCAGGATCTGGCTAAGGAGACTCAGTCCCTTCCTCTTGGTTCACCCACTCTAACCCGAGTGCTAGCTTTCGATTGTTTTTCTTAATTATTGTGAGCCTCACGATATAAAAGTATACATATGACAGAAATTGGGCATAAAATTTAAGCAGTTCTCCCAAATAAGCATTAGATTTCTTGGGTCAGTAATACCCGGGATAATAGAGAACTTCAGTTTTACAACAACAAAGGAAACTTTACTCTGTAAAAGAAAGTTATTATTTAGCAGACACTTATGAAGATTCTATCTTGTATCAAAACCACCCATATACACACCACTGTATTCTGTGAACCATCTGCTGTGGTTCATTATACAAGCGGGCGGGACACTCGATATTTTGAAAGCCTTGTATCATTTTACTCTTCTAGATTCAATAAAAAAGTATATATATATATATATATATATATATATATATATATATATATATATATGAATGATTGAAATGTTGGTTTTATGAGACATGGGAGGTGATAATTCGAGTTAGTCCTCACAGCTAATGCCACGAAGGGATTGAAACAGCCAGGCTGTGCCGTCTTCATCTCATCTTTGGACCAGATTTACAAAGATGTGTATTAAAACCTCTTAAGGTAGATGTGATGTAAAACAACGCTTGTAATACCCCCCATATTCCCAATCAGAAAATAACCCCAATGTATATAACAATGTGTATATAACCAATGTATATAACCAAAATGAATTACTGTATCAAACAGATACTTCCACTCTCAAGATATTGAATTAACCAAGGTGTCCATTAGAAGAAAATGTATAATAAAATATTCAGACCTTAAAAATGAACTAAATCTGGCAGGCCAGTGGTGGCCCATGCCTTTAATCCCAGAACTGGGGAGACAGAGGCAGGCAGATCTCTGAGTTGGAGGCCAGCCTGGTCTACAGAGTGAGTTCTAGGACAGCCATGACTACAGAGAGAAACCCTGTCTCGAGAAAAATAATTAAATCTTATCGGTTGCAGTAGCGTAGGTGGAACTGAGCATCATTCGCTAAAATTAGCCAGACACACCGTTGTGGAAAAAAGCTAATATCTTGGAATAGAATGGAGTAAGGTCACCAGAGATAGAGACAGGCAGCTGGGAAGGGTATGGGAAGAAGTGCGCTAAGCACCAGGTCACAAGTAGAAAGAATTACTGGGCTTTCAGCGGCTCTGAAAGGTTGGTTCTCAGACTCTATGGTAAAATGTGACCGTTCCCACCTTTCACACTCCTCCATGGTTCCATTTGCTGGAAGAGTTTGCTGTCTCCAGTGCATATACCGTATCTATGGAGTGAATCCCAAAAATCTATGGCCTATATCCCAAAAAAATGAACCAACATTTATAGCTCAACAAAATGTATAATAATAATAAAAAGAGACTGTTAGCGTCCTGTCTAAACTCCACCCCCACAGTTACCTGGCAACAGCCAGGTATGCTCCACCCCACAGTTACCTGGTAATAGCCAGATCGGCCTGACCCACTATAAGAGGGGCTGCTTGCCCCCTCCTCCCTCTCTTATTTCCCTTCTTGTTTCTGCTCTGTCCTCTTGTCCTTCCCCATTCCCTTCCCCCCTCTCTCCACGTGCTCATGGCCGGCCTCTACTCCTCTACTTCTCTACTCTCTCTGCCTTTCTCTATCTCTACCCTCTTAACTCCCCTCCCCATGCCCTGAATAAACTCTGTTCTATACTATCTCATCCTATCCTCATGGTCCTTGAGGAGAAAGGGATGCCTTGGCATGGGCCCGCTGAGACATCCCCTTCCCTCATACCTCACCACACCCCATAGAACATATCCCTCCTTCTCTTTATCTTTTTATAAACACATCAGAGACCCCCAAGAAGAGGATTGTCTGCTGACACAGGGGCAAACTGAAGAATGAGGTCTGGACACAGTGCATTGCAGAATGAGGTCTAGAAAGACTTGTGCCTCCTTCCCAATTTCCTTTCTACTGCATCCAAAACCACACTGCCTCAGCCCAGAAGTAAGAATGTGAATAATTCAGCAGCTACAATAAATGGACAGTCCGGTTTAGATTGTCCCCCCACCTCCTTCCTCTGCTAATTGCTTGCCTTCTGCATATTTGACTGTTGTCAAGTCTCTCTCCCAGAGGGAGAGAGAAACCCAATAGAACTCAATTATTTCCTTCCTGATAATGCCAACCAGCAATTCTAATATAAAAAAGGCAGGGGTAAAGAATTTATGGGAGAAATTACTAGAGATCTTCCCTTAAACAAATCTTCAGGTGACCCTGGATTTAACTTCCATGCCACTGTTGTCTCCCTCAGTCACAGGAAAAGCTTGGACATGGCTAAATGGGTGTTGCTCACCTAAATGTGCATTCCAAACTTTTCTTCCTGTCCACCCCACTGGTGATAATTAAGAAGTAGGGAAAATAAGAAAGAAATGGGAGTGGTTTGATGAGTTATTCTACTTTCCTTTGGGGGGGGGGGGNGTTCCATTGTGCTCTTTTTTGTATATGTCTCTGTCCCGCCTCACCTGCCTAAGACATTCTCTGATTGGTTTAATGAACTGTCAATAGTTAAGCAGGATTGGATAGGCAGAACTTCCGGGCAGAAAGAGGAACACCAGGAAAGACTCGCAGGTCGGGAGTTCGCCAGCCCTGTTAAGTTCGGTTGTATAAGGACTGAGGAGAGATAATGAGCCACACAGCCAAAGGCGGATTGGTGTAAATGGGTTAATTTGAGTTATAGGAGTTAGTTGGGAACAAGCCTAAGTAAGGAAAGGCCTTCCGCATTGATAATTATTGAAACGTCTCCGTGTTATTTTTGGGAATTGGCATCTCGGAGATAGCACAGTTCTAGGTTACAGCATCCAAACCAAAAAAAAAAAAAAAGGAGCTGGAGAGATGCCTCAATGGTTAAAAGAACTTGTTGCTCTTGCAGAAAACCTGGGGTGGGTTCCCAGCACCCACATGGTGACTCACTACCATCTGTAACTCACGTTCCAAGATAGCTGACATCCTCTTTTGTCCGCTGTGGGTATTGGGCATGCGTGGGGTACGCATACATACAGTCAAGCTAAGCACTCATCCACACAACATAAAAACAGGCAGCAGTGTCCCCTCTTCAGCCCTGAGCACTGAGTGCCGACCAGTAAACAGTCTGCTCACCACATTCCTACTTCTCCTCAGTCTTTTTTCTCACTTTCTCTAGGATATAAAGATGTTGACAGTCTGGGCAAAACCCAGAAGAATGCTGCCCTTTCTCAATAACTAATACATCATCTTCTTTATTAAAACCATTTGCAGACCCACACAGTGGCTGCGCACGGCTTTGGGTCCAGCCCTTGGAAGGCAGTCCCAGGCGGATCTCTAAATGTGAGGCCAGCCTGGTTTACAGGACAGGTTTATAAAGTGAGTCACGGGATAGCCAGAACTACGTGGAGTTAACCTCACTCGACAAACAAACAAACAAAACCACTGCTGACCCTGCATCCGCCAGCCTAGGTAAAACTCCACCTCACACTAGGAAAAAGAAAATCTTCAGGGTACACCTCTCATCACTCAGCACTCTCCGAGAAGGTTCGAGAAACACTTAAAAGGCTGCATGTAACACTGGCCCCTACTCCATGTTCCCTGTGTGACTTTATCCTTGGCCTGATGTTGCTCAGTGCCTGTTACATCAAAGTCCGCCTGACACATCAACACCTAAGCGTGAATTCTTTTCCAAGGCCTACCTATGTCCCTCTGAGGATTCCTTTTCACTTGTGAAGGACAGCTGCTGTTTATCATACCGTTCCCTTTCACAGCTCTGCTGTGAGACTGCTGTTACTGCCATCGCTCAGCCCCCTTTCTTCCTTCCTTCCTTCCTTCCTTCCTTCCTTCCTTCCTTCCTTCCTTCCTTCCTTTCTTTTTTCTTTCTTTCTTTTTTTTCCTTTCTTATACTAGTGTTCTTTGGGAACTCTAACATAAATTCTCTGTTTAGTGTAACTAAAAACTTAGGAAAAGAGCTGAACCCATTATCAAGTGTTGCTTGAAACTTTAAATAATGTGCTTAGTGAATTTGAAGCATCAGACCCACTAATATACATTGCAGAATGCTCCCACGCAAGTTTTGGAAACAAAGGGAAAGTGTATTCAATATATTTTTTGTGTTATTCCAAGTCTTTAAACTATAGTCATTCTACCTGAAAAGTTTTCTGGAGATTGAAAAAAAAAAAAAAAGCAAAACTGAGAATATAATTTAAAAATATGACCGAAATATTCTCTAACCATAAATACATCCTGTTTCCTGGTTTTTCAAAAGGAGATCCTGTAATCCTAGCCCCAAGCACTCTGCCCTCATGCCGACAAATCATTTGAGTGTATGTTGAGCTATTGTAAATTGATCTGACTTTAAACATCCACGGTTCCAGGAACCTCCGGTTCTAGCTCACTGCTGGTCCAGCTTCTGTCTGGTGAGCCCCTAGCAGCTTCGTTCACTTTGTCAGTCATACCGGTCTGCTTGTCTTTGTTCTCCATTCGTTCCGATGCTTTCGATAGATTACAGTGACTTGTGCACTTCGGACGCTTTACTTAAGGAAGTTGTCCACAAACTTTTCACCATTGGTAGCTAGAATGTTCTCAAGGAATGGAAATAACTCACGAAGAAGCCGAGAAGACTCCAGAATCAGCCAGTACTGCATTCTTTCACTAGCTGGACATAATTAATTAATTTTAAATTTTCCATCTATATTATGTGTGAGGCTGAGCCAGGAATGGCCTCCCAGACTGATAGAGGAATTCTGTTTTATCCAACATTCTCAATTAAAGTTGTCAGAAAAGAGTTTCCACTGCTGTTTAGCAGTGGGCAAATGGGTTCTTCACCATGAGGGACCATGAGAGTGAGCCACGATCAGGCAAAGTAGCAGTTTAGCATGGGTGTATTTCTCGTGTCGGGTTAGCTCTTAAGTAAAGAACGTGGCTATTCCCACAGAATATGTATATACTTACATTTATAGATAAAGTATTTACAAGCGTCTCTGGAGGGCTTCTCGGTCACAAACTGCTCTCATGTAATAAACGGCCTCTGTTTCTGGAGTGGATGCTGAGCCTTCAGTATAACAACGCTACAAATATCACATACACTAGTTGAGACATTACAGTGCGATGCACACAGTCAGGAGTGCAGAGAGGAACCTGAGAAGTAGTAGGAATAGCATTTCTATACAACACAACTTCTCTTCATGCCACAAGAGGGGAGAAGAGAGAGAGAGAGACTCTGCAGGCCTGAGAAAAGTCTGGTGAAAATTAACAGAGTCGATTTCAGAAGAGAGAATGTATTCTCCAACAGAAGCATTTGAGGAACTATTTTTATTTTTATTTTTATTTTTTTAGATTTATTTATTTATTATATGTAAGTGCACTGTAGCTGTCTTCAGACACTCCAGAAGAGGGAGTCAGATCTTGTTACGGATGGTTGTGAGCCACCATGCGGTTGCTGGGATTTGAACTCCGGACCTTTGGAAGAGCAGTCGGGTGCTCTTACCCACTGAGCCATCTCACCAGCCCTTGAGGAACTCTAGACTCAAGACAATGTATCCTAAATTACAGATTCAAAAATAAGATTTATAAAATTCTCATTCTTTTACACTCATTTGGATTCCTTTTTTAATGAGTTCAATGACTTTTAATGTTTCAGTTTGCAACACAATTTAAAAAAAAAAAAAAGGCAATTGTCTTGAGTCATTTAGGCCTTGAAATAAACTGACCCTCCTTAGATTTACATCAGCTTAAACTAGAAGCAGCAGCACAGTATCTGGAGCTACTCGGAGCTCGATGATCAGGTTCAAACCCTGGTTTGCCCATGTGACAGCTTCATGACCTACCGTTGCTCCTTCCTCATTTGCTTCATCCCTCTGGGGCTGGTGAGAGCATGTTTCTGATGCAGATTACATTTTTTTTTCTTTTTTTAGCTAAGACAAGTATCCCTTGAAATAGAAGAAATACCTAAATTGGTTCTACTCTGGAAAATGGAATTTTCTGAATTAGACCCCAAGAAACTACTTTTTCACACATTTCTCCAGCTTGTTGTGCACTGCCCTTGATCAGTTAGAGAAGTTCCAATCCTCCCTGGGCTGCCAGTTCCCCTACGGGTCCTACAGAGTAACGGGCAGCAGTAAACCGGATTGCCCGATCTGCTGCTGTTCTCCATATTTCTGTTACGATGCATTCACCTTTACTAACTGGTTTTACTGGCTTTATTAGTAGCAGTTATGACAGACATACTGAGAGAAGAGAAGAGAAGAGAAGAGAAGAGAAGAGAAGAGAAGAGAAGAGAAGAGAAGAGAAGAGAAGAGAAGAGAAGAGAAGAGAAGAGAAGAGAAGAGAAGAGACATGGGACAAAGGCTACAGGGATACAGTTTTAAAGGATGGGCAAATCCAGAGACATAAATTACAACCAATGCTGAAAATTATAATCAATAATGTTATATTATAGAACAATAGATCATAGATTCTTCTAACTCACACACATTCTCCCTCTTATGTGGGCTGATGACTATATATGCCTTAAAAAATGTTACGTCCTATAGCCATTTATCAAAACATTTGTGAGATTATACACGAGGGAGGTAAGACAACTGAGAAACAAATATTTTCCTTTCTTGCATCTTCACATCTGATTACAGAACCATTTTTTCCCTAAACAGAGGTGTCATGAGCTCATAACTTATAAGTAGTGCCCCCAAAAACTGGGAAAGCAAAACTGTATGCATAGATATGAATCAGGCAGCAGTATGGTGTGCCTCATGACTCAAAACAACACCCATTTCTTCCATATAAATTCTCTTAAACAGGACTTGTCTACCTAATTTTTCATTTCTACCTTTCCATGTAAGTGTGACGATTAGTGACTAAGATAATTCCCTTTTGTAACAATACCCTCTTCTATCCAACTATTATAGTAAACAGAGGAAGAATAGTGTAAAATAAAAAGGGTTGGTGGTTCTGTTATGGTTTTTTGGTTGGTTGGTTTCTGAGAGAGAATTCCTGTATAGTGTTGGCTGTCCTAGAACTCACTCTGTAGACCAGGGTGGCCTTGAACTCACAGTGATCTCCTTGCCTCTGACTCCCAAGCACTAGGATCAAAGATGTGCACCACCACTACCTTGTCAAAGAAAAAGTATTTTCAAGACTAAATTTTTGTTGGTATTGAAGCTAAATAATTACATAAAGTTGAGGCCTGGCATGGTAGCTCACAGCTTTAATCTGAGCACTCAGGGACAGATGAATCTCTATGAGTTTGAGGCCAGTCTTGTCTATATAGCAAGTGCCAGGACATCCAGGGCTCTGTAGAGAGACTCAAACTCAAACGCAAACTCAAACTCAAAAAAAAAGCCTAAAGAACAAAACAGCAAGAACAAAAACAAACAAAATCCCACAAATACAAAACTATGAAATCCTAATTACTCTGAGTGAGGTACTATTTGGGGGAAATAAAGAAACAGGGTGGAGTTGATTTTGGGTCCCTCTGCATTGAGGAGGGCAGGGATGGCAGATTTCATCTCTGCGAATGAGAATGAAGTTCTCTGGAGGCTTCTAGGAAAAGCTGAGACATGAGTAATGTTCGCTTATAGGATTGTAGAGGTGTGCTGGGGTTTAGAATACGAGTGTCTGTGTGGGCCTGGGAGAGATTCCTCGGTGCCTAATGTTCAAGAACACTAGAATACACCCACTGGAATTACTAATGCCTCTTCAGTTTTATGATTGTATTTTCCTGATTAACTTGGTAAATTAAACTGTTCTTAAGTGGACAGGAAAAAAGACTGGTACACATGTACACGAGAGGATTACAGATGACAAAAGAAGAGGTTTCATGAAACACTGCCAATTAGTGGCTTTTCCGAGGTATATCAGTAGAAGCCACACAGGAGAAAAAGGCTGGTGAGCCGGCCAACGCTCACCCCTTCACCAGGACTCCAGCTCACTCATGCCTTCCTTTCCTTTCCAATCTGCACTGAAGAACACAGGGCCCAATCTCTTCCGGTTTCCTTGCTCCCTCTTCGATGCTATTAGGAAGAACTGAGTTTACCAGCAAGAGATCTGTAGCCCCTGTATTGTGTGGAACAAGGCAGTGTGGCTAGAGACTAGAAGAAAAAAAAAAATGCTTGATGAGGAACTAGCTTGGAACACTGTGTACCCTCTTCTCTGGGCTACGGCTCCAAACTCTAACCACAGGTGTGTAAATCTCATTGTCACAAATTTTGGAACAAATCTTTCCAAAGAATATGCAATGTTCGGGTTTTACTTATTCTCCATCAAATTCTTGTTCGGGATGCTGATTAATCAGCTATTCTGTTTCTGAAGACTTCTCCTAAAGTATATGAATTAACGCTACTTTTTTTTTTTTTACAATTAAATATTACTAGGTGACAATTGCCTTCCTTGCTAATGATGAATACATTTCACGGTCATTATGCAATAGGCACTGCTGTGGGGCCTACGGTACAGCAGTGAATAAACCTGACAAGCAGCTTAAGAACTAGAGTCTGCAGTGAGTCAGGTGGTTACAAGTGCTGTGGACAGAAATAACACAGGGAAAGGGGATAGGGTGGAGCTTACAGTTTGTTAAAGAAGGCTCCCTAAGTGGGTAACCTTTAACCAATGACCTGAAGGAGGAAAGGAGCCAGCTGTGGGCTTCATGGAACAAGAAGAGATCCAGCAGGAGAGACAGCTTGGGAGGATAGTGTGTGCCTAATAAACACAGAAAGAGCAGGGAGGCCAGGTGGCCGAGAGAGACAGGAGGGGGAGAGCAGCAGGAGATGGGGTCAGAGGTGCTCAGTGGACAGCAAGACAGGCACATTGCACCTGGAGGCCACCGCAAGAGCTTGGCCTTTGTTCCAAGTGAGGTAGAAGAAGAGTTATGAGCGGACATGGCCACACCGGCTGTGGCTTACCCCCGTCGCTCTGTGTACTCTGTTAGACAAGAAGGGAGAAGGGACAGGGTAGAAGCAGAGAGACAGGATGCACTGCGGTGATGAAGGTGAGAGGTGAAGTGCATATGGCAGCAGTGCCGGGAGAAGTGACCCATGGGTCCTGAAAGCAGAGCAAACAGTATTTGCTGATAGCTTGGTGGTGGCGTATGGAAGAATGGGAGGCATTTAAACAGAGACAAATGAAGTCCAGGATCTGCGCAACGGTAAGATCAGCGTTGCCACTATCTGAGTTTGTTTGGGAAGATGGCTTGCAGAGAGGAAAAAAAAAAAACCCAGCATTTTAAGTTCAAAACACCCTGTTATATCAAGTTAAAATACAGAATGGGCTATTGGAAACCCAAGTCGAGTATTCTGGGGGAAAGTCTGAATATGAGTTGTCTATTTGAGGGTTCATCTAAAGTTCTGTAAATGAGTGTAATGTCGCTGTCCAAGTGCACATCAGCTAGTGAAGAAATGGTCCTCACCAGTCAAGCCTTGGGGTTAGCCTTCTAGAAATGAGATAATAGGAAGATCCGGGGGTCCCAGAGTGAGGCTAGGGTGTAGCAGGATGTGAAAGGCACAGGGAGGGATGGAGACCAACGCCTCACAGTCTGAGGTGGAGCATTTTGGTGTGTCATAGAGCAGTGTGGCACACCCGTGTGCAGCCGTTGGAGATTGGCCCCACAGGAAGATAGAGGGGAAAAGGCAGATAGAACAGTGTTTTAGAACAAGGCGAAGCGTCCACAAATCCCAACAAACAGAAATAATGAGTGTTTGGGGAGGTGGTAATGCTAATCGATCTGATTTGATCTTATACATTGAACACCACGGTCCCGAATCGTTAAAGTGAACTCCGTAAATCTGTACAAATAGTACGTGCCAATTAAAATTGGAAAGTGATGCTGGAGAAAAGTATGTCAAGACATGGGAAGTGGAGATGGGGCTAAAAGCAGAGCAAGAAGAGACCTGAGGACTAAGCACAGGACAGGTCAGCAAAGGAGCAGGCACTGAGGCAGATGGGACCCTGTGATACCCTTGAAGCACAGGTACTATTTGGTTCCGTTTGTAGTTTGTCCGTCTAAGACCTTTCATCACTGACAAAGTACCCAACACGGCATTTCAGAAAGTAATAAATGAACTGGGTGGTGATATCACACACTCTGGAGGCAGAGGCTGGCAGCTAGCTCTCTGAGTTCGAGGCCAGCCTGGTCTACACACGGAGTTTCAAGAAACCAAGGGCTACCCAAAGAGACCCTGTCTTGAAAAACAGAGAGATTGATTTTTTTTTTTTTTTTTTTGGCTTTGAGTTTCAGGAGTCTGAGTCTACTGTGGTGGGAAAGAGTTGAGTGTGGATCCAGTCACACTGTGGTGGCCAGAAGCAGAGGAGACGTCTAAGGTAGAAGGCTTTCTCTCTAGAGGGCAGGAAGGTGCCGCCCACATTGAAGATGTGCTTCCCCACTAGTTAACCCGGTGTGGAAACATCCTCAGACACACACACACACACACGCACACACACACACACACACACACGCAACATACCAATCCACTAGGCACTAGCAAGCTGTCAGTGAACAGTAATTGTCCAGAGCTGAATGTGCTGGGACAAGCCTGTAATCTCAGTGGATGGGAAAGGGGTCAAGAGAAGCCATCTTGGGCTACAGAGGGAGACCCTGTGGATAAAGAACTGTTGCAGTCTAAGTTGACTTCTAGGTCTTGATATAATTAGCGTGAGCTCCAAGGGAAGCAAGCGACCTCCATGGAAGGACTGGCAGAGCATTCAAAGCCTTGTTCAGCGTGAGACTGAGCACTGACCACAAGAGCCGCTGTCACAGAAGTCCGCCAGGAAGATGCTGAGCTGCAACTGGGCCTGAAACCCAAAAGTCTAAGAAGGGGGAAAGAAGAAGAGTGGTTGATGGCTGTAAATATGTGCAAATATCTTAAGTCGTTTTTGCTGTAGTTTAAGGCAGGAAAGTGATGGGGCAGTGGGCGGTTAGAAGGAAAGGTTAGTTAGAACAGGGAGGAGTATAGTCTTTACTGTGTGGGGATGACCAATGGAAAGAAAGGTAGTGAAGCTGACCTTAGGGATAATGGGCTGCACTGAGATCAACTTACGGTGGACCCTGCTTTTCCTCCATTAATTAAAAAATGCTCCGAATGAATTTCTTCACTGTGATGAGTTGAAATAAATACGTTAACACGGTATGGTAAAACACTTTTTTATTCATATGCATATTTCATCTATTTATTCTACTTTTCCCAGAGATCTCGCGACATATCATGGACACCTTTGCCTGTCCCGACAGGCAGGGAAAGGGAGGGGTTAGTGTGGAAGCTGTGAGCCATCCTAAATAGAGGGCCTGGCTGCTCATTCAAGGTCAGGAGGAAGGGCAGGAGATGGAACGCGGATAGGTGAGTAAGCAGGCTCGGGAATGGGAGCTGTGGTGGGGTGTAAAACGGCATGGTTTCTACTACTTGTTTTTATTTTCTCAGCGAAGTAGGAAGCTCAGTCATTAATTAAGAAAGGTTATTTCAGAGGTTGGAAGAGAGAAGACTGCTTGAAAGAGCCACCCAGAAAGGTGGAAGAGTGAATGGGCTAGGGAGAGTTTCACTTCCGGAAACACTGAGAGGACACCAGGAGAGCTGCCTCTCCCTCTGCACTCAGGGGCACTCTAAGAGCAGAATAGAAGAGCTGGATTCAAGCACTGATGGGATCTGAGAAGTCGGTGTGACGCACAAAAGCTACAGGACAGTGAAGCTGTGTGCCAAAAGACCAGGGCAATCCACTCTGAGTAAAGATAGAAGCCAGGAGATGACGGGACACTGAGATGACGGGAGGTTTGAATGTAGTGCTTGGATGGTCAAAAATAGCAGGAGTTAAAGTGCAGCCCTGACTTAGAAAGATAGCAAGTGATGGTGTGAGAATGGGATGCTGGAAACCGAGGTAACGGGGAATCGTGGGGAGACGTGCAGTTACTATTCATAAGGACGCCTACGTGGAGCATGTGAATATTTTATTTGCTGTGCGCAAATCAAATGGCACTCTACAGGTCATATACCCTTGATAGGTGGTCACTGGTAAGGATTTTATATACATCTATGCATGTTCATACACACACACACACACACACACACAGAGCTTCAATGTTGGTCTATTTCATTTCCATATAAATGGAATCATCATGTTAAGCATATGCCCAGACCTAGGGTTTGTTTGTTTGTTTGTTCTGTTTTGTCTTGTTTTGTTTTTTCTTTTTTCAGATATTCTGGAGGTTTTTTTTTTTTTAATTATAATGGTTTATGAAGATCTATTTAATTTCTAATAGATTTCTTTTTTTCTTAACCATAGCTTCCACTTCTACTTGATATCTCTCTCTCTCTCTCTCTCTCTCTCTCTCTCTCTCTCTCTCT
>NC_034601.1:44675982-44684065 GCF_900095145.1 Mus pahari | reverse complement strand
TGGATTTCTGAGTTTGAGGCCAGCCTGGTCTACAGAGTGAGTTCCAGGACAGCCAGGGCTACACAGAGAAACCCTGTCTCGAAAAACCAGAACCAAAAAAAAAGGGGGGGCAGTCGCTATAATTGTTTTCCAATGATTTCATTTGAGGTACTTCTTTTGATCATTTTTGCCTTTATTCAGTCACTAAACCAAAGAATCATTAACTCAAAGTTTCAGGTATAGGAGGTAATTTAGCGATCGCTTAGTCCCGAGCTTTGTTTTAGTGCTTTGAAAGCTGAAGCAGGAAACAGAGAAGCAGACCGTTTGTTAAGGAAGGAGCAGTCCACTGTTATGTGGAAGGTGAAGAAAGAGATCAAGAGAGCCAAGCCTCAGATCTGGGATAGGAAGCTTCTGACCACATACTGCTGTAAATCTTAATACATTCTGTCTCACCAACAGACACTAATGACTGTAATAAATTAAGGACAGTTCAGTTAAGCAATAAACAATTAGAGCTGACACAGAGTATAAACTTGATGCCCTAATTAAGGTACTGACCAAGAGATCTTTGTTAGGCTAAGGATGTTGGTTCTAATTTACCCATAAATATAGATATGTAGCTTTGTATGTAGGAGGACTGAAGCATATTTAGTATTCAAGTAATAGGTACCAAGAACAAAGTGTTAAAAAAAAAATAGATTCAGAGCTGGACATGGTGGCCTTTAGTCTAAGCACTAGAAAGGCAGAGGCAGGCAGATCTCTGCGGTCCAGGCCAGCCTGGTCTACAGAGTGAGCTCCAGGATAGTCAGGGCTACAAAACAAAAACAAAAACAAACAAAACCCTGACCCCTCCAAAATACAGATCCAGAACCAAACAAAACACAAAATGCATGGTGGTTCACACCTTTAATCCCTTCACTCAGGACACAGAGTCAGGCAGAGCTCGAGGCCAGCCTGGCCTATAGACTTAGTGAGTTCCAGGACATCCAGGGCTACACAGAGAAACCCCGTCTCCTCAAAAAGCAATTTTAAAAGATTGAGATTCAGAATAGAGCCAAGGTTTCTCACATTCTCCTTAAGGGAGACGGTACTTGGACTTGTTGCATAGTATCATGACGATTAACAAGATGATGTTTATAAAACTTTTCAGCCACCTGCCTGTATTTAAAAGTTACAGTCGGCTGGCAGCTATGTCTGGCAGGTGTGTTCCATTGTATAATGAGATATGAGGATAGACCACAAGAAGACTGACCTTGGGCAAACTTATTCCAACAAGGCTCGTGCATCCCAACCTGCTTGGACCTGCACCATGTGTTCCCCATGGGAGACTCTATATTTATTCTGAGAAGACTGCCATTGCTTAAAACATTTTCAGAAATGCTCTCTTGAGACAGTTTTGGTGCTGTGATGGGACACAGGAGAACAACAACCTCTTTATAGCTAAAGGAATTATGGAAGCCCATAAAGATCTTTTAAAAACCAACGGAGAAGTTGCATTGCTGCTCAGTGGTAGACCGTTTGCCTAGCCTGTACAGCCCTTGGAATCAGCTTCCACGACAGCACCACCAAAAAAAAAAAAAAAAAAAAAAAAAAAAAAAGCCAGAAAAACTAGCCATTTATCAAACAGCTTAAGCACCCAGCAAAGACAAAGTTCTACATATCTAAAAGAAGTGGTTGCATAAGAAGACAAATGTCAGTTTAAAGTTTCTACAGAGTTATTCTAAGACTCATCAAAGGCATTTTTAAGCACATCTATGCATATGGAATTCTCCTGGAAGATAGGAACTCTTTTAATATGAAAAGTGAAATTTGTAGTGTTCACTTATTTGACAAGTCATATGTTGGCCAATGATTTTAGGAAGTAATTTCTGTGTGAGAATTAGACCTGCTAACACATTTTATGTGCATTGGTTCACTTAACTTCACAACCACCTAAAGGTATTACAAAGTTAGCATTATTGTATTGCGCCTACTTACATAAAAAAAAAAAAAATCAGGCTCAGAAGTTTAAGACTCACGTTGACATAATTAGTGAGGGAGTGTGATCCGAGACCGAATCCTTCCTATTTCCATGTCTGGCCTCTTTCAAAATTAAAACAAATATTTCTAAAATGCCTCACAAAGAATTTTCAATCCCAGCATGGTCTTCATGTTATTTTAAAAATCTGTATATGAGTTGTTTGGTGTCTATTGTAACTATTCTCTTCTAACATTAAAGACTTAAAAAGGTGTGTGTGTTGGGGGGGGGAGATACGTAACCTAATTTTCTCTTTGGTTTGGGGTAGGTCTAGCGGCTCGTTGGTGGGAATAGTCTCTGACTACAGTGCTGAATGCCATGGCCTCCTCCAGTTTGTTCTGGTAGGTGCCGTTGGCATGTCCTGGGGACACTTGGACTGTCCTACTGAGAGCCATACATCCTGAGGACCCCATGTCTCCTGCTTGCAGTCTTAAAAGAGCCCTTGCAACCTGATATAGCTGTCTCATATGAGGCTATGCCAGTGCCTGGCAAATACAGAAGTGGATGCTCACAGTCATCTATTGGATAGAACACAGGACCCCCAATGGAGGAGCTAGAGAAAGTACCCAAGGAGCTGAAGGGGGCTGCAACCCTATAGGTGGAACAACAGTATGAACTAACCAGCACGCCCTGAGCTCGTGTCTTTAACTGCATATATAGCAGAAGATGGCCTAGTTGGCCATCATTGGGAAGAGAGGCCCCTAGGTCTTGCAAACTTTATATGACCCAGCACAGGGGAAGGCCTGGGCCAAGAAGTGGGAGTGGGTGGGTGGGTGGGGGATAGGGAACTTTCGGGATAGCATTTGAAATGTAAATAAAGAAAATATCTAATTTTTTTTAAAAAAAAAGCCCTTGCATGGCACCACTATTTCTCATCCCAGTCAAGTCTTTGACTTTCTGAGGAGACTCTGATCCAGAGCCCCAGTGCTCAGAAACTGTGTAGAAAGAGAAAGGTTTGATGTTTTAAGTCCATACATTTTCAGTGACTTTTTTTTAAATTTAGCAACAAATAAATAAGAAGGCTCACCAACAAAGTGTCCTGCAACCCACAAAGTTTGGTGGGAGCTTATATAGTCTTCTCTCTTATCCATGAATTTTATGTCCACAAATTCCACCAATTGCAAATGAGAAATGTTTCTTTAACTTTTGTAATCAATGTGTACTTTTTGTTTCTTGCCACTATTCCCTAAGTGGTTCAATACAATAAAACTTTTCATGTGAAGGTAGAGACTATTTAAAATACGTGTGTGTGTATGTGTGTGTGTGTGTGTGTGTGCGCGTACACATGCGTGCACACTCACACTTGCACGCTCAGGCTCACAGATTCTATGCAAATACTACATTCTTTGAGCATCTGTGGAGTTTGGTGTCTATATGGATCCTGAACCCAATTCCCCACAGGCAACAACATACCAATGCATCCTCTAGCCATCTTAGGGAGCCATACCTCTTTGTGTGTGTGTGTGTGTGTGTGTGTGTATTATACTTTGAGTAGGAAGTGTTTCCCCATGGACTTGTGTGTTTGAACACTTGATCCCAGCTGTTAGCAATACCTGGAAAGGTTTTCAAACATTTTAGGAGTGAGGAGGTCAGGCCCAGATGGAAGCAGGAGTCACTGGGTGGGAGTCTTGAAGGTGATAAATCCGTCTGGAGCCGACCTAGGCTCCTACTGATGCTAGAAGATGACAGACTTCAAGCTCCCACCATGTGGATGAGTTCGCCCAGTGAGCACACCCTCCCCACCAGGGTGGACTGTACTCTCTGTAACCCAATCCCCAAATCAACCTCTCCTTCCTTGTGGCTGCTGCCAGGTCTTCTGTCACGGCAATGAGAAAAAGCTAATTAATACAAGGAAGGCGCTTGAGAAGCCCTGCAGCACAGAAACCAAGTATTTCCTGTTTATAATATAATTCTAAACTCACTTTAGAAGTATTATCTGCATCACGTGGAAGGGGGTTGGGATACTTTGACCTGTAACAGTATAAATCCCTAAGTTATCCATCTTTGCAAATTTCCAAAGGAGCATAGAGGAAAAAAAGAAAAAAAAAAGAAGTACACCTCAGCTGGGTCTGCTGGAACAGCTGTCATCCTAGCACTTGGGAGGTGAGGCAGAGGATTAGTAGTTCAAGGTTACCCCTAGCTAAATTACAAGTTTGAGGCCATCTGGATACATTAGACTCAGTAGCCAAGAAAACAGAAGAACCAACAGTCCGAATCCAGTATATATAAATGTTTGGGCCTCCGTTGTTTTGTGCACAAAGCACTTGGAAACTTTAAAAGTATTGTCATAGACATATGGAATCAACCTAGATGTCCATCAACAGATTAATAGATTATATATATATATATATATATATATATATATATATATTCGCATAATATTATAATATACCATATGAATATACTATATATAGCATTTTTGTTATATATAGTATTTTGTTATATATATATATATATATATATATATATATATATATGAGTAGTACTCATTTTTAAACAAAAATGAAGTTAAAAATTTGCAGAAAATAAGGCTTGGTAGTAGCGCGTGTCTGTAATCCTAGTGCATGGAAGGCAGAGGCATTTAGATTTCTGTGAGTTCAAGGCCAGTCTGGACTACATAATGGACTTCCAGCCCAGCCCAGGATATTCAGTTAGGACTATCTCAAAATTTTTTTTTTAAAAAGCTGTAGGGAAATAGGTGGACTTTGAATGTATTATATCAGTTGAGGCACAATGTCAGAAAAAAAATAAACCATATGTTCATTCTCATATACAGATTCTAGCCAAAAATATATGTATATATGAATATAAATGTGTTGGGGGTAAAATATGAAGCAAGAAGGGCTGACTATACAGGGCTGAGGAAGGACTATACAGGGCTGCAGATAATGGACATGAACTACGGGAGTGGAGCTAAAGCTGATTGACTTTCTAGTTTAATCCTCTCGTGGATGTTTTTCTTTTTCCCTGTGTTTTTGGTTTTGGTTTGAGTGATGAATAAGTGCGGACAATATATTAGATACCGAAAGTGTAAAACATAACGTGAGGAGGCTGGAGCGGCAGCTCAGTGTTTGAGAGCAAGCACTGCTCTTCTGAAGGACTGGAGTTAGAGTCTCGGTGCTCTCGTCCAGGTCTCACAACAGCCTGTAACTCTAGCGCCAAGGAATCGGGCTCCTCTGGCCTCTGTGGACCCATGCACTCGTGTCCTAATTAAAAATAATAAAAGAAAATGTGAGTGTGAAGCTCTACATCTTCCCTTCTGAATGCCAGTTCTTACTGTATAGAAAGAGGCTCACTGATTTCTATAGACTTTGGGTCTGGCTAATTTTAGTGTGTGATTGATTTTTTTTTTTATTTGCAAGTTGTTTTATAATAAAGTTTATATGGTTTTTAAATTATACTAATGTTATAAAAGGGATTCAGACAAAATGTGGGAGGAATTATAATAGGTTAAAGGAGATGAAAATGTGAAAAACAATTGAAATCAATACAAATCTTTGAATCTACATTGACTTTTGGATCAGAAAAAATAATCCTGTAAGGAATAGTCATGACACAATTTGAGGAAATTTAAAGTTGTGGAATTAATATAAATAATATTATTGCATTAATGTCAAATTAGCTGAAAATTATAGCATGATTAAGTAAGAAATGTTCCTTTTCTTGGATGGTTTATGCTGAAACTTATAAGGCTAAAGTGTCAGAACATGTATAGCTCTGAAATGATTCAGAAAACGTGTGTATGTGTGTTTGCGTCTATGCGTCTGTGTATCTCACTGTGTATGTCTGTGTATATGTGTTATATATGTATGTGTGTGTGTGTGTGTGTGTGGCCTCTGTATATAACTGTGTGTGTGTGCTTATTTCTTTCCACTATACTATATGATTCCTGAGAACACAAGTAATATCTCTTTCATTTGATCTATAATATACGCTCATATTTTTTTCAGAGTAAGTAATTTATATTTTATTTTTTCTTTCTAGATTTCCTTCTTTTCTCTTCTTTCTTCATTCCTTCATTTCTTTCTTTCTTCCTTTCTCTTTCCCTCTTTCTCTCTCTCTTTCTTCCTTTCTCTCTCTCTCTCTCTCTCTCTCTCTCTCTCTCTCTCTCTCTCTCTTTCTCGTTCTTCCCTAAGTAAGGGTACTTGTGGGATTCTTCTCATATTCACTAGGCGCCCAGTGTCTTCAAGCTATCAGCTAGACACTCCCACCCACACATCCTATGATGCTTGTCTCCACCATGAGCCTTCCCTAGAGTTAGTGAGTGCCTACATCTCACCTAGCTGCAGTGGATACTGTTGAAAAGTCTTCTTCACAACTTCACGTCCACCTAGCAACTCAGATTGCAATCTTACTGGGAAATGGGGCATCTGTGAACTGCAATTAGTTATGTTTGAATGAGGTCATACTGGGTTAGTGAGGAGCCTATAGGCAGACACAGCAGACACATGAGCTCAGAGGGAGCTCAGCAGATGAAGATGAGGGCAGGGACTTCAGCAAGCATCTGCAAGACAAAGAACACCCATGATCCCTGGCAACCAGCGGAAGCAAGAAAAAAACAAAACAAACAAACAAAAAAAACCACAGATGGTCTTTTCCCAGATCCTCAAGGAGATGGCTGGCTAATGACATCTTGACTTTACACTCACAGCTTTAGGTTTGAGACAATGATTTTTTTTTTTTTTTTGCTATTCTGAGCCTCTCCCTTAATGAAAATTGCTATCTGGCAGCCTAGGAAACAAACAATATTTATAAAGTTTTACCGATTTGCTAGGCAGACCCTTTCCAGACCAGCCTGCACTCTAGGCCTGTAAATCCACCCCAGACTCTGGCCCTGTGAGTCAACTACATAGCGACAGTGCAAAGATCTTAAAGATCATGGATAACAGATCCCCAGCCCACTAAGCTGCTGAACAGGGACTGACAGTTTAATTGTCATCCTTCCAGAATATTTGCACTTTAATAAGATATTTAGTCATTCGACACTCATCCCAACAGTGTCCATTGGCTCTTGTGATTTACCAAGTGCCCACTTGAGTGCCAGGCAGTGCAGCAGGTCAGCCAGAGCACTATTTTAAGACAAGCAAGCTTCCTCTGAAAGTTTCAGATCGTACCCTAGAGATCCCCCAGCTCCCCACCCCGTACTCATTCAATGAGCTCAAAGACCGTAGTGGACACTCTTCCTGGGAAACACAGTAACATGGATGTCTTTCCCTGAACAAAAGGGTTCTCTGGAAAAGGCAGGCTCAGCTCAAGCAAGGCCTGGGGAGGAATAAACAGGAACCGAAGAGGAAGATGAGTAACCAGTCTTATAACCCAGTCGGCAGCCTCCAGCTAAGCAATCAGTGGAAAATTCCGCCATCCTGCTCACTCCCAGTTTCATTTCCAGCTCCTTTACCTAGTGTCCTTCGACCTTACGTCCACCTCCCTCAGTGTGCGCAGTAAAGGTATGGATATTCTTCACCACTTGCTCATGCGCCTTCTCTAGTCAGCCTATGTTCTCCCTGTGGATTTCTGCATCTGGTTCCTCTGGTCTCAGTCTATGTTGATGTCTCCCAGTGTTTCACTCGGAACCAGAACTCTCTCTCCTAAGCTGCACACCATTAAACCTGACTGCTTACAAGATAGCTCCCCTCGGATGCTCCACAAACGCCTCAAATTCAGTACCTCAAAAAACCAAATTCACTGGCTTCACGACCAAGTGCAGTTTTCTATCAGTATTTATTATGTTACTTATGTAAGAAAATATATGAAACAAGGTTAATTGATGTCTCTACACTCTATTTTCTTTGTCATCAACTTGGGAACTTTGAGGTTCAAAGGCAACTTGAGATCTTGGCATCTTTGAATTGGTGAATATATCTTTGTTTAGCTTTCATGTCCAACATTTGGGGGGGGGTTGGTTTGGTTTTTCAAGGTAGGGCATTTCTGTGAAGCCCTGGCTGACCTGCAATTTGCTCTGTAGACTAAGCTGGCCTCAAATTCAGAAATCTGCCTGCCTGCCTCTGCCTCCTGAGTGCTAGAAGAGACTATAGTCTTTATTTTATTTTACTTTTTTTTTTTTTTTTTTTAAACTAAGACTCATGT
>NC_034601.1:44640605-44675932 GCF_900095145.1 Mus pahari | reverse complement strand
GGAACTCACTTTGTAGACCAGGCTGGCCTCGAACTCAGAAATCCGCCTGCCTCTGCCTCCCAAGTGCTGGGATTAAAGGTGTGCATGACCATTGCCCGGCTAATATAGTCTTAATTTTAAAAGGTTACCTTCATTGTTCCATGAACCATTATCATTCACCTGATATACTTCAATCCACTTATAAAAGACGAGGGACAGCCTGTTTCTAACAGTAAAGTTCTGCTTGTCTCAATGATGAAACCTCAATACGATGAAGTAGTGGAACTCAGGAGCGAGGTGAAGAGTCAACAGGTTGCAAAATGCTTGTGATTGATATTATTTTTTTTTCTTTTTATTTTTTGAGACAGGGTTTCTCTATATAGCCCTGGCTGTCCTGCAACTCACTTTGTAGACCAGTCTGGCCTTGAACTCAGAAATACGCCTGCCTCTGCCTCCCGAGTGCTGGGATTAAAGGCGTGTGCCACCACGCCCGGCGTGATTGATATTATAAAAGCAGATTTAAAACTGAATAGAGTCACGACTTCTGTTTGTTTAGTTTGGTTCTTTGAGACAAGTTTTCTCTGTGTAGCTCTGGCTGTGCTGGAATTCATTCTGTAGACCAGGCTGGCCTCCAGAGATACACCTTCCTCTACCTCCTGAGCTCGGGGATTAAAGATGTGCACCACCACCGACTGGCTATATTTGTTTTTGACATGGGATCTCAAGATGCAGTCCAGGCCAGCCTAGAACTCACAGAGATTCACCTGACTCTGCCTCTGTCTCCCGAGTGCTGGGATTAAAGGCACGAGCCATGACACTCATAACTTTTGACTCTAGGACAACAATAAAAGCATAACCAGGGGCTAAAGAGATGGCTCAGTGGTTAAGAGCATTTACTGCTCATTCAGAGGTCCCGAGTTCGGTTCTCGGCATCTGCATCTACAACCTCCTATTTACGCTGGCCTCAAACTCAAAGATCCGCCTACCTCTGCCTCTCAAGTGCTGGGACTAAAGGCATGTGCCACCACTGCCCGACAGCATGCATTTATTTTTATTTTTTAAAGTTCGAGTAGAATAACCAGATCATTACTGTAGACTCCTTCTTGAAATTCCATCAAAAGGACACATTCGTGTAAAAACTAAATGGAAAGAAATCAACCACTAGGGACAACCTTAGAAATGGAAGCTCAGGGACACTGGAGATCTGTCCTAGAACAGTTAAGGACTGGAGGAAGGCAAGCCAGAGCTGGAAGGAGATTTATGTTTTTATGAAAGTGTCGTTACAGGCTGGTGAGATGGCTCAGCAAGTAAGAGCACTGACTGCTCTTCCGAAGGTCCTGAGTTCAAATCCCAGCAACCACAAGGTGCCTCACAACCATTCGTAATGAGATCTGATGCCCTCTTCTGGTGTGTCTGAAGTCACCTACAGTGTACTTAATTATAATAACAAATAAATCTTTGGGCTGGAGCCAGCAGAGGTCCTAAATTCAATTCCCAGCAACCACATGAAGGCGCACAACCATCTGTACAGCTACAGTGTACTCATACACATAAATAAGTAAATCTTCCAAAAAAAAAAAAGTAAGAAAAAAAGTGTTGTTACGAGATATACACTAGCAAAGGCTGGGGAGTGACATGATCAGATTACATTGTATTTCTCATTTTAGCAAGCAAATCTACTAGAGCCTGGTGAGAACACTGGTGAGAGAATGGATGTGGCAGGCACAGGGATGACATTCATACAGTCAAGGTATGCACTACGTTCATCGGAGCCACGCTGAAACATCCCTTAGGGAGGGCAGGAAATATATGAAAATTGTATCGTTTACTTTTTTCTAATTAATTGTTCTATTTATTTACATCCCAAATGTTGATTTCCTCCCACCTGGCTTCCTCTCCCAGAGTTCTTCATCCCATTCCCCCTCTCCTGCACCTCTGAGAGGGTGCTCCTCCTCCCCCCCACCCCCGCCCACTCAGAGCTATACAGGTTACAAATTACTTTCAAAACAATCGTCCAGGTCCAGAGAAGTAGTTTTAAATTACTAGTTATACATAGTTTTAGAAGAAAGGCATACTAATAACTCTAATAATGCATTGAACACTGTCTCATCACTAAAAGTTATCTAAGTCTTCTGTGTGGACCTCTCTACACCTGAGAGTCACAGTTAAACAGTTAAACAGTTAAACAGTTAAACAGTTAAACAGTTAAACAGACTCAACAATGAAGGCAAGACGGGCTTGCCCAGGACTTAGAAGCAGAGACTGTCAAGGACATTCCTGAAATAACCTTGAAGAAAGACACTGGTATTTGAGGTCACACAGGAAGCTAGTCCCCAAAATGTGACAAGACTAGCCACAGTGACATGGTGGCAAACACAGGTTTTTGAAGAGGTAAACCATGAGCGGACATCTTAAAATGTAACAGTTGTAAATTCCAAGCTTCCCCATCAGACAAACAGGCATCCACACCCAACAAGGCCTCACAGAGTAAGAAAGCATCGGGTGGGTTTTGAGTCCAGTCACCTACTGTGACACTAAGTACAAGCCGAGGCAACGGTAATCTGAGTTGCTTTGTCAGTGTATATGTCTTTATACCTGGCACTGGGACCAGGAACAGCCCTACCTGTTAGTCCTTTAAGAAGCGATTTGATTTCAAGGACTCTTCCTTCCTGAACGAGAGCAACACCCTCTCAAAAGAAGTTTCACAGGACCTTCAACTCCCTTGCTCCTCTGCTCTCTGCAGTGTGGGGGATGCTCACTCCTCTTGGATTCAGGATGTATTGGTAAGATACAATCTAAAAAGCAGAGAACAACCTTTGCCGGACAAGCAAACTTTTAACCACCTTGATCTTGGACTCCTTAGCCACCAGAACTGTGACAAATTCAGTTTTTCTTTTTAAATGAATCAGTACGTGATATCTTGTAATAGCAGGACAGACTAAAATAGCTCCCTTTATAGACTAATGTCAAACTAGCTTCAAACTTTCATAGACCAGATCCCTTTATCTGCTGCCCCCTTTACACACGCCTGAGCCAGCACTTCGAGAGCGGTCATAGTAAAATTATAAATCATTATCTTACTGGTGCTTTAGCTGTGCCAAGTGGAGGTCTTTGGTCACTAGGAATCTTGGTTTTATGTTAGTGACAAGAGTTTCAATAGCTTTTAAAAAGCGTTAACGACCGTTTATATCATTAACCTAATCTCTTTCATGAAAGTTCCCAAGTGTCTATCCTCCTTTATACAAGTGGCAGGCTCCTTTTGATTTTCCAGGAGAGAGCAATGAGTTCTCTTTGCAATTACACGTAGGCTGAGTCATAGAAAGGGCTTGGATAATGTGTGGAATGTTGCCACTGAGTCATTATGAGTGACACAAGACCACTCGAATACTGATGAATCAAACCTTTATAATCATCAGAAATCAAAACACTTCTCCTTTCTACTCTACCAAGTTCAATTTCCGTTTGCCCTGGAGTAGAGACTAGGACTAGGTAGCTAGCTCAGTTCTTGTTCATAAGTGAAGAGGTTTGTTATCCCCGCAGCCAAGCAAGACTCTCAGCAGAGACAAAGAACTAAACACATAACTTGAAGCATATTAGCATTGTCTCTCCCTCTTTAAATGATTCCTCTTTCCACAGGGTCTGCAGAGACACTCAGCCAGTAAAGTGCCTGCTGAACAGGTGGGAGGACCTGAGTATGGACTCTCAGCATGAAAGAACAAGAAGTTCTGACATGCACCTGTAACCCTGGAGCTGAAGAGTAGGTGGAGACATACAGGTCCCTAAGCTTCATTGGTTAGATGTTGTATGAATTGATGAACTTCATCTTTAGTGATAGATCCTATCTCAAAAACATGACACAGAGAGTGATAAGACACTCAAAGTCAGCCTCAGGTCTCCATACATACACACACACACACACACACACACACACACACACACAATACACCGAAGCAAGTATATGTGCCATGCACACACTCACCTAGAACTGGCCCAGTTGTGACTAATGTAGTCAATGAACATGTGATTCTCAAGGCTCCAGGAGATAACACTGGTTTAATGGATATGCTAGAATGCCTGTGATTTATTATATAATTTCTACGTCCACCTGTGCTGCTAGGCAAAGACATAGTTGATGACAATATAATATGCCCAGATGTTTTCTCTACTCCACACAGGTCATAAGGATTGCTTCCCAGCAGCCACCATCAATCTTCTGTCAACAGCCCCACCTTCTGTCAGAAGGACCAGTCATTCCTACAGACTTCTAGAAAAGGAAGGGCAGCAGTGCCAGTCTAATCCTGGAGGAGGTTCTAGCAATTTTCTAGGCTAGCTGCAATTTAATGAGTCTTGACATTGATTAAGGAAACCGTTCTCTCAACCTCTGCATCACTGGGTCTCATCTCTGCTACACAGTGTGAGAAAAGGAGCTGTAGTCTGGTCTGCCTTCCTACATTGACTTTCTTGCTCCTTACATTTTGCCTTTCAACTGTTAAAAAAAAAAGAAAAGAAAAGAAAAAAAGAAAGAAATGAGGGTTTGGGGGCGTGGGTATAGCTTAGTGGTTAAAAAAATGTATCACATTGGTAGAGTCTTATCTTTGATCCCTATACCTGGGGGTGGGGGGAGGGTGTGGATTATGTAGTGCAAAAGTGGCCAACACAACACTACTTTCTATATTAGTCAAGGTTCTCCAGAGAGACAGACACATTAGGATGTACACATAGAAAGGAGAGAGGCCATATATGAAAAGACCTATAGAAATGTCTTAGTTATTTTTCTATTACCGTGAAAACACATTAGGATCACTGCAACTTTTATAAAAGACAGTGCTTATTGGGGCTCACAGTTCCTGAGGGATGGAGTCCATGATCGCCATGGAAGGGAACATAGCAGTAGGAAGGCAAGAAGGCAGGCACAGTGCTGGAATCAGTACCTAAGGGCTTAGATCCTGAGCCACAGCCACACGGCAGAGAAAGAGAGCTAACTGGAACCGTGTGGGCCTTCAGAAACCTCAGAGTCCACCCCTGGTGACACACTTCCGCCAGCAAGGCCACATCTCCTAAGCTTTCCCAAACAGTTCTGCCAACTAGGGTCAAGCACTTAAATGCATGACCTTATGGGGACCATTCTCATTGGAACCACTACACTTTACTACAGTTAGTCCAACTTCAAAATTCCCAATTGGTCTTTCAGTCTCAGAAGTTTAAAAATACAAAGTCTCTTCCTGAGACTCAAAGTAATTTTTTTTTCTTTCTTTTTTTTTCTTTTTAATTTTCCTTCTTTCTTTTCTTTTTTAAACCCTCTGGGTTTTCAAGACAGGGTTTCTCTGTGTATCCTAGCTGTCCTGGAACTCACTCTGTAGATGAGGCTAGCCTCAAACTCAAAGATCTATATGCTTCTGCATCCAGAGTGCTGGAATTTAAGGCATGTCACCACCACTGTCTGGCTACAGTCTGTAAAATCAAAAATTAAAAAAAAAAAAAAAAAAAAAAAAAAAAAAAAAAAAAGCAAAAGCAAAAGCAAAACCCGGCAGGCAAACTCCAAATCCCTTAACTCCATGTCCTATGTCAAAGGGCCTAGATGACTCTGTTCTCCCAGCTTTCCTCCCCCCCCCCAAGGAACTTTATTTTATTTTATTTTCCTTTTTCGAGTCAGGGTTTCTCTGTACAGCCCCGGATGTCCTGGAACTCACTCTGTAGACCAGGCTGGCTTTGAACTCAGAAATCTGCCTGCCTCTGCCTCCCAAGTGCAGCTATTAAAGGCATGTGCCACCACTGCCTGGCATCTCCCAGCTTTCCTGATGGCAACACACTTCTCTCTCTTAGGCTAGTTCCACTCCTTGTGTGCAGATCTCCTTGACAGATATCCCGTAGCTCTGGTATCTTCAACATCTTGGGGTCTTCAACATAATTCACCTTCACAGCTTCATGATATCCCATGCTGGGACTCCCCAGCTAAACTTCTAACCTGTACAAAGAAGAAGCTTACGCAGCAAAGGAAAACAGCTGGAGACCAAGTCTTCTAAGATATGAGCCCATGAGGGCCATTCTCACTCAAACTATTGCAGGAAGGTCTTGGTCTTGACAGTTATAGGTGCTGAGAGGTCCTGTAACAGGCCCTCCATATACTAGAGACCATAAGGTATTTGTAGCATGGCTGAGTTCAAGCCTAAGACCTTAGTTCCAGGAAATCAGTTGGGGTAAAACTCGGTCTAAGACAGCAGTTCTTAGAACGTGTGGGGCATGATCCCTTTGGGGTTCGCATATCAGATATCCTGCATATCAGATGTTTACATTACGACTTATAACAGTAGCAAAATTACAATTATAAAGTATCAACAAAAAAATCATTTTATAATTCGGAGTTGTCACCACAACATGAGGAACTATATTAAATCATCACAGAATTAAGAAGGTTGAGAACCATTGAGATTAAAAGGTCACAACATTAAACAGGTTGGAGTAAGGCTGAAATAAGGCTAAAGACCCGCAAACCCTCAGGAATCACTGTTGAGGACAGAAAATGAAGAGGATATCTCAATGCCCAGAGAGTGATATATATTCCATTTCCTCAACCTCCTTGCTCACCAGGCCTCAGAGAACTGGATAATGCTCATTTGCATTGAGAGCTGACTTCCCTACCCTAGCGGTTTGAATGAAAATGTCTTCCATAGGCTTGGATGTTTGACTATTTGGTTATCAACCAATGACTCTGTTTGGGAAGGTTTAGGAAGTGTGGCTTGCTGGAGGAAGTATGTCACTGGTGCTATGTGGAAGTTTGGGTTTTTTTACTATGTATTGTAATGATAAGTGAGGCCCCCAGGACCCAGTTGCCCCAGAGACAAGAGAGTCTACACTAGAACTAGAAAGAAAGAAGAGAAAGAGGAAGTTGCTATGGGTTAGGAGTCAAGAAAACATGGCCCTGAGGGATGGCTAATTGGAGGCAAGAGCAACACAGACCCAAGTGACCTTGCTCTGTGACCTTGGCTCAAGCTATTTCTGATTGGTAAATAAAGATGCTGACAGTCAATAGCTGGGCAGAAGAGGCATAGGCTGGGGGGTTAAGGGTTCCTGGGCCTGAGTGGGGGGAAGCGTGGGATGGGGGGGGGGGGGGGGGGGTGGGGGGAGGGGGGGGGAAGGGTGGGGGTTCCAGATGAAAACTGAGTAAGAAGGGGAGAAGGAACTGTGTACAGAGTCCCTTGGTCCTGTGTAGGCTCGATGCCCCAGTGTAGGGGAATGCCAGGGCCAGGAAGCAGGAGTGGGTGGGTTGGTGAGCAGGGGGGGAATAGGATGGGGAGGATAACATTTGAAATGTAAATAAAAAAATATCTAGTAAAAAAAATCTAAAAAAAATAAAAAAGGAAATATTAAAAAATAAAAATAAATAAAAAGAAGAAGAGGGAGAAGGAGGGAGGAAGGAAGAACTAGAAAGAAAGAAGAGAAAGAGGAAGTTGCTATGGGTTAGGAGTCAAGAAAACATGGCCCTGAGGGATGGCTAATTGGAGGCAAAAGCAGCCCAGATGAAACATAGTAAGTAATAACTCAGGATTATTCTAATAGCACAGAGTGTAGATATCTGTCCAGCCCTAGTGCTGATTAAGACTTATTGTAAATATAAAGGTTGTGTGTATCTTTTATCCAGGAACTAGGTGGTCAAAGGCAGGGTAAAAACCTCAGATTGGGATTAAAAATTTCCACACCATGGCAGTATTTGCTGTTTCAAAACCACATGCTATTCCCAGTCTGCCCTCTCTCCTTCCTGCTTGTAGTTTAAGGTGTGATCTCTCAGCCTGATGCTCCAGTTACCATGGCTGCCTGCTGCCGTGCTTCTCTGCTATGATGCTGGTGGACTCTGATTCTGGAACCAAAAACCTAAATAAACCCTCTCTTCTGTAAGTTGCTTTGGTCCTAGAGTCTCATCACCTCTATAGAAAAGTGACACGTACACCCAATAATCCATTCAGTCCCATCTGCTACTCTGTCTTGCAAACATTCTCAATGAACACCCCAAATTCATGCTTAGCCACATTTCTAGGTAGTCCTGAATACAATCAAGTCAACATCAAAATTAATCACCACACCCTGCTGCCTTCCAGAAGCTTCTTTTACTGCCTTCTCTGTTCTCCATAGCTTTGGGGCTACTGACAAGTTAAGAATCATAGTAGCACACAGCCCATGTAACATGATTAGTTTATGCTATTAGCAATTTATTATTGTTATCTTCATTATTAATATTTATTATCATCATCATCATCATCATCATGTCTTAGCCACTGATTGGCTAACCTCCCCATTGAGAGAGCCACTCACTGCATACCAATTGTGATGATAGGGACACATGGCACACAGCGATGAACAAGAAAAGGGTGAGTTAGTGAGTTGAGGTTGTTGGTAGGTGCAGAGGGAACACCTCAAATATGTTAGGCACATATTTCATTTGCCACAGAGGGGTATTCAAACGTCATACTACATTTATTGCCTTACAACAGAAGCTTCATGACACCCGCTTGACAGCCAAGGAGCTCTGATCAGCACATAGGCTACATGACTACTGTACCTTCTCTCTCTCTCTCTCTCTCTCTCTCTCTCTCTCTCTCTCTCTCTCTTCTCTCTCTCTCTTCCGAGACAGGTTTTATCTTTGTAGCCCTGGATGTCCTGGAACTCACTTTGTAGACCAGGCTGGCCTCAAACTCAGAAATCTGCCTGCTTCTGCCTCCCACGTGTTGGGATTAAAGGCGTGCGTCACCACTGCCCCGCTTACATATCTCCCGGGGCCATAAGCCGCAATTAAAACCCAAATGCAAACCACAGCAGTATCCTCCAATCAGTCATATGGGAAAGAAAGGAGGTGAAAGAGGAGACACCAACGGACTTCCTCATCTTGACCTTTGACCTCTCACTCCGCTGTTTGTCCGGCTGTCAGGGGAACTGGCCCAGGTCCCCGGGGCCTAATTCGTTACAAGGATTACTGAGTGAGTCACGGAAAACCAGGTAGGAAGTGGCTGGAGAATATGCAAAAATTATTCATCAAAAACATAAGGAACTTTTCCAATGTCAGTATTTCATAAAAATGGCTCTGGTATTCTATCCTTTAGGGGGTTCAAAATTTTATCCTGCACTGGTGAATGAGAACAGGGTATTGTAGGAACTGGTAGGAACGGAATTCATCAAAATGTTAGTGCTATGCACTGGGCAAACAGTCGATGTTGAAAGGCATTCCTAGGAATCATATGACTTGTTAATGATAAAGTTCTTCTAGGTAACTCATTCAGAGCAAGCATACATTTGATGAGGAAATCCGAAAGAAGTCAAACAGCAGACAAATGCAGTTTGACATATTTGGAACATTTTAACGTTTATTATTTTTGAGGGAATAATACAGTTCCGGAAGCTCCTCTTCAGAGGTTCCGCCCCCCCCCCGCCCATCACAATAATAATAAATATTATTTGAACAGTGCTTAATCATTTGGAAAGAGTTTGAACATCCATTTGCTCGCTCTACCTTCAGTGATAAAGAGGCTAGCATCCCCTTTTATAGTTAGAGGGACAGAGGCTAAGAAACACTGCAGTATACAAGGTCACCTTCCAGATCCTAGGGACGTTCAATTATGGCTGTTTCTTTCCTTTCGGCCTTACTTCAGACATGTCTATTGCTTAACAATAAACTCAGTTTATACAAGTAATTATGAACCAAACATTTTATAAGTACTATCAATAAAATTAAGTTCATAATTGCTTATATTTTCTTCTGCACTGAGTCTTATACATTGAATTAGTCAAAGCAAACTGATTAGCATGATAGCCAAAATACATGTGCAGTTCTAACGAGGTATTTTTCTATTTGTAAGGGTGCTAAAATTACACACAGCTTTGACATATAAAGCATGTCCATAATTTAACACGTCATTATAAACTCAGTTGTGTCTACTGGTCCTCTAAATTAACATGCTTAATCCCCCATCATCATGTTCTTTTTGTTTTGTTTTGTTTTGTTTTGTCTTGTTTTGTTTTTTTGAGACAGGGGTTCTCTGCCTAGTCCTGGCTGGCTGTCCTGGAACTCACTCTGTAGACCAGGCTGGCCTTAAACTCAGAAATTTGCCTGCCTCTGCCTCCCAAGTGCTCGTGCGCCACCATGCCCGGCATCTTTCATCATGATCTTAAAAAACAGATTGAGGTTACTACAGTAGGCCCTAATGTAATCTGAGCTTATCCCTTTTAGGAAGAGGAAATTTTGTTTCTGGAATGTAGCTCAGTTGATGGAATGTTTATTTAGCAGACATTAAGGCTTAGGCTTGATCCCCACCACCATATGCATTGGGCACGGTGGCACACACTTGTGGTGGAAGTGCTCAAGAGATGGAGGCTGAATGTGGAAGTTCAGGTCATCCTCAGCTACATTCTGAGCATGAGGCCACACAGAAGACACAGGGAGGAGGCAGCCATCTATAAACCCAGAAGACAGACCCAGAGGAAAGCAACTCTTGGACACCATGATCTCCGCCAACTATTGTCCATAACTTCCGGAAAATAAATGGTATTTTAGGTATCCCATCTGTTATTTTGCTATGGCTGCCCTAGGAACTAATACAATAGCTAAAACCTAGCTTGTATATCGGTATATTATTTATTATATGTATGTGGGTATTAAAATACACATACATGCCTCCATTTCTAAAATATTAGTATATGTATTAGTATATGTGCTCATTTTGGGTGTGTGTTTATTGTGTTTTGACAGAGGTATCACTCATTCACCATCACAGTTATTTACATGGAGTTAAATCAACATCCAGACATTAATGTTATATACTGGACTCACACACACACACACACACACACACACACATATATATATATATATAAATTCTTTTAAGAGTAGACTGAGGAAAAGACCAAGACAGAGCACACAAATCAGCTCCATTCCCCCTGGAATAAAAGTGACGAAACCCGGTCCTCTTAGCTTCCAGGAAGAGTGAATGAGCAAGGGGGAGACCTCGCATGGCAAGAGGATAACCTCTACCCTCAACTGAGGCCAGTCTGAAACTGACTTCAGATGACATCATAATGTACCTCCCTATGCCAGCCTGAGACATTTATTCAACATTTACAAAAATGCCTAGGGAAATACTCATTTGGCTCCCAGAATCACATGGTGGGGTTGCAACTGTCGCTCCTGTTCTAGAAATTGTGAGTTAAAATCTCTAGGATAGCGTTGTTAATATGGCTGCAAGTTTAGAATCGTGTGAGACTCTGTTTTAAAAAAAAATGGTACCTGGGTGAGAGTCAGAATCAATGAGATCTGGCTTTTAAAGATTGGAAGTCAAATATAGTCTTAAGGCTTCCCCCTAGTAATTCCAATGTGTAGCCAACTGAGACCCAGCACTAGAAGGCAGGAGGCCCAGACCAAATCCCAGCACAGAGGAGGTGGGCATGAAATCCACTTCTAGCTGTGGAGTTCTTGGCAACTGCTAGGTGCTGGGATAGGGGAGTTTTCTCAAGGAATGGATAAAGTCTCAAGGAGTCAAGGAAGGGATTATGTTCCAGCAGAAGACCAGACATCCATAAAGATTTGAGCATCACAAACTGGCCCTGGTGTGGACGAGAGAGAGAGAGAGAGAGAGAGAGAGAGAGAGAGAGAGAGAGAGAGAGAGTTAGGTGGTTAGGGAAGGGAGGTGGATCTGGGAAAAATTAGGAGAGAAGGCTATATATGATCAAAAACATTGCATAAAAAACTAATACTAAATAAATAAAAAAATACATAAATCCCCCAAAGTAGTTATTTATATAAATCTCAAAGATAGCCTCATAGAACTAGTATAAACATGATTTTTAAAGAAGAAAATAAACCCAACAAAGCCATATTAACAAAGCATCAACATACTGACCCGAAAGCAAACTGAATTGAAGAAGAGGACTCAGAAATGAATCTATGCAGCTTCAGCCATCTGATTCCTGAGAAAGGTGCCAAACACATACATTCGAGGAAAGAGATCCTTTAACAAATAGTGTTGGGGATGTGGGTCTTCTTGTGAGACAAGATCCCTGACTCCTTCCTTGTGAAAAAAAATCAATTCAATGGGTAGGAGACCTTAGTGTAAGGGCTGAAACACTGAAGCAAGCGGAGGAAGCTCACATGGGGAAGCTCACAGAAGCTTGGGCTCTGCTTTCCTCAATGAGGCTCCAATAGCTTAGAAATAAGAGTAAGAGCTGACAAATAAGATTGAACAAAATTAATTTTTTTCTGTAACTCAACGGATGGATGGATGGATGGATGGATGGATGGATGGATGGATGGATGGATGGACAGATGAGAGAGCATTATTCAGACATACAGAAGACCAAAATCGAAATTGAAACAAAAAGTAGAATGGATAGAAATAAATATCATGGGGGATGGAGCATTGGCTCAGCAGTTAAGAGCACCAACTGCCCTTCCGAAGGTCCTGGGTTCAAATTCCAGCAACCACATGGTGGCTCACAAACCTCTGTAATGAGATCAGATATCCTCTTCTGGTGTGTCTGAAAACAGCTACAATGTACTTATATATAATAAATAAATCTTTAAATGAATAAATAAATAAATATCACATTAAACAAAATAATCAAGACTGAAAAAAGAAATATGTCATGTTGTCTCTTGTGTTTGGAATCTAGAGTTTTAAAAAAAAATGCACAAGAATGTTGAAGCAGGGGGCTGGAGAGAGGTCTCAGCAGTTAAGAGTACTGACTACTCTTCCAGAGATCGTGAGTTCAAATCCCAGCAACCACATGGTGGCTCACAACCATCTGTAATGATATCTGATGCCCTCTTCTGGTGTGTCTTGAAGACAGCTACAGTGCACTTATAATAAATAAATAAAATTAAAAAAAAAAAAAAAAGAATGTCGAAGCAGACTGTTAGGAATAAAAGAAGAGTTGATCAGTTCTGTGAGAAGGAAAAGGGGGCTCAGTGAATATGACAAGAGTATGTTGTATGCATGTATGATAAGGTAACAAGGAAACCTATTCTGTATATGATGAATATTGCAAAATCACACACACACACACACAAAAGTGAGACCAACATGAAGATGGAGAGGTAGGATCTTGTGCCTCAGTTACAGCCACATGAGGATACTGGGAAAGATGAATTGAGAATTAAAGATGGACATTTGAGGAATACCATGGTGCCAAAAAAGAAAGCTTCTTCTATAGCGGTGGTTCTCAGTGTGTGGGTCTCAACCCCCTTTGGGGATGTCAAATAACCCTTTCACTGGGCTCACCTAGACCATTGGAAAACACAGATGTTTGCATTATGATTCATAACAGGGAGCAGCAGTGAAATAATTTTATGGTCGGGGATCACCACAACATGAGGAACTGTATTAAAGGGGCCTGGCATTAGGAAGGTTGAGAACCATTGCTATACAGACCAGGAGAACAAGAGAAGAGGAAAGGGTAGCTATTCCTGATGTCAAAAGGAAGAGAAGGAGGTCTGAAAGGACGACCACAGGTCTGAAAGGACGACCACATCTCCATCTTGTCACCTGCCCATTAAAATTAGTTTGACAAAGGGCTTTGGGGGAGGTGGTGGTTGAACACTTGCCTAGCATGGCGGAGGGCTCAGGTTCTACCCACTGCCCACTGCACTACCAAAATGCAAAGGACTCAAGACAGTAATAAAAGGCTTCTGTATATTGGTTGTAATATTTTTTTTTTATGCTCTTCCCAAACCACACCGGACCACACACTGTCCTCCATGTTAACGCATTCTTTTGGTTCTGCATACATTCTACTTCCTTTGCCTGATAAAAATCACACTTTATTTTCACAGTTGTGGTGTTTTGAATATGCTTGGCCCAGAGGGTGGCACTGTCGGGGGTGTGGCCTTGTTGGAGTAGGGGTGTCCTTGTTGGAGAAAGTGGGTTACTGTGGGGGTGGGCTTTGAGACCCTCTTCCTAGCTGCCTGTGAGACAGTCTGTTCCTTGCTTCTTTTTCAATGAAGATGTAGAACTCTCTGTTCCTTCAGCACCGTGTAGGCCTGCATGCTGCCATGCTTCCTGCTGTGATGATAATGGACTGAACCTCAAACTGTAAGCCAACCCCAACTAATTGTTGACCTTCATAAGACTTGACTTGTAGTTCTCCTGCATGGGAGGTCAGCGCTCCAGTCAAGTAGATGGCTTCTCTAGGTAGAACTCCACAGTGGTTCACTCTGCTGCCTGGGCCACAGCAAGGATAGCTGTTGGGCTGGGCTTCACTCTCCATGGGACAGTATTTTTGCTTGTTTGTTTTCAGGATGTTCAGGACAGGGCTTCCCCATGTAGCCCTTGCTGTCTTGGAACTT
Organism: Mus pahari; assembly: GCF_900095145.1. NCBI lineage: Eukaryota > Metazoa > Chordata > Mammalia > Rodentia > Muridae > Mus > Mus pahari. The sequence continues at coordinate 44,661,630 of NC_034601.1, read as the reverse complement.
GATGTGTAGAACAGACTGGCCTTGAACTCACATTTACCCACCTGACTCTCCCTCCCGAATGCTGGGATTAAAGGCATGCACCACCACCACCGGGCTCCATGGGACAGTTTTACATGGTTCCCCCAACAAAGGTAGCCCAACTTCCCACACGGAAATTTAGGCTTTCAAAAGGAAGGAAACAGAGGTTGTCAGGCCTCTAAAGGAGAGATCCTTAACTACTCCACTGCTATTGGCAGACAATTACAGAGCATGAATACAGGAGTGCACAGTTCCAAAGGGAACCGTCCCTCTTGCTCATCTACTTGTCTGAGGGTCGGAGATCAGATCTTTTTTTATCTCGTGGCCTCAAAAGCTGGTGTGGACCAATTATTAAATGACAGATGACTGGGGTTATCTTTGATTTGGAACTGGAGGAATCAGGGACAGACCAAGTTAAGAATGAACAGTGTGGTCCCTAGAAGAGTTGGCACAAGAGTGATCCTAGTGCTTGAGAGGCAGAGGCAGGTGGATCTCCGAGTTTGAGGCTAGCCTAATAGTGCATAACTGACAGAGCAGGGATGCACAGTGAGACCTTATCTCTGAAGAAAAGAAAAAAAAAATCTGAAAATTTCAGTCAAAGGAAAATTGGGGGTAACCATGAAGAGCCTCATGGCTAGACTTCTGGTGTGATGTCAAAATGAGACCATAACTGTGCATACATACATGATGCCATAAATGTTCTGAATGAAATGTCACTTCTCTAAATTAAAGGTGTCAAGAATAAACATGTTAAAAATTATTCCATATTTATAGGATTTTGTTTAGCATTTCTGTATTTTTTTTAAAATATGGTAATGACCTGAACCTCTGCTGACAACTGAGGGTTCCCAGGAATAACCATTGTTAAGTATGAGTGTTAGGTAGGAACTTCTATACTGTGTTGCTAAGAGACACTCTGAGAGTTTAGTGAAACTTCCTCAGGGACCTCTTCAGAGGACATGGAGAAGGGTCTGAGCTGGGCCCAACCTGCAACCCCACCTCTATCCAATCTGGGGTGCCTTTGTTTAATTTTTGATGCAGTTAAGGTTCTATTTCCAACATATACAAAGGCAAGGACACGCCCCCCCCCACAACACACATATACACCAATAAATTGTCCACATGACATGCTAGTGAATAAAAGGAGATGAATTAACAAGATTAAGCATGAAGATTCAGCTGGAGCTGGGCAGCCTGAATTGGCAGCAGCCCAGATCAGCACACTCTTACTGGAGAGTGCAAGAGGAGATTATAGGGAACCAGGGAGGCAGAAGAAAATGTACAGGAACGCTCCAAGCTTACCTTTCAGTTCAGGCTTGTACTAATCAGCTTTCTAGCTTGGGATGGGGTAAGTGCAAACTGTAGGCTCAGGTATTCTCATGTGTAAAATAAGGACACTGCTCTGAAGGAAGTACAAGGTTTAGGGTTCCTTGGCTGGCTGGGTGGTAATTGCAAATGCCTTTGGTCCCAGCACTGAGGAGGCAGTGACAGGCAGATCTCTGAGTTCAGGGGCCAGCCTAGTCTACAGAAAAAGGTCCAGAGCAGCTAGGGCTACATGAAGAAAGCCTGTCTTGAAAAACAAACAAACAAACAAAAACAACTCCTTGACTCTAGGAAGTTAATAAAGAAGTGGAGGTGACTGGCAGTGCTTTGCAGACACCATTCATTCCTCTGTAGGATCAGAGAAAGCTCAGAATTTGCAGGACCAGAAGGGAGGAATGGGAGGTTTAGAAAGTTCCTGTTGGAGTACTCAATACTTAATGTCAGAAAATACTCGATAATGAATACCTCAGAAACCTAGAATCAGCACACTACTCACCAGACGCCCCGTCCGTGACGTGAGACAGAATTTCCAGATCTAACAGGTAGATGCAGTCATAGCACGGTAATGTATGTCTGTGATCTTAGCAATTGGGGACCTGAAGTCCCCAGGAAGACTGAGTTAGAAGTTAGCCCAGGCCACATAGTAAGATTAAGGGCAAATAGACCTTAATTTTTAAAAACAAAAAAATAAAACAATTAACACTAAAAGAGTTTTAAGAGGCAAGAACATTGAATCTGAGAGATGTTTATTCTCCTCGGGTAATGCAACCACTAACCGGGTTTCAAGTCTGACCACTTAAACATATATTCTTTCCTATTCACAGTCCCTGTCCATAATTACCTAAAACCCTAAAGGAGAAGGTACTTTTGTTAACAAAGCTCACTTTATATTGTAAAGCATGGCTTCAGACACACAAGCACCTAGTAGGTCCTTCTATTTATTTTTTATAAAAATGCTGGTAGTATCCAGGATGTTCGTGCCGGTTAAATAGGGCACTAACGTTTTTAAATTCAAGTCAGCAAGCTGCCTTGGTGATTTTAATATTGGTTCCATCGCATTGTCTTGAATTAGATGCTCTTAATTGCTGTTAAGAATGAAGTGTGAGCCGGGTGGTAGTGGTGTAGGCCTTTAATCACAGCAGTCCAGTCAGGAGGCAAAGGCAGGCAGATCTCTGTGATCTTGAGGCTAGCCTGGTCTACAAAGAGTGTTCCAGGACAGCCAGGGCTGTTACAAAGAGAGACTCTGTCTCAAAAACAAAGTAAACAAAACCAGGGAAGGAATGAAGCGGCACACCGTGTCAATCCCAGAACTTGGGAGGCACGGGCAAGCAGGTCTCTCTGTTGGAGGGAGGCCTCCTAAATTCCGAGCTATTCTGCTTCGCAGAGCTAGTTTCAGGACAGCCAGGACTAGCCACACAGAGAAACCTTGTCTTGAAAAACATTAACAAAACAAACAGAAAAGAATGAACCATAGTCGGGCAGTGGTGTCGCATGCCTTTAATCCCAGCACTTGGGAGGCAGAGGCAGGTGGATTTCTAAGTTCAAGGCTAGCCTGGTCTACAGAGTGAGTTCCAACACAGCCAGAGCTACACAGAGAAACCCTGTCTCAGAAAAACAAAAACAAACAGACAAACAAACAAAAAAGAATGAACCATAAAAAAGTGAAACATAGTCAGAGAAACTCAAAAAAGTTTGAATTGTGCTCTAGGAGTTAAGTAAAGGTGGTGGACGGTAGAAGTGTCTGGAATACTTCATGTTTGGGAAACTTATAAAATAGGTAAATATAAAAGCATATAATAACATCTTATGCCTGCAAAACATGTAATAAGCCACAGAACTTCTTCCTAGGGACGCTTTCAGCTTTATCCCACAGCTCCGTGACCATCACTGCTGTGTTTACAGGTCTAAAACCCAAGGATGACATAGCAAAAGTTTTGACCAGGTTAATGTAAATAGAATCAAGTTGTGACAGTCAGACTCCAAGTGAGGTGTATTTCCATTCTACTACAAGGCACTTTATAAAAATGGACACTTGATGTTATATAAAGGATAGTAACTGTTACACAGTAGAATAGAATTGGCTATTTCACCCTGTTGAGAACAAAATTGTATTCATTCCAAAAGTTTAGTTTTCAGAGGAAATTATTAAAAGTATCAGAGGCACTGGTTTGAAACGTGTGGCGAATGCTTTAAAACATATAAATAAAACTAAAGTAAAATGGAACATGGTAAGGAGTTAGCACTATGAACACAGGCTTCGCTGATACAGGAATGGGAAGTCTATTGGCTATTTTAATGCTTTTAGGATTGAACACTAACATCCAAATTAGCCAGATTGCTAAACCACTTGGTAGATTTGCCGGTCTTTTCTGTGTTTTTATTTATTGGTTTGTCCGGTTTCTGGTCTGTGCTGGGATCAAACCCAGGACTTCCACACTCTAGACTACTGCTTTTGTGCTTAGCAAGACCAACAGCCTAGTTCTCATATTTACAAGGATAATTTTCTTGATCTCAGGGTGACTGTTCTTCAAACCCATTCTGATCTGGGATTTCCTCTAGCTGGACTGTCTACCATCCCCAGGACCTTGAGGGCAGGCATTCCCATCTGACCCTTAGTTTCCTCGATTTTAACAGTTCCTATTATCACTGGGTTGGCTTGAAAATGAAATTTGAAAGCGTAAACAAAGCAGATAGCTAAGGATTTGGCATTCCAAAAACTCTAGTTCTTCCCCTTTGAAATCTTACAAGTGTTTGTACATTGGGCTTCTCACTAAGAAGAAAAAAACCATACATACCAACAAACAAAACCCACAAATCCCTCTCTGCCTACACCCAGCATTAAAGGGTGGGCTATTTAGCATTTGGACCTTATTTATAACCAGGAACTTCCTTGATAGGGGAATGATAACTGTTGAGTCCAGCTGAAATCTAATTATACCACACCCTGGGGTCTTGAGCTCTTAGAGAAGCCCACCACAGGCAGCATTTTATTGGCCAGTTTCTGGGTAATAAAATAAAAGGATGTTGTCCTTGCAACATTCCTTTTTGGTCTTTGGGTCCCGTCTTTTTGTCACGGTTCCTTCTAGCTGAACTAAGATTTCTCCAAACATGACTGGAGCGATGGGCCGGATCTAACAAGATTATGTTTAATAGGGATAAATGTAAAGCCTTATACTTGAGTCTAAAAAGAATTCTGTGCAAGTGCTAGATGGGAAATACACGGATCAGCAGCAACATGTGTGAAAAAGACTTAGGGATTTTAGCTGACATTAAGCTCAATTAGTCAACAGTATGCTTTCCCTATCAAGGAAGTTTATATGGACTGAGCATGCATTGACTCCTGCCCCAGCCTGGCAGTTCCCCTTCTGCCCTTACTCTTAAGTTTTCCCAGTCACATAGATGTAGATGGCATCTTTCATTTTTCTCATTCAGTACATCTGGGGTAGGGCCCGAGAACTTGCATTTCTAAGAAGTGCTCAAGTCTGGGCTAAGAGTCCTGGCTTTGGGTATAGCTCCTCTAGCCTGCCTGGTCAGGTGACCGTGGTGGGCCTGTTGAAAGCAAGGATGGTGAAGGCCAAAGTCCTAAAAGAGCAGAGGAAAGAAAAGGAATGAAGAGCTGCTGTGTGTTGTAGCATTGTTAGCAAAATTAATATCAATTAGCTTTCTTTAAGGGCTGCTTTGCATTAGAAATTTCACCAAACGTATCACAATGCTGTTTAGTGAAATAACTATCAACCACATAGCATTTGCCCTGTGTTGTTCTGTTCTGAGCATCTTACAGATTCCATGCTTATAGAGTCCTGAGGGACATTATTACGAGACTCCCTTTCTAGATAAGAATACAGCAATCTGAAGAAGAAACCCACAAAGGTCACATTTACACAGTCACAGAGATAGGGCAGGATTTGGACCTAAATGTGCTGACTATGAAACTCGTGATACTAGGAGACCTCTGTGGAGCCTTGACTGTAGAGGCCATTTAGCTCCAAAGAGAAGAACAAAGAAATGTAAGTCTGGAAGGTGGGCAGATGAACAGAACATGGTTTATCATGTAATGGAATACTATCCAGTCATAAAAATGAAAGAACTATTAGAAACATTCAACAGCAGGAAATATTGTGGCAACTGAATGAAGTCAGACTGGGGGAGGGAGAGCAGATGAAACAATGTTAACAAATGGACCTTGACCAGCTAGGGATTGTGGGAAGGGAACTTTGAAAACAGGCAGGAGAGAAGGGATTACAAACAGGCACAAGAAAACCTTGGGGAAAAATAAATATTTTACTGCCTTCAATATTCAGGTGGCACTGCTTTCGAAGGGGTAAAATATGCCCAAATATATCAAATTGGACACTTTACCCACCATTTATTGTCTATTCTATTCATCATGGTTCAGTAAAAATACACCTGGGTCTAAGCGCATAAAGTAAAATTCACAAATGGTGTGAAGTAAACATGAGTTACTATTCTACTAGCTGACACAAATTTGTGTGGGGTTCAGAGTCATAACAATAAAATAGGCGATGTCGTTAAGTGGTCCCAAAGCATAACTAATATATAGTTAACATGTCATACTAATTTCTAAGTAGAAATGATAATTAAATAATAATTTATCTTCTCTGAAAATCCAACTCAACAGAAAAATCAGTTCCTAAATTGTAGCTTATTAAAAAGCAAATCATAGCTGGGCAGTGGTGGCACACACTCAGGAGGCAGAGGTCGGTAGATCTCTGAGTTTGAGGGCAGCCTGGTCTACAGAATGAATGAATTCTAGGACAGCCAGTGCTATACAGGAGAATTCTGTTTCAAAAAACAAAACAAAACAAAATAAAACAAAAAAAAAGCAAGCCAGGTGGCAGTGATGGCACACACTCAGGAGGCAGAGGTCGGTAGATCTCTGAGTTTGAGGGCAGCCTGGTCTACAGAATGAATGAATTCTAGGACAGCCAGTGCTATACAGGAGAATTCTGTTTCAAAAAACAAAACAAAACAAAATAAAACAAAAAAAAAGCAAGCCAGGTGGCAGTGATGGCACACACTCAGGAGGCAGAGGTCGGTAGATCTCTGAGTTTGAGGGCAGCCTGGTCTACAGAATGAATGAATTCTAGGACAGCCAGTGCTATACAGGAGAATTCTGTTTCAAAAAACAAAACAAAACAAAAACAAACAAAAAGGTGCTGTGTGCCTATGATCCAGTCTTTGGGAGGCTTCACAGGTGAGGTGACTGTCTGTGAGTTCAAGACCAACCTGGTCTATATGGTGAGCTCCAGCCCAGCACAAATCTATATCGTAAGATACTGACAGCCCCCCTAACCCTAAGAGGTCATGGATTCTAAAATCTAAAAGAAAGCATGCATTTTAAACAACAGTAATTATAATGGATGCTTTAATGTTGGTTATTTAATAAATTTCCTGTTTTGAAAAAAAAAATTATAAACTCAAATACAGAGACCCACAGCCAGACATCAGGCATGAGAGTTAGAACCATGGAACCCTCGGCCCAGAAGGGGTTTGTCTCCAGCAAATGGCTCAGGGAGTTGTTGTTCAGGAGAATAGGAGGCAGAAAAAGTATCAGCTCCAGAGGGGATGGATAACAAGAAAACAAGCCTTTCCCCTCTAAATCAACATGGTCGAAGCTCACATGAGCTCACAGAGTCCGAGGCAGCTTATGCAGGTGCATGGGCCTGCACCAGGTCTTTGCATGTAATAGTATGGTTTCCAGTTTAGGGTTTTTACAGATCTCCTGAGGGTGCGAAGGAGTGCTTCTGTTTCTTGAGCCTTCTCTTGGGCTCTTTTCCTTCTGTTTTGTGCAATTCCAATGTGTTAGGTTTTTTTTTTTCATTTTTTCATATTTTATTTTATTTTATTTTATCATTATCCCTTAGAAGCCTCTTTGTTTTCTCATGAGAGACAAAAAGAGAGTAGCTCCCTATGGTAGGGAGGAAATAGGAGGAGTAGATGGAGATGAACTGTAATCAGGTCAGGATAAGTTTTATGTGAGAAAAAAATTTAAAAAAAAAAAAAAAAAAAAAAAAGATGTTCCCAAATAAATAAGACACTTAGTATTCTCTTCTGAAGTCAATAAGAGGATAGACTTATTTTTTTATTCCACATTTTGTTTTGTTTTATTTTTTGAGATAGGGTCTCACTATGTAGCCCTGGCTGGGCTGAAACTCACCGTGTAGACAAGGCTAGCCTTTAGCTCACAGGGATCTGCCTGCCGCTGCTTTCAGAGTGCTAGGACCAAAGGCATGTGCCACCATGACTTTCAGAGATTTATTTTTATTTTACAGTAACAAAGGTTTTTTTGTTTGTTTGTTTTAGCATTTATTTATTTTGTGGACATGTGAGAGTGTGGCATGCCAAAGGTGTGCCTGTGGAGGTCAGAAGACAACTTTCTGGAGTTGGGTCTCTGCCTCCACCATACGGAAAGCAGGTTGTGGGCATTGGAGGTGTGCCTTTCTTTACCCATGGGTAAGCCATCACCTCAGTTCTTGTGACCTTTTTGATAACTGCTTCTGATACGTGTGGAGGTTTGCTTTCCCTAGCTTCATAACTTGCTTTAAAATAAAGCACAGTGTACCAGTTTGCCACAGGAACTATCTAAGAAGCCCAATAGTCCATGGTTTTGTTTTGTTTTGTTTTTAGTGTTAAGTCGAAGGGGCTGGAGAGATGGCTCAAGGGCTAAAAGCAATGGCTGCTCTTTCAGAGGCCAGAGGACCCAGGCTCAATTCCCATCTCTCTCTCTCTCTCTCTCTCTCTCTCTCTCTCTCTCTCTCTCTCTCTCTCTCTGCAGTTCCTGGAGATCTGATGCCTTCCTGTGACTTCCTTGGGCACCAGACACATTCTCATGGCGTTCAGACATGCATTCAGACAAACATTCAAACACCTCATTAACAAACAAACAAACAGAAATCACTTCAAGATTTAATTCACAGAGCACACGTTTCCAGGGCACAGACGTTATGACGGCATGGCGGCATGTGAAGAATTCCCATCGATCCAGAGACACTCCCGTAGAACCACCCTTGAAGTTGCCAGGATTACTAAAACAATGTTGTTCTCGGATTACTTGTCAACAGAGCAGATGGCAGGAAACTGACCTCCCAAACTGGAAATTTGGGCCGAGTTGGGTGGTAAAATCGCATCTTTGTTCCACTCTCAAGAATTGTTCTAACCCCTCACTCTATTCCCAGGGAGAATAACGTGACACGAGTCAAGGATAGCTTCAAGGACACAGCTGAGCCTCCAAGATAAGGCGAGGAGTACAGTTTGGGACAGGAGGAGTGGAGATCACGTTGTGTAACTCAAGTCGATTTATTCTCCTCCCTCTATGTCCCAGGGAGGTCACAGGGAGGAGGGGAGAAGTCTGTTTAGAGGGAGGCCCTGAATACAAAAAGCTAGGGATTCAACCCCAGCAAGGGAACCAGGAGGGATCTGTGGGAAGACCACAATGAAATAAGCACTGTATAAGTAATGCCCCTCCTCCCCCCTTCCCAAACCTTGGTGGGAGTTGGGTGGGGGGTGCGCAAATGAAACCTCAACGCTCTGAGATCAGAACTTGGCTTTTAACAACTGATAATCAAGCGGAAAGGATTTTAGAGACTATCCTTCCAGGGTTAATTACTGAAGTTTTATTAAGAACCGGCACTACCTCCAAAACCTCTGGTGATTCTCACGGTGGAATGAGTTGACTCCCATGTATTAAGAAATCACAGAATTCATTGTAGGTAGCTCCCTTGGTTTTTGTCTCGGTCTGATTTCTGTTGCGATTTTAGAATAAAGATTAGGGACCTCATAAAAGAAAGTGGTGCACGTGTAGGCATGCATCGTTCAGGAGACCTTCAGTCAAAGGCTGGCGAGTCATCCGGCAACGACCTTCATGAAGCCTCATCTCATGACAGAAAGCAGGAGGCCCCACAGACTTCTGCCAGAGCCAGAAAACACAAGGGGTGGGCTCCCCTTGTCATAACCTGCTCCCCTGGGAACTCACCCATGCGAGAAAAGTCAATCCATTTACGAAGGCTTTCCTCTCGAGACCACCACTGGAGAATGAAGGGGGACAGAAATGCTCAAACCACAGCCAGGCACAATGTGAATTCCAACTGCAAATTTCAATTTCTAACGGAGTTTCCAGATATACTTTAATCAAGAGTGAATGAGAATCTTGGGAGGCAGAGGCAGGTGGATTTCTGAGTTCGAGGCCAGCCTGGTCTACAAAGTGAGTCCCAGGACAGCCAGGGCTATACAGAGTAACCCTGTTTCTGGGGGGAAAAAAAAAGTGAATGAGAATACAAACTCCCTTGAGAAGGAGCTCAATAAATGGAGGGTAGTCAGGCTTGGCTTCGAGGGGTAGGAGCTGTGAGGAGGGTAATCAGGCCTGGCATAGTGGGGTAGTAGCTGGGAGTTGCGCAGGGCTACCCCTGCCTACCCTAGGCTCAATGTTCCACTCTGTTAAATCAGTAACGGGGCTGGGCTCAGTGTCGAGTGCTTGCTCAGCGTGCATGTTGGAGGCCCTAAAATTGCTCCCTACCACCACCAAAAATGGGAGGTGAGGAGGGAGTGGAACTCTCAAAATGTAAGTTTTGAACAAGAAGCTGGAGGGCAGAGGGTCTTTGTTTGTTTGTTTGTTTCATTTCGCTTAAAGCAGCAACTTACTTAGTTAAGCTCCAAACCCCAGACAAATGGCTAAGGTGTCAATTTAACATATCAAAGTGTACCGGGCCTTCGGATTCTCCCAGCATCCCTCAGTCCCTATCAGTTATAGCTGGCATACCCCACCCGCTACCCTGGACTCTTCAGTCCCGGGGCCGCGCTGCCCTTCCTGCCAAGGCTCTTCCCTACATAATCCAATCATTTTGGTTACCCACCCGTTTTGTGCCTTTGGCCTCCTGGATATTGCATTTGGTTCTTGTCTCCACCCAATCCCTTTTCCTTCCGTAGTTCAGAGTCATGACCACTCTCGACTCTCCCAAATGTATCTGCCTCTGGCTACGCGCTCTCAGATTCTCACGTATGTACAGTAAACTTTCTTCTCCGCCAGACCTAGGAGTAGTCATGTGTTTCCTTTACTTTTTTTTTTTTTAATCTCTTTTCGTTTTTTTCATTGACTGGTCTCACGACAAACTGATACGTACATGGATTGCAGATCTTCTCTGCCATCTTCCTGTTCCTGGTTGTCATATAGATGAGAGAGCACTCAAACCACACTGTGATTCAAAGACATCGTGTCTTCTTTACCTACTATGTACGCTATTATTCATTAATACTAATATACAAATCCTGCCAGGTTTGAATTTACATAATTCCAAATTTGACTTTACATTTTACAGAGTATCGGAACTGCCATTCTATGTGAACAGGTTTTCTCAGAACCGTTTCCACTATGCCTGACTGCATTGTGTCTTCCTCCTTTGAGCGTGGCCAGCCCATTGGAAACAACTCCATTCACAAATCTCCGAGCCATAGCCACACCCACAATCTACTCAACTGTCTTTAATCCTCTCTCTAACTCCTGCAGAGGTTTGGACCATCTAGGGAAGCAATGGTCTTTACTTATGAGTACAGACTGGTCTTTAATTTCATCCTTCTTGGCTCCTAATGCTACCGGCTAAGGAGATCAGCACTTTTCCTAGAGCCAGGCAGAAGCAGTTCTCGCCCAGACAGAACAGAAACTGAAATCCTAAAAGTTATTTTTCTTTGCTTCTTCCTCCTTCTCATTCTCCTCCTCATTCCCCTCTCATCTTCCTTCCTCCCCATTTTCCTCTTCCTCCTCCTCTGCTTCCTCTTCTCATTCCCTCCTCCTTTCTCCCCCTCCTCCTTCTTCCTTCTCCCTTCCTCCTCCTCCTCCTTCCTCATTGTAGAGGTTGGTCCACACCGGTATTAATCCCCCACAAATGATTTCATGTTATTTTATTTCCTTTAAGCTAACTTTTAAAGGGTTATGTCTACAGAAGCGGGGGAAACACACAGCTGGGCCCGTTATACTTTCTGGCTAGAGGAAAAATTGTAAGATCTGGAAATCGCCTCTTCCGGAGGCAAACAAAGGGAGAAAGGGCTAAATGTGAATGAATGCTGCAGAAGAGGGGATGGGTAAAACGGGTAGAAGGTGAAGCCAGGATGGGGGAAAAGGCAGCCAGGACATTCAGAAGTTCATTTGCATTCCACATTCCTCTAGCCATCATGATTGAAGGAAGCCATTGCTCAAGTTGTTTCTTACCTACAGTAGAACACTTATTTAGATGCTCTCAACTTACAATTCACTCAATGGCTGTGAACTCTTGCTATTTTAGCTTCCTAGAGTAGGTATAGAAGTGCCTAGCATAGATGATTACTGAAAAATAAACTATATAAAATAAAGCACTATATAAACTATATAAAGACCTCTCAGGTGCTTTGTTTCTCTTGATTTTATTTTATTTATTTATTTTATGGGTTTTGGATCTGCACACACTGTGTGCCAGGCAGCAGGTGAGGGACTTTTGTAATTAAGAGTCATGGTCAAGCCGGGCGGTGGTGGCTCATGCCTTTAATCCCAGCACTTTGGAGACAGAGGCAGCCGGATTTCTGAGTTCGAGGCCAGATTGGTCTACAAAGTGAGCTAGCTCCAGGACAGCCAGGGCTACACAGAGAAACCCTGTCTCTGAGAGAAAAAAAAAAAAAAAAAAGAGTCATGATCAAAGGCCTGTCTTCAGGGATCATAGACGCCAGAGGAGAAACAAACAGATACATGAAAAAAGTTGAACGGGGACCGGAGGTTACAGATAACTCTCTTCTCCATGGGCGCAGCTTCCCAGGGAATGACAGGGCAGTTACAGGGTTTACTGGAGATCCTTGAAGGTTTTTAACTTGTTTCCTTCTTGTACGTTCCTGGATTTGATTTTCTTCTTTATTGAAACATTTTTTTTCCTTCAATCTTTAGACGTCGGACATTTACCTCAGGTTGGAAGAAACATACAGAAAGACACAGTTCCTGACACGAAGGGGTTTTTCCCAGTAAAGAGTTCTCAAAGTAAATGAAGCTCTAACAGGAAATGGCTAAGCAGCCTGTCTTAACAGCAGACACTGGGCTTCCCCACTGGCGGACCCCGGAGACAAGAATGCGTTTGCATTTATTTGGGGGGTGATCAGAGAACACAGCAGGAGGGGAGTGAGGAAGTTAGATGGGGAAGCTTGCTAACTGGTAATAAAAGTAGCATTACGGAGCAGTTTTCTGCTGTGAACAACTGGAGCGCTATCCTACTGGGGCACCCTGAGGAAGCCATAGAAGGTGCCTCTTTCAGGCTAAAATTCCTGGCAACCTTGCCCTGCTGTGTTCCAGGTTTGAGCGGAAAGTCCACGGGAAGCTGCTCACAACCCAACATTGTCCGTGGAAGGTGGTACCTCCAGGAGAAATCGGGCTGGCGAAGGCTGGGAGTCGAGGGTCCGATGGGGGGTATAGATGGTGTCAACGATACAGGGTGGAATGTGGTTCCAGATGTGATTAGGAGAAGCTGCTGGGGAGTGGCGGCGCTTTCAGCAAGGTCACACAAAGAAGGAGATGCTGATGAAGGAGTGCCGACCTTGGCAGGAGTGACTGTAAGACTGAAACAGATGGAAAAGAGCATCCAGTTGTCACAAGAGACCAGGATCCCTGGAGAGAGGAAGTTCATGAATACCAGGGAAAGGAGGTACAGGGAATACAACTAAAAAGACAAACGACAATCAGCTTCAGACCTCTTCAAGCAGCCTTCCTAGCAATTTTATTTTTATTCATATATTTTTGCACATAATCAGTTGCTTCTCCACCCCACCCCACCCCCACCAAACCAGACAACGTAGGCAAACGTGATCCTGCAGATAACGGGAAGACTACATAGGTTTGATTACGGGAGTGACATGATTACATTTTTTATCTTGGCAAGATTGCTCTAGAAATCTCAGAATGTTGGGGACGGTTTGGAAGAAGTGGACAGGAATCATCTAAGTGATAGAGCCACAGTGTGCCACAGTCAGAGCTGCTGGGATCCCCAGTGGAAACAGAGAAGCTCTTGCATAGACCCAGCAAGGCTCCCAGGACTGCATACTATAGGGAAAGATGGAGGAGGAAGGGAGGGCCGCAGGGATGAAGGATGGTGACTCAGAGGGTGGAGGTTGTCTACAACTGAGGTAATAAATTATAGCAGGAAGAAGAGATTCTGTGGTTGGAATTTGGGTCTTGTTGGCTTCAGTGTGGGCTGCGAATCTGGACAAATGTAGCAAGAAGTTTTAGAAAGCTGTGTCTGGAGTCCCCAGAGCAAACTCAGAGCAACAGGCACACGATAGGACTCCTTACGTAGGGGGAGATAAAATGAAACTACTATGGGCTGGTCATCACATATTTGGAATCAGTAATGTCTTCTTTTAAGTACAGCTAAGAAGGATCATTTTCAAACATACAGTAATTAGGGTTGAGAATTCCTCTTCCCATGTTTGTTTTAAATACAAGCATAAAAGGCTTTTATTTTACAGCTGTAAAATATAAACCCTTACTAGACATAATGTATATCTATGAATTAAATATATAGGAAATAATGCTGGAGACCTGCTCAGGAAGTATTCATTTGTACTGTTCTTGCAGGAAACCACAATCCAGTCCCCAGTATCCACTTTGGGCAGTTTATGGCCATTGCCTTTAACTCCAAGTGCAAGTGACCGGGTGTTCTCTTCTGCCATCTCAGGCACCTGGACTCACATACACATACTGGCCCGCCTACATACACATAATTTAAAAACAAATATTTTTAAAAACCACTATAATGGAAATAGAATGTAGGAACTATAGATGTAGATTGAGGATAAACTAAAACTAGATTGTTCAAACTTTGGGAGATAGCTGAAAGTGCTAGGACACTGCATGCTGACAGCAGTGACTGCCACTGGAAACACTCCAATAGTGTTACAGGGTGGAAGCTACTCGTTTTAAAGTAAGAAATAAAGCAGTTATCAATTCCTATTTGCCAAGCTCCTCTAATTTGACACTCTATCCTACTCCCGAAGGCTGTGCTCTCTGTGGTATGTACCTGCGGAGGCCCTCCGCAATATTTCTTGTGTACCTTTAGGTTACCTCTTCACCATTTTCTATGCTAAAGCCCAGCAGAAAATTAGTCACAGAGACATGTTCTGAAGTTTGTAGAGGCCCAATAAACGACACTCCTATTTTCTTCGCTTGAGTTTTGAAACAAAAGACATTATGTCATCAGAGAGCAACCATGGCGTTTTTATCATTGTTGTTGATAAAGGCCAGGCTAGAGGACGTGGTTTGGATGAAAAACTGTTGTAAATAGCGATACTCAATCTGTGCATTAGACAGATTTATTCAACCGCAAGTTATCTGCAAAGGGAGATACTCATAACCCTTTCCCTGTGTGGGAACTCACCTGGGGACACAAATATGAGGCATGAAAAAGAAAATCAAAGCTTTTCTCAGCAATTTATTCTCAGAGAACAAGGCAAAGAAAGAGGTACAAATGTTCAGTTCCTTAGCTCGTCTTTAGTCAATAAAACATATAAGAACTCATCTATTTAGCTGGGTGTGAAGCCATGCCCACGATCACCTGCCTGCCATCCCTGGGACTGAAGAGGAAAAATAGAACTTAGAGTTAGGAAAGTCTTCAGAGACTACAGCTTGACTGCCATTAGGGAGAGATAAAGTGACTTGTCCAATGTCAGTCATGAAACTAATTGGGAGATAAACTTCAGAGAATGATATCTGAAAAAAATAAGATTATTTACTTCTGTAACTTTGTATAACCCTCAAAGGTGCCTCTGAGCAGAATCGTCAGGCAGATGGTAATAACTTTTTTTAAAAGAATCCCTTAGCCAGAGGGGGAGGTAATGAAGCCACCGACTTTCACGGGGTCCCTAATCATCTTGAGCAGAGCTGTATCTTCTGAGACTCAGTGGATGTTCCTTCTCATACTACAGAAAATGCAGATCTTTCTCCCTAGAAAATGGGGCAAACACACATTGTTTGTTTGCTTATGTGGAAATTGCTTCCCAACCAGCACAGGGCTTGGTGTATGACAGGCACTCAAGAAAATGGGAAGGATAAATAAATCAAGAAATGAGTAAATAAACAAACAGGGTTTCCTTTTCACTCAGAGAGGGGTATGGGATGAATAAACACTTTTCCAGCTGTGGTGATAAAGAAAGCACAAAGGGGAAATCAATTTATTAAACTCTGCCAAAAATATTTTCTAAGCGTTTTGGTCTGAATGAATCCAATTATTAACAATTATCATTCCAACTGACTTAAGTGAAAAGAACCAAAAGAAAGAGGCAACAGGAAGTGTCTGGATTAACAACAGAGCAGCAGAAACGACAAAAATGTAGCTTGTTGGTGCCTGCCCTTGATCCCAGCACTGGGGAGGCAGGAGGAACAACAAGAGTTCAAGGCCAGCCTGACCTATAGAATAAGAAGCCTTTACAAAGTACTTAGCAGTCCCTTACTCTTCATGGGGGACAGTTGTAACAATCCTACAGTTCTTCAGAGGCAATTGAAACAACCTCTCAAATCTCCAGGTTGACAAAAGAACCTGGAGAAATGAATCAAGTTCAGCAGAGTGATCATACACATACACACACACACACATACACACACACACACACACATTCACCCCCACTCCACCCCTACCTTTTAAACTGGGTGCCTGGCTGGCCTGAGACTTGCTTTGTAGACCAGGTTGGCTTCAAGTTTAGAGAGCCTCCTGCCTAGGCCTATTAGGTGTTGCAATAGACGGCATGTGCTACTACCACACCTTGCCAGCTCCTCTCGTGCACACCAGCTCTATGACAGGCATTTAGGCCAGGACTTTTACACACCCTATATTTATCTGCATAATCACCCTATAAAGTGGGCTCTTTAGACTCTACCCTATGAAAACATTAAGCAAAATAAACCAAACACAGACGTTAGTGATCCCATTAAGAGGTGTGCTATGGCCCTTCAAAACTCATGTTAAGATTCATCTGCCACTGTGATAGTATCAAGAGGTGAGACCTTGCTGGGTGGTGGTGATGCACAGCTTTAATCCCAGAATTTCAGAAGCAAAGGCAGGCAGATCTCTGAGTTCAAGGCCAGCCTGGTCTACATAATGAGTTCCAGGACAGCCAGAGCTACAGAGAAAAACCATAAAACAAAACATACAAACTAACCAACAAAATAAAACAAAACATAAAGGTGAGGCCTTTAGAACTGGAATTGTAGCTCGCTTGGTAGGATGGCGGCCTGGCATTCATGAAGCCTTGGGTCCTCAGCACTGCCTAAAACTAGGTGTGGTGGGCGCACATGCCTGTAATTCCAGCACTCTCAAGCTGGTGGCAAGAGAATTAGAAGTTCAAGGTCATTCTTATTGACATAGCAAGTTTGAGGCTAGCCTGGGCTACATAAGACTCTATTTAAACATAGAGGAGGAAACCTTTCAGAAGTGATTCATGCTTCATTAGGGAGGGTAGGTTAGTTATTTTGAGGCTATGCTTGGTATGAGTTATGCTTCCTTTTGGCCCAACTCTCACACAGACTTTGGCTGGAGTATGAAAGAGCAAGAAAGCAAGAAGCCCAAATGCACTTCTGTTATTTCACCACACCTCATTCATTCTGGTAGAGCAGCAGAAAATAGACCATGAAAGCCAAGGATCTAAAAACAAAACAGAAACCAAAACAAACAAACAAACAAAAACAAAACAAAAAACAAACGTGGACAAAACAAATGCCATCAGGGGCAACTGGTGGTTTAGTAAACCAGGAGACGTAGACTAGAGGACAGAGATAAGATGTGTTGGATGAACAACATGACTACTGACAGCAGGACTGAGCTGCAGTCAGCATTTCTGTAGATCTTAAAGCTCCTCACAAGAGAAAGGGGATAACTATGCAAGCTGATGGACTTCTTAGCTTGCTTCACTGCAGCAACTGGCTCATGTACTCTAACTGTCTTATCTTGTTTTGTTTCTTAGCACTAGGCTTTGGATCCAGAACCTTGTGCATACTAGACAAGAATAAGTGTCCTGCCGGGTGGTGGTGGCGCACACCTTTAATCCCAGCACTTGGGAGGCAGAGGCAGGCGGATTTCTGAGTTCGAGACCAGCCTGGTCTACAAGTGAGTTCCAGGACAGCCAGGGCTATACAGAGAAAAACCCTGTCTCAAAAAAACAAAAACAAAAACAAAAACAAAAACAAAACAAAACAAAACAAAACAAAAAAAATAAGTGTCTGCCATCTTTAGGCTTATGTCTTTTTCTCTCCTTGGCTGAAGATCTTTCTCTTGTTAATTCATGCATAGTCCTATTAATTTAAAAGATTTATTAACTGGAAAAAGTATTTATTTAACAGCTGGGAGAATAAATTCAGATATGTTAGCAGTGAAGTATTCAAAAATGGAATTAAGAATATACAATATTATTTAAATAGCATCAGAATCATAAAACACTAGAGGGCAAATCTGAGAAAAGAAATATAGCACTTACGTATCAAAAATTAGAAAATTTAAGGAAACCGAAGAAACTATTAATAAATTCAGATACATATATATTTGTAAATCAGAAGACACAATATTATTCATCTGATCATTCTCTCTAAACTGATCAGTATATTCCCTTCAGATTTTTCATTCTTTGTTGAAGAAATTGAGAAATATGCACATTTACATGGTAATGAAAAACCCCTAGAAGCCCCGCACTGTTTTGCAAAACAACAGTTAGGCTTTCGCTTCCTACCTTAAAACCTTACCATAAAGCAATGGTTACCAAGACAGCAGGGGCCAGAGGAAGAGAACTGAGAGTCTGTAACCAACACTTGTACTCAAAGACAACTGATTTTGGGCAAAGGTACCAACATAGTACTGGGGAAAACAGATACTCATTAAAAGAGATGAGTTTAGATCTCCACCTCATAGCATATATAAATATTAACTCAGTATGGAACATGTATGTGTGTGAGTGTGTTATACAGAATGTGTGTGTGTGTGTGTGTGTGTGTATGTGTGTGTATGTCTGTTATACAGAATGTGTGTGATATAGAATGTGTGTGTAATACAGAATGTGTGTGTGTGATACAGAATGTGTGTGTGTTATACAGAATGTCTGTGTGTGAGAGAGATACAGAATGTGTGTGTATGTGTGTTATACAGAATGTGTNCAGAATGTATATGTGTGTGATACAGAATGTGTGTGTGTAATACAGAATGTGTGTGTGTTATACAGAATGTCTGTGTGTGAGAGAGATACAGAATGTGTGTGTATGTGTGTTATACAGAATGTGTATGCGATACAGAATGTATATGTGTGTGATACAGAATGTGTGTGTGTAATACAGAATGTGTGTGTGAGAGAGATACAGAATGTGTGTGTGTGTGTGTGTATGTTTGTGTGTGTGTGTAAGACAGACCTTTATGAAAAACTCTACATAAAACATGGGAGAAAATCTTCAAAACCTTGAGATAACGAGGATTTCTTGGACAAAACAAAAGGACAGCCATAGCAAAAAATAACTGATAAATCAGACCTCATCAAAATTTCGAAGTTTTGCTATTTGACTACACTATTAAGAATGAGCCAGGCAGTGGTGAAAGGGCCTTTAATCCCAGCACCTGGAAGACAGAAGCAGGCAGATCTTCACGTTCGAGGCAAGCATGGTCTATAGAGTAAGTTCCTGGACAGCCAGGGCTATGCAGAGAACCCTGCATAAAAAGAAGAAGAGGAGGATGGGAGAAGGAGGAAGAAGAAGAAGAAAAAGAAAGAAAAGAAAGAAAAGGAAAGGAAAAAGGAGAAAGAAGTGAAAGAAAGGAAAGGGAAAAGGGAAAAAAGAAAGAAAATGAAAAAATGAGGCTGGAGAGAAGGCACAGTCATTAAATGCATTTGATGGTCTTAACCTGGGTTAGGTTCCCAGCACACACATGGCAGCTAACAACTGTTACTCCGGTTCCAGGGTATCTGATGCCCTGCTCTGGCCTTGGTGGATACAGTATACTGGCACACAGACCTATGTATTGGCAAAATATTCAAACACATACAATAAAATAAACCTTTAAAAACAAAAAGAGAAAATAGACTGTGTGTGTGGGGGGGGATGTTTGTTAAACTCACATCAAGTAAAAGAGTTTTAGTCATAACATATAAAGAATTCACAAATTCAATAAAAAGAAAGTAACAACAATCAAAACATGAACAAAACACAAAACAGTTCATTTATCAATGAGGATATATCAATAACTGTGAACCACACAAATGATGCTTTGTATCATTATTTATTAAGCTGCCACGAAAGAAAGCCACAAGAAGACAACATTCTGGAACAACTAGAGTACCAGAATACAGACAATAATAGATATTGAAGAGGGTATGAAGTAGAAACCCGTATCTATAGGTGATGATTGTATAAAATGATGCTTCTCACAAGTTATCATGAGGATGTCAGTGAACGCAGTTATTCTGCCCGAGCATGCACTCGGGATACAAGAAAGCATGTGCTCCCATGAAGATGTGCAGCAGAATGCTCAACACAGCACATACTGAAAACATTCAATGTTTACCAGTCTGTGACTGGATAGATAAATTATGGCCAATACAATAAATACAAGAGCATAGTATTTATCAATTAGAAAGGAGAGATTGCTGACTCCGATGAGAGAGATTTGACTCATACTAAATGGGAGATAAACATCAAAACATCATGTGAAGTAAAATAAGCCAGATTCAAAAGACCCAATTTCAGGATTCCTTCTTCAGAGTATATATGTAAATTTTTTCATGTACTAGTTCATAACATATATGAAAATTTTCACATACTAGATCATAATACATACATATGTTATTGACATAAACTTGCGGAGAAAGTAGATCCGTGGTTGCCTACAAGTGACAGCATGAACTGTCACTAAATATAAATGAACGTAAGAACCTTACTTGGGGGGATAAATGTATTCTGAAACTTAGATATGTGGATGGTAAATTTACCAGAAAACAGTGAATTGTGTCCTTGACACAGATGAATGATATTAAAATGTAGTCCACTGAAGTTATTAAAAAAATAAACTAAATTTTGTTCTCTGAGCCCTCTGGGCTAAGGCAAGCTGCTCTGAGTAACCTGCTATCTCGGGAGACTTTGCCTTTCCTGCCACCTCTCCTCCACCTTCATCAGACTCCTGAATCATACGGGTAAACTTCCCTTCCCCCATGGAGGATAGTTACCACACTCCTGAACAATAAAAGAACTCTGGGAGGAATCACCATCCCAGCCTGTACTACAGAGCAATAGTGATAAGAAATGTGTTGGTACAGAAACAGACACATTGGTCAATGGAATTGAATCAAAGATCCAGAAATAAGCCCACATACCTATGAACACTCAATTTTTGATAAAAAAAAAAAAAAAGCCAAAACCAAACAATTGAAAAATGAAAGCATCTTCAACAAATAATGCTAGACTACCTGGATGTCTACATGTAGAAGAATGAAAATAGATCCATATTTATCACCTTGCACAAAGCTCAAGTCCAAGTGGATCAAGGACCTCAAAACTGGATACACTGAATATCATAGAAGAGAAATTGGAAAAGAGCCTTGGACACACCTACAAAGGGGAAAATTTCCTGAACAGAACACAAATAGCTCAGACTCTAAGAACAACAAATGATAAATTGGACTTCATGAAACTGCAAAGCTTTTT
>NC_034601.1:44631286-44640492 GCF_900095145.1 Mus pahari | reverse complement strand
TCTCTGTTTAGCCCTGGCTGTCCTGGAACTCACTCTGTAGACCAGGCTGGCCTCAAACTCAGAAATCTGCCTGCCTCTGCCTCCGAGTGCTGGGATTAAAGGCATGCGCCACCACGCCCTGCTTTTTTTGGGGGGTGAGGGGGTGGGGAAAGCTTTTGTAAGACAAAGGACACTGTCAATAGGGCCAATCGGCAGCCTACAGATTGGGAAAGGATCATCACCAACCCAACATCTGACAAAGGACTAATATCCAAATTTTACGAAGAATCCAAGAAATCAGACATCGACAACCCAATTAAAAAAGTGGAGTACAGGACTAAACAGAATTGTCAGCAGAGGAATCTCGAATGTCGGAGAAGCACTTAAAGGAATGTTCAAAGTCCTTAGCTATGAGGGAAATGCAAATCAAAACAACTCTGAGGTTTCATCCTGTACCCATCAGAACGGCTAAGGACAAAAACTCAAGAGATAGCACGTGTTGGTGAGGATGTTGAGCAAGGAGAACACTCTTCCATTGCTGGCGGGCATGCAAACTAGTACAACCACTTTGGAAATCAATTTGCCCAGCTATACCACTCCTGAACATATACCCAAAAGATGCTCCAATATCCCACAAAGACACATGTTCAACTATGCTCATAGCAGCTTTGTTCATAATAGCCATAAACTGAAAACAACCTAGATGTCCCTCAACTGAAGAATGGCTAAAGAAGATGTGGTGCATCGACACAATGGAATACTATTCAGCTATCAAAAACAAAGACATCATAAATTTTGCAGGCAAATGGATGGAACTTAAGAATATCATTCTATCCCAGCACTCGGGAGGCAGAGGCAGGCAGATTTCTGAGTTCAAGGCCAGCCTGGGCTACAGAGTGAGTTCCAGGACAGCCAGGGCTATACAGAGAAACCCTGTCTCGAAAAAATAAAAAATAAAAAAATAAAAAAAAAATTTAAAAAAAAGAATATCATTCTAAGTGAAGTAACCTAGTCCCCAAAAGACATGCATGGTATGTACTCAGAGACTGAGGGAGTGACTAACCAAAAGTTGGACCAAGTTGAGACCCATAGACCAGCACCAACCCATAACAATATTAATGATACTCTGTTATCTTACAGACAGAAGCAATTTGTCCTCTGAGGGGCTCTACCCAGTAGCTGACTCATCAGGTGCAGACACCCACAAACATTGGATGGAGCTTGGAGATTTTTGTGGAAGAATAGTGGGCCCCAAAGTGGATAGGAACTCCGCAAGAAGACCAGCAGAGTCAACTCACCTGGACCCTTGGGGCTCTCAGAGTCTGAACCACCAACCAAAGAACATGTACAGGCTGAACCTAGGCTTCCCCACACGTATGTAGCAGATGTCAAGTTTGGTCTTCATGTGGGTCCAGAACAACTGGAAGGGAAGCTATCCCAAAAGCTGTTGCCTGTAAATGGGATATGTTCTACTAGCTGGGCTGCTTTGTCTGGCCTCAGTGGAAGAGGAAACACCTGGCCTCACAGAGACTAGAGGTACCAGGGTAGGGGGCATACTCAGGGGGACCCTACCCACTCAGAGGGGAAGGGAAGAGGGATGGGGAAGGATTCTGGGGGGTGGATGACCAGGAGGGGGAAAGTGAGCAGCATGTAAACTGTATAACTAAAAAAATAAATTAAATTAAATTAAAAAATAAAAATAAACTAAATTTTAATGTGAATTAGAGAAAGCAAATGTGTCTTGTGATTCTGTATGTAATACACACTATTTGCCAGAGTGCAAACCTTGGTCACCATGGAAACACCATCTTCCTTTTCTTTCTCCTCCTCTTCTTCCTCGCCCTGTGCCACACAGGTAAGGTATAGGCCTTCTTTGTTCTTCCTGTGAACTTCATTACACGAACAAATTAAAAAAAAACATTTTGTTTTTACCAGCCAGGCATGGTATAGCATATCTTTGACCCTAGCTTGTGAGAGGTTGAGGTAGGTGAATATCTGAGTTCTAGGCCACTTGCCTATATAGCAAGTTCCAGGCCAACCAGAATTACATGGTGAAACCCTGTCTCAAAAAAGGGGGGAGGGTACGGAGAGGTGGCTCACTGATAAAGAGCAGCAAGTTTACCCACATGGCAGCTCATAACTGTCTGTCACTCCAGTTCCAGGGAATCCAGTGTCCTTTTCCTTGGGCACCCAGCCTGCACATGATTCACCAACATACCTGAAAGCAAAACACACATACACAAAAATAAAATTAAATTAAATCTTTTTATTTTTAAATTTCCTTTCTAAAGTCACCCCAACAGTTCAGGTGGCCTCCCCGCACTGTAGTTATTTATCGGTTACACAGCATTGGTGCCAGACTCATCTTCTGGTCACACTGGTTCCATCAGGTCGCATTCTTCAGCCCTACTGTTTGCACACTATGTATGGGAGTTCATTTTAACTGTCAACTTCACCAGGTTAGGAAATACTCAGATGTCTGGGAAATGTATTTCTGGTGTGTGTGTGTTTGTAAAATGTATTTCTGGTGTGTGTTTGGGGTGGGGGTGGGAGGAAGGGAGAGAGGGAAGGAGAGAGAGAGAGAATGAGAGAGGTGTATTTCTGGTATGCTTATGTGTTATATTTTTGTTGTTTGTATGTGTGTGTGAAATGTATTTCTGGTGTGTGTATGTGAGAGATAGAGAGACAGAGATAGATACAGATACAGAGAGACAGAGAGACAGAGAGACAGAGAGACAGAGAGACAGAGAGGTATTTCTGGTATGTGCAAGCACTGGTGTCTAGACGAGACAAGCCTTTTAACCATATACCTCAGCATGCACCAATGTGCTTGAGAGTTTAGACAGCACAATCCTGTGAAAGGTGAATTTGTTCTCTCTTCTGGAGCTGGAACATTGGCCTTTGCTCTCAGACACTGGAATTCTCCAAGTTCTTGGGCCTTCAATCACTAAAAGTTACAGTCCCAGCTCCTGTTGTTCTCCATGATCAAGAGAATCAATTCCCATAGAAAACCCTCCATAGAGCCCTCTGCATATATCATATAGACTGTTTTTCTAGGGACCACTGGTCAATGCACAGTGCAGCAACAACTTTCCTATCTGAACTCACAGCATGGTTCTGATTTTACGTTTCCCTCAATAAAATTCCTTTATTTAATCAGACTATTTTCCTCACCACCACCATCCTTGAAACGTTTGACTAAAATGTTCTCTTGCAAGAGAGCCCCCCTACTTCTCTTCTCCAAAACTCCAGTTAAGACTTGAACTCTTGATAAAGTAGCCATATAAATATTCCGTTTTAAGGCACCCAGAATTTTGTGACACACGAGGTATTAGTTTCTAAGGGCCTCCGGGGGAAAATGACCTCAAGTAAGTGCCTTACACAAAAACAGATCTAGATAAACAGCTCTAGGCATGAGACATCTGAAATGAGCTGTGAGCAGGGCTGTATTGTTTGTGAATGGTCTAGGGGAGTACCAAGCCTTCATGGCTTCTACAAGCTTCTAGAGATTTCTGGAAGCCTTACTGCTCCATGGTTTGGAGACATATCCTTACAGTTTTGCCTCTGTCTTCCCACAAGCTTTGTCCTTCTCCTCTTCATTTCCAGGTGTCCACTCCAATTCCAAATGTTCCCCTTATCTTGATGTCCTAGCACAGTTACACCATAATGATCCTGTTTCTAAGAATGTCAACTGCACAGGTATCCGGTGAATATATTTCTGGGGGAAAGCATGAGTCAGGCCGTTAGATCCCTCTATGTCCTTTTTATATCTTTGGACATAGTTCTTTTCTATAGAAATTGGGAATTTCTTGTCCATTGACTCTATCCAATCCTGCTCAGCGTCTGCACCCAGCTGTCAAGCTTCTGTTAACCAGAACGGTGTATTCCTTTCTCCCGTTTCTGAACTTCAGGCCACACTCCGTGTGCCATTGCTTATGTTCATGTTTGTAGGTCTGATCCCTGACTAGATCTTAATCTCCCATAAGATGATATCAAAGTCCAAAGCTTTGCTTGTCGCCTCTGGCTACAGGCTGCATCGAGGTAGGAATATTTAAGAAACCCACCTCTGCAGGTTCCAGTTTCCTTAGTCCAGGGTGTATCTCATGCATGCATATTCCTTTAAAAGATTCCTTTTTTTTTTTTTTTTTTTTTTTTTTTTTTTTTTTTTGAGACAGGGTTTCTCTGTATAGCCCTGGCTGTCCTGGAACTCACTTTGTAGACCAGGCAAAAGATTCCTTATCTCATCCTAATGAACAGTCAAGATAGAGCGTCCAATCTATTTTGAAGCAGAGTCTCTTAATTAGGAGAGATTCTAAACATTGGTTGTTGTGTGAAGGTATGCAAAACAACTTTCAAGGGGTCACATCCACAAACAGATATATGGAACCGTGTATGTTTGACCTTAAAATTTCCTGGGAGACAGTAAGGAAATAAATATCTGAAATGACTGCTTAGAGGGCAATAATATAAAATCAGGTTCCCTAAAACATATTAAATTACCTGTGGAGATTGATAAAATGCAGATGGCCAAGATCCCAGAGACTCTGAATAAGAAGTTTGGACCGTGTCCCTGAATTCTGTATATTTCATAACAACTAACATCTGTCGCATGCTTACTCCACGCCAAGTATTGTCCTAAGTGCATCCATGTATCATCTTCCCATGGCTGATGAGGAAACAGAGGCATAGAGACCAAGTCCCCAAAGTCAACCAGATAATGAACTAATGGCGGATAAAAGATTTGAACCAGTGCATTCCCATGGCCTCAAATAGCAAACGTAATGACCACTGTCCTAGTAGGAAACATAGCTCATTGTCCTCTCCCACAGGGATCAGAGTGCTGAAAATATGTAGAGGGCAAAGTACCTTTGTTAGGTTAATGCTCAGGAAATAAGTAGAGAACCAAAGGATTGTGAGGCAGACAGTAGCAGGACATCCTGTATGCAGGTTGCCAGTCAGGGCCAACAAAGTAGCAGCCATAATCTGCCAGGGTTGGCTAACCATGAAGCTAAGAGAGGAAGGTCAAGGAAACTTTTGTCTTTGGATTGAAAGTGTAAGTAGTAGTCAGGAAGCCTCCATTATGTTACTGATAATGATTAACAGAGTTAAGCCCACCAAATCTCAAAAGGCCTTTTGCTCATTGTTCTAGCCATTTGATAATTTGGGGTTCCTTTTAAGCATGGGTGCCTCACCTTCCTTAAATCTCCAAGTGCTTGCCTAGCAGGCACAGAGTCCTGGGGTTGACCCGAAGCACTGTATAAGGTGGGCATGCAAGGTAATGCCCACCTACACACCTAGAACTCCAGCATGTGGGAAAGAGCAGAGGAGAACCCAAACTGGTATACATGAGACCCTGTCTCAAACGGACAACAGTAATGTTAATAGTAACTGTCGATGGATACAATATAAATCATAGGATCAAAAAGGTAACAATTATATTTATGTACAGTCCTCAAAATACTTTTAAAATGTGTGACAAAATACTAGCTGTATTTCTTGCTAACATTTTAAAAAATGCAATATGTACAAAGTAACATTATATAGACTGAGCAGGTTCTATTTATGTATTTAGGAAGATATGTGCATATATGTATGTAACAACAATTAATGAAAAAAGAAACCTTCAGTTTAAAAAGAACAAGGAAGGGTATATGGGAGGGTTTGGAGGGAGGAAATGGAATAAGGAAATAGTGTAATTATACTATACTCTCAAGAATAAAACAAAATTTAAAAATCTAATGACAGATCTAAAAACAATTAGATTCCAAGTTGCAATGAAAGCAAATGGTCCTTGAAGCTACTGAGAACAACTGATGTGTGATAATAGACATATCTGTGTTACTATTGGTTTTCTTTTGGCACAATAGGAGGAAGATGCCATTTTCAACCATTTACCTGTGGATCCTAGGTGAACCACACCATTTACGGCAACGTAGTCAGCTTTAGCCTATACAATATGCCTATCTTGATTTAAAGAAACTCTTTTGTTCAGCTCTGTCTCCGTTAAAGACGTTTGGCCAAGAACTGTTTCTAGACAGTTCTAGGATAGTCCTTTAACACAGTCGGGGTTTAGACATAATAACTCTGCCAAAGCTAAAAATTAAGCTGTCTTGTGGGGAAAGGCTAGTTAGAAAAGGGTTTCTGCAAATAAAAGAAGCTTTTATCTTTACTTCACTTGACAAGCAACTGGGGTACTGATTAATAAAATCAACAAAAACAGAACAAAACAGAACAAATCTTGCAGAGCCCCCTGGTAACCCCTTTCCACTGGCTCAGCACTTCTAACTTGGTAGCTTGGTGGTGGTCAAGGAACCCACATTTCCCAAGTGGAGGCCGGATGATTAAGTCACTGATAATTGTGCTCTTTGACCCGGGACCTAACTCACTAGAGACCTCCTTGGAGAATAATTTGCGTTTCCAGATCCAAGAGGAGGAAGAAAAACAAGGGAGGCTTTCCAGAGCCTTTCACCAGGTAAGTAGATCAGGTGGATGGCCTGGGGCTGCCACCGCCTGACTCTCAGGACATGCCACGAGGGCCAAGCGGTCCTGACACTCACCGTCTCATAAACAATTTTTACTCAACTGTCCTCCTTCGGGAGAGGGGAATATTCTGTTTGCGTTTCTTTCTACTTCTGCTCTATCTCCTCCACCTCTCCCCAAGCTGGAAGATGACTAAGAAAAAGATACAGTGAGTCCTGAACCCGTGACAAAGCAGCCAGACAAATGTTCTAGAGTTTCAAAGACCCCACAGTTTAAAGGAGATAAGGGTAGGGAAGCCTGCTCAGACTCCCATGGAGGGGATGACTCCTTTCTAATCTTTTTATCTGAAACCTGGGGAAGATAACTCTGGTCTGTGTCAAAGGAACACTGATATAGGCTCTCTCCTAACCACCCCACTCGGGACTTTTTTTCTTAAAGAAACCCAGGAGTCTTCAGAGGAAGCATTCTTAGAAACTCAGTCAAAGCCAGATTGCCCTCTCCATCAGCCCAGCTACAAGACTCTTCCTTGGGACCGGAAGGAGCAAGATGAGGACCTGGAATTGATGGTAGGGTGTTTTTATGGCCACAACGACACCAATAACACGATTTCAAAATGGAGTAAACATTCTTTTCTGGAGACAATGTCTGGCCAGGTAGCATAAACTGGTCTTCAGCCTCCTGAGTGCGGGGATTTGAGGCATGAACTCTCATGTCCAGCCAAGTAAATCTTTTACGTATACCATTATACCAAATGACAGTTCTTAGCAATTACGGTATGATTTATCTTTCTCCTCTTATTACTCGGATATTTATAGGTCCTGGCATTTAATTTAATTTATTGTCATTTTAAGTGTTCAGAAACTTTCTATTTAATAGGTGGATGGTTGGTGAAATGTACAGAGTTCATGAACCACTCTCTAGGGTTCTGTCTGCCTCTGAAAAGGAACGAGTAGTGCAGTGCGACCTACTACTTCTTTGTGGGTTTTCGTTTCCCGATATCTCTTAGGTGCTCGGAACAAAGTCGGACCGAGATGATATTTGTCCTGAACACTTTACCTTAGTTAATACCAAATTAACCCAATTAATCTGAAGAATTAAATATTCGTTCTGCATCCTATTCTTTCATAAACTAGAAAAAAAAAGTGAGTCTGGGAAACATTGAACACATTTCGCTGTGTCAGGGAATTTGGAAGACATTGAACACATTTTGCTATATCGTCAGGGAATTTGGAAGAACACTCGAGACTGATAAGCCCCTGAGCTTCAGGCTGCCTAGTTCACAGCTCAGCAAACTACAGCCAAGTGACCAATTTTGCTCCTGATTATTTTATTGGACCACGGCTTACTTCTGTACTAGAAATGCCTTCTTTAATGTTTTTACCTGCAGTGACACAAGGCACAGAGTGCTGGGCTATAGAACTGAACATATTTTGACCTGCTCTTTCCTGGGACATATTAGACAACTGCTTTAACAGGCCACTCTGGCCAGGCTGTGGTGGCACACACCTTTAATCCCATCACTTGGAAGACAAAGACAGACAAATCTCAGAGTTCAAGGCCATTCACAGTAAGATCAAGGACAAGTGGGGCTACACAGAGGAACCAGTTCTCAACAAAACAAAACAAAACAAAACAAAACAAAACAAAACAAAACAAAACAAAATCAAAACAAACAAGAGCCATTCTGAAAGATGATTGAATAAGGAATATCATGGAGTCCCAATCCTGAATCTCAATAAAGCATAAACATGCTAAAACCATGTTGTAATCTAGGTGTGTTGACAGTATTTTAACCCATTGTGCTTTGCAGACTAATTAGATCTTTATAAACTACAATTTCAGGCATTTACTAACTTATTTTCTAAGTCTTTTCTTTGACAGTCAGGCACTGCAAGACAGAAAAACACTGCAGAGAAAGATCAAGTGGGAACAGACACTATGAAGACTGCAGAATATGAGGAGAGACCAGACTGAAAATTAGAAAACGATCAGAACCCGTTTCAGGCATTGCATGTTTGCAAAGGGAGCTCAACTCAGCGGAATAAATGGACATTAGGCTCAGCGTGGATAGTCTTAGGGTAACTGACGGGACCATAGAGAGATGCTGAGTCATGCATGCACTTTTGAGTAAAGAAAGGCCTCTTTCTCCAGTTGTGCAGTGTGTGGTCCCTTAAGAACACTGTGAAGGAGAAAGAATGAAGACCATCACCAAGGGGCTCCACTGGGAAGGGAATACACGCCTGTCCTTCAGGATAACTTCTGTAATGAGCTTCGGTTACTCACGGAAGCCTGTCACCTCTTCCAGTTTTGCTTGTGTGGAAAACTATGCCCCCTGTGTAATTTATAATAATTTATCATGTTAGGGACAGAAAAAGCTTTGTCATTTGAAGATATACTTGGAACTGGAAGCATGCATACATGTTGTTGCTTAAAATATTTAACTTAATTTATATTTTATAACACCAACTGACCATTACACAGAATCACTGAGATGATGATTTGAATAACTTATCTGTGCAGTAAATGTAACTTTTCTTCTCGCTCCCAAATCTTATAGACCTAGATATTTGCTTCCCTTCTGCTACTTCTGCTGGAAAAAAACAGGTCTCGGTAGTTATAACTTCAATAGGCCCAGCACATAGTAAAATCTAGATTGTCGGTGTATTAGTGATGCCATCATAGCTCTGCCTCAGTATATCTTTTAGCTTTTTTTTTTTTTTTTTTTTTTTTTTTTTTTTTTTTTTTTT
>NC_034601.1:44629243-44630978 GCF_900095145.1 Mus pahari | reverse complement strand
GTTTTTAGGGTTATGTTTACGGTGCAGGTTAGTCCATTTGTAAACCTGCCTCTGGAACCATAATGTTGGCCTGCAAAATAGGCAGTACACTTGTGCTTTTCATTTGACAACTAAGATCAACTGTCGTGTGTGTGTGTGTGTGTGTGTGTGTGTGTTGATTTATTCAAAAATACATTTTAAAATATTAAAATAATATTTAAAAACAATATTTAAAATATTATGGGAGTATTTTGTTTGTTTGTTTTAATCCCAGGTGTGGAATTTGGGGCTGCTTCTGATTGTCCGAAGTAGCTAACTATAATTTGTCTCCTGCTACGGCAGGGGTGTGATTCTGCCAGCCGAAGGTAGTTTATGTTGGAATTCTGGGGACTCTTCAGAGGATATAGAAGTGCTACAGCCTTGCTAGAAGGGGGTCTGATTGGCTGGTTGGCTATTCTTGTGGTGGTGGTTTGTCAAGTGGTGGCGCACAAAGAGAAAAGAAGAAATTAAATATCCTGACAACAAAGGTCAACCCTGCTCCAAGGAACACCCCTAATCATCAGGAAGTAATCTGACTGACTGACCGAGGCCCATTTCCCTTCCAGTCTACTTTCTCTCCTACCTAGTGTTGGGGGTTGGTGGGAAGGGTGGTAGGAAAAGAACCCATCAAAGCAGCCTAACATCCAATTAAAGCAATCTTCAATTATCTCACAATGAGAGAATCGATCGATGAGTATAGGTTGTTCTCTCCGTGTGAATGACAACCTTTTCCAGATAAACTTATACTTTGATTATTCATTTAAAAAAAAAACAAAAATACTCATTTGTTTTGTGTATAAATTTTGTTTTTAAATTATCTTAAGTCTTAATTGTCACATAATTTGTAAATTCTCTTCTTCAGTTTTTAAAATTATTAAAAATTTCAAGTATTAGAGCTTTCAGTTATAGAAGTTGTATATAATTCCTTCTTGTATTGCCTCGGTCTACTGTCTTTTCGGCTCCTTCTTTGTTTCTGTTGCTGTTTGTTATGAGAAAGGTTCGTACAATGTAGCTCAGGCTGCCTTTGAAGGCCCCTTCTGAAGCATCTCAACTGCTAGGGTTATAGCAAGTCCACAAGTCTGGGTTTAGTCAATCTTTCTTTCTTTCTTTCTTTCTTTCTTTCTTTCTTTCTTTCTTTCTTTCTTTCTTTCTTTCTTTCTTTCTTTCTTTCTTTCCTTCTTGTTTTGTTTGTTTTGTTTTGTTTTTTTTGAGACAGGGTTTCTCTGTGTAGCCCCAGCTGTCCTGGAACTCACTCTGTAGACTAGGCTGGCTTTGAACTCAGAAATCCACCTATCTCTGCCTCCCAAGTGCTTTTAATACGAAATTAAACATATCAATTTGCTTGACAATTTACATAGTTAAAGCCTTTGTGGCTTTGCTTCTGCCAATTCCTGTGTTTTGTGGCCACTTTCCTTCCGTGTTTTATGATTTTTTTTAACAAGTATGTGCACATGCGTATGTGCACACGCTTGCATGCATGTATGCATGCTCATGTAGAGAACAGATATTAGCGTCAGGTGTCTTTCTCTATTGGCTTCTACTTCTTCTTCTTCTTTTTTTTCTTTTTTTCTTTTTTTGGTTTTTTGAGACAGGGTTTCTCTGTATAGTCCTGGCTGTCCTGGAGCTCACTTTGTAGACCAGGCTGGCCTTGAACTCAGAAATCTGCCTGCCTCTGCCTCTGCCTCTGCCTCTGCCTCTGCCTCTGCCTCTGCCTCTG
>NC_034601.1:44623246-44629208 GCF_900095145.1 Mus pahari | reverse complement strand
TCTGCCTCTGCCTCTGCCTCTGCCTCTGCCTCTGCCTCTGCCTCTGCCTCTGCCTCTGCCTCTGCCTCTGCCTCTGCCTCTGCCTCTGCCACACCTGAACTCAATTCCTTGCACTGTGCAATGAGTGCTTGACCCACGTTACCCTCTCCTCAGCCACATAATTTGTGATTTTTGATAGTGACTTAGTAAATCTTGACATCCGTCTGTCAGATTTTTTTTTTAACCTGGATTCAAGGCACCTTCCAACTCAGAGGGTTGTTGCTAACTTTCCTCAAACCCTGTAGGAGCACTACCAACTCAGCATCACCATAAATATCGGCTCATCTGGAAAATTTTTGGACCATGTGGGTAGTGTCAATTCAGGCTGTAATTCTCTCTGCGTCAGCTAATGGTTGTAAACTTTGTTGTTGTTGTTGTTGTTGTTGTAAATTTGACAAGATGTTTCTCCTTCAGTTAGTGCCATAGTAAAACACTGCGTTTTCTCAGAGTTCTTTGAGCAACCAGGGAGTAGAGAGGGTTTAGTTCATAGCCACACTGAATGAGTGTACGGATCCATTCTCTGATTCAGGGTATCTAGCATATCCTAATGCGACAGAATATAAATCACCCTTCATTGCCTGCTGCATGAAACCGCATCTGGTCTTTTAAGGCGATTTTCGTTGCACCTGACCTAATGCTAACTATTGGCCTAGTGGAAAGACTGAAGGAGGACGGGGCTATCTTTGCTGTCCTGAATGTATTCTACCACTTCAGCTCTCGTGGCTTCTCTAACTCCAGGCAAACACCTCCCTCCCGGAGGTGGCTCCTCCAGCACCTCTGCAGCCAGAGGCTTTCCCCCCACAGTGGCTGCGACTGTTTGTTCCTCAGACCCTTGCCTGTGGACGACTTCCCTGTACCCTAGTGTGATTCAAGGGCTTCTTCCTTCACCTCTGCCTCACAGTGAGTCATGGTTATAACCTCTTCAACAAGTTTTCCGGCCTGGGGCAGTTAAAAAAGCAGTTCTTCCTGAATGCTTTATCTCACTGTCAGGGCTGGGTGGTAGCTCCTGCATCTCCTTTCTTTGTACGGATTTATTTCTCACTAGCAATTTCTCATTAGTCAGACCTCCCGTCTCAGTTGATAAGTCTTTATAATAAAACTTACTCTGTTCATGTTATTGTGTTTTCCCCTCCTGATTCTCCATGAAAATATTTTTATCTGACAATTTCCTTCCCCATCAAGACTCATCATACTATTAGCATTAGGTTTAGTTGCACTGGAATGAACCATATGAAAATGATATTTTTGCTAACCCTGGTCATATGCACCTGTAATCCCTGACAGACTGAGGCAGGAGGGTAACAAATTTGAAGCCTACTTGGCTTATAAAGCAAGTTCAAAGACTGTGCAATATAAAAAGATCCTGCCTCCATATTTTTTTTTAACTATTTTTCTTTTAGATAAGAAATAGTTCAATATTGGCAATTCAAAATAATTCAGAGTAGTATTTTTGGTGTAGTTCCTCCTACAAACTCTAATAGCACTTATCGCACTAATTGAAAATATCAATTTTTAAAATAATGTCACTTACTGTAAGACTGCAAACTCTGGGGGACAATTTTTAATCTGTTATAGCTCATGCTTAAAATGCTTAATTCAATTCATAATTACTATATACCCACCCCAAAATAAAATATGTTTTTTGAACTGAGTAGTAAAATGTCAGTTAGTCTCTTCAATCTTAAATTTATTTTCTAACTGGGGTTATCAATACCTGCTCTATCTAATGACAAAGTTCTAAAATGGACTAAATGGGTGTTGGTTCCTACTTCCTTAGTATATTGAAAGGCATATCACATTACTAAATGTGTTACTTCATGTGGGAAACAAACTTGAAGAGTCATTCTTTTAATAATATGATTTGATTTTACTTTTCTTTCTTTCTTTTTTTAATTTTGGTTTTCCAAGACACAGTTTCTCTCTGTAGCCCTGGAACTTGCTCTGTAGAAGAGGTTGGCCTTGAACTCACAGATCTGCTTACCTTTGCCTCCAAAGAGTTGTGATTAAAGGCCTGTGTCCACCACCACCCCATGTTTGATTTTTTCCAAATATAAGTAATTATAGAATTACTTGAAAAACACATGATATATTTAAATATAAAATACATTAAAAATCCTACTACTTACAGATAAAACTACTAACATTTCAGGCTATTATTTTTTACACTGGTGAACATTGTGAAAACTAGGATTGGATAAAAACTATATAGTTATAAAAGCTGTAGTCTCTCCTTCCCAACCAAAGGACAGCTGTGAAGTATTTTACTCTATCTTTAAATGTTCTTTAAAAAATGTTTTTCGTCACTAAATAACATTCTACTACATGAAACACCATCAATAATTCATCTAATTAATTATACAAGATATACAACTTATGTTTAAAGATTTTACAAGTACAGTGGTATTAAGGCAAATATTCTTAGAAATATCTATGTACATCTTTTATTGTTTCCTTAAAAGAAATTTGTGGAAAGATATGCTGAGTCAAAGCATATGGACTTTTCCACGTAATTTTTTTTTTGACTGTTAACAAATTTCTGCTCAAAAATTTGTGTTAATGTGCACTCCCAAATGAGAAAATATTTGAATGCACACTCAATAAGGGGATGGACTAGAAAGAAAGTGAACAATTTAGTTTGTTGGGAATATTTTTATTTTGTCTCTTATTTTAGTAACTTATGCATGTTTTTATTCTTACTAGCCTGTATTCTTTTTGATATTAGGTCTCTGTATGTACTTTATAAAAAAATTCAAAGCAATTGAAAATACCATAATTTGTGGGATGGGTTTTATAATGGGAAAATTTGAATCAATGTGTTTTGAAATTAATAATACATATGAGATTATCATATTTTACTTTTGCTTTCTTAAGTTTTATACATATCGTGGCTATGAAAATGTTTTCGAGTATTTTTAATTTAAAAATAATAAAAAGTTTTAAATTTGTGAGTTTGTGAGATTTTATATATTTATAGAGTGAAAACATTTTTTTTTTCTGTTTTGAGATAGAATTTTAAGCTGTAGCCCAGGCTAGCTTGGAACGCACTGCACTATATAGTTCAAGTTGCTCTAAAATTGGGAGAATCTTCCTGACACCGCCTCCCAGGTGCTAGAATTAAAGGTGTGGGCCACCGCACAAGCTCAGTCAAGTAGTTTAACAGTGTATTGATATGTAACTTTTCTTAGTGTTTCTTGCATTGATTTTTTTTCCTTTTTAAAAAAATTATTATTTCTTGTTTTGGGGGGGTTGTTTTGTTTTGTTTTTCTTTTTTTTTCTTTTGGTTTTTCGAGACAGGGTTTCTCTGTATACCTCTGGCTGTCCTGGAACTCACTTTGTAGACCAGGCTGGCCTCGAACTCAGAAATCCGCCTGCCTCTGCATCCTGAGTGCTGGGATTAAAGGCGTGTGCCACCACTACCAGGTTTATTATTTTTTTTTTATTTTTGAGATTATACAATAATACCATTTCCACC
This sequence comes from Mus pahari, assembly GCF_900095145.1. NCBI lineage: Eukaryota > Metazoa > Chordata > Mammalia > Rodentia > Muridae > Mus > Mus pahari. The sequence continues at coordinate 44,625,697 of NC_034601.1, read as the reverse complement.
TTGCCTTTCTGCCTTCCAAACTCTCCCAGATACAACAAAAAACCCAGCTTCTTCTTTGGTCTAACTGACACAAACTTATCCTGCTTCAACCTGAAAGGAATCAGAAGCTCAAAAGTGGTTTCAGGAAGGCCGGAACCATCAGAGACAGGGAGGAGAAAAGTCCAGGGGCTGGAGAGGACTGTACAGGTAACTGGGAAAAAGGCATTGCCCTTTTCCTGCTGGGATCCTCCCAAGCCCCTGCAGTCTGGCAGGAACAACCCGCAGCTCCCAGAGGGGAGGGAGGGCAGGTCTGGGCTAGTAGATGTTTCAGGCAGGGGGATGGAGGCTGATCACAAAGACTTGCATTCCAGAGAGATAAGAGTGGAGTGAGCCTTGACCTCCTGCTAGCATACTTGTAATTCATGCTGACTCCAGTCAACTTCTAGTGACATCTTTGGACAGAGCATAGATCATTTCGCTCTAAGGATCCAAACTCTCAGGGACCCAGCCGACCACCAGGCCCTCCTCTTGCACTCCTTGGTCTTGTGGGTTGGCTGTATTGTAGAGGGCGTGGCTCCAGTCCTTGTCTGGAAGCTTCCTGATAACTGCCAGTGAGGGAGGGTCTATGTGCCTTCCTCCTTCTTATGTCACTCAAGCAGATGAGTACATCTTGCACTTCTTCCTTTCCCCTGGGATTGATGACTTGTGCGTCTTCATGTTACTGAACATCACTACGCACCACGAGAGACAGACATATTGGAGGCCACGTTTTTTGGAAGCAAATGAGAGACAAGGGAAGGTGACTAAAGAACGGAGCCACTGCCACGATCTGATTTGATTTGCTGCTTTCAAAGCCAACTTTATGATAAGCAACTTCTGGACCTACTACTCCACAAGGTTTACCTCCACCCCCACCCCACGGCTCTGAGTGGTTTTGAGTGGGTTCCATATCACATGCTGGTTTTAGCTCATAGCCCAGAAAAGGCGATTCTGATTGGTACAATATATGTAATGAGTTACGTGGCAATAGCTTATTTTACTAGAATCGTAAAACCAAATTAATACAAGCTATATTTTTACATGTAAGGATATTAAAATTAATCACTATTAGCTTTATCAAGATTTCTAGCACTTAAAGTCACTTGAACTGAGGTAGTATATTTAGCTAGAAGGGGGGATTTTAAAGTAAGAGGCTGGCATATTCATGGTTTAGGACCAGAGGTACTCATCTTATGAGCAAGGTAACTTGACGAGGAATTAATGAAAAGATGTCAAATGTCAATTTGCTAGGCTGATGCTGATGGACACCAAGAGCTTTTAGAAGAATTTGGATGTCAGGTGAGCAGAACTCCCGAGGGGATATGCCGGGGATATGCAGTATCTCCGTATATTGATGTAGTAAATAAATATTTACAACAGAAGCCTACCTCCTGCATGGATAACACAATGTATAGGAAACTCTAGAGTTCTTAGCAGTGTACAATCTGGTATTGTAAACAAGACTGAGCCAAGAAGACTTTAAACATTTAACTGAACTAAGATAGCAGGGTGATACAATGTAGAGCATAGCCATTGTCTTGGTTTAGTTTGTCTCAAAGCAGAAAGCTTGAAACCCTTCAGATTTGGGGTTGTCCATGTCTGGCTTTGCTGAGGCTTAGCCCCGTGCATAGTGCCTACAGGATTCCATCTGCATTCTGGTTTATGTCTTGAAATAATATTATCTGGAGAGTATGCCACTCAGACATCTTTTTTAATGCTTATCTAGTATTTGACATCTAAAAATATTCCCTGGATCCAAGTGGTTTCAGAGTCTGAAAGAGTAAATAGGGGTTTCTTTTTTAAAGTGCTTACATATAAAAATTACAGCCCAGGATAATTTAATTCGATGAGCCTGGAAAAAAAAAGTTATTACTGTCAAGTAAAGCAGTTGGTATACTTTTCCTTCTGAATTTCGTAGCCTTGCCTTTAAGACATCTCAAAAATTTAAAAAGAAAAATCAAAAATTGTTTTTGTAGCAGGAGCCAATAATTATATCAAATTAATGCTATGGAAGTGTCTATAATCTTAATGTAAAATTTGCTTTTATTGAGAGTTGTTGTTTTCATTCCTCTCATGTTACCCATTGCTCATATAATCTACACGTGATATCAGAAGAAATAAAACTTCATTCTTCTTGAAGCTTGTATGCCATACACATGACCTGCGCTAGTCTTACACACTTCCTTATTATTTAACAGCAGTGTTTGCAGACTTGCAGATCATCAGTTGACAGCTGTCCTCCGCATAAGGCTGTAGGGTCTCATACTCTAAAATGAGATTCCTTATTCCTTCATCTCTTTCTCCTTTGAACAATCTATGGATGACTTTCAACCTGTTTTAAACTGATGGCACCCAGGAGACCTAACAGTATCATGCCCAGGAATCAGATGCCTGGATTCCTGCTAACCACCCCCACCCCCACCTCCATCCCCC
>NC_034601.1:44614761-44622238 GCF_900095145.1 Mus pahari | reverse complement strand
TCTGTAGACCAGGCTGGCCTCGAACTCAGAAATCCACCTGCCTCTGCCTCCCGAGTGCTGGGATTAAAGGCATGCGCCACCACGCCCGGCTTACATTTTTTTTTTTTTTTTAAAAAGTGGCGTACAGATCAATGCAGGCAAAACACTCATACCAGAAAAAAAAAAAAAAGAAAAGAAAAGAAAAAAGAAAAGAAAAGAAAAGAAAAGAAAAGAAAAGAAAAGAAAAGAAAAGAAAGCTAGCACCTAATGCTAGCCCTTGAATCCTCGGAAGGAACTCAGATCAGAAGTCCTCTTTAAAATGCATCTATACTAATCAAACTTTCCTTTATTCAAGCTCCTAAAATGTAAAATATACACATTAAATATATTAATTATAAATATGTAATTTATATGACAGAGGATTTAGATCTCAATCAAATTTTAATTTAAAAATACAATAAAAATGAACACAAATTCTTCCCCTCAAAGTAATTATATATATTTACATGTGTGTAATGTGTGTTTGTTTTAAAGAGGGTCTCAGTACGTGGCTCTGGCTGACTTGGAACTCACTCTGTGGACCAGGCTGCGATGGCTCTCACAGAGATTTGCCTCCGTCAGCCTCAGAAGTGCAAGGATTAAAGGGCACGTGCCACCATGATCAGCCCAAAATAATTATATTTTTAATGATGAATAATACAGCTGAAATTTGAAATACTATTATGTATTTTGTCATTTGTATTTCGTGCTGTCTACCATAGAGGTTAGCCTCAAGACTTCATTTTTCTTCTCTTCAGATATATTTGTAAAGCCACACAGGAGTTCCAAGGAAAAAAGTTTACTCTTAATTCAAACAGAAATCTAAATGTATTATAGGGCTTACGCAAAGGTGCCCCAGAGATCAACAGGAGGCAAGAACGCCCTTTAAGACAGTGGTCAAGACCTCTTTGGGGATCAAAGTACCTTTTCACAGGGGTAGTAGCATATGAGATATTCTGCATATCGATAGTTACATTACGATTCATAACAGAAGCAAAATTACAGTTATGGTGTAGCAACGAATTTTATGATTGGGAGTCACCAGAACCGGAGGAACTGTTTAAAGGGTGGCAGCATTGGCAAGGCTGAGAGCCACCCCCTTAAGGGTTAAGATAAGAAACCAGAAATAAAGGCCTAAAAGAACTCTAGGGTAAGTGGTCCTGGATTGAGGTCCAGGTAGGACAATTCCAGGTGCAGACCTCCCCAGTATAAGAAACTGCCTCTGCTTCAGAGCAACCCTGAGGCCAAACGTCTTCTCAGCAAGCACTGGTTCCAGCAGAGACCAGTGTTGCCTTGAGGCTAACCAGCATGGCTCCTTAAGAGCTCTGTCATTTCAAGATGGTCAGAAATTTTGCATGAATGCATCCAGAGTTGAGAAGTCTTAGTCATCCCAGATTGAATGTGGTGTTGGCCTAAATGAATGAGGAGGTGGATTCTGGTCCATAGGACAGAAAAGATTTTTTCGTTGTTCTACAAACGTTCACTGTCACTACAGAAATACGATGATCATAAAGATTGCAAGCACTCTTTTATCGCTTCATAAATGTTGTTGCTAATCAATTTTTCAGAGGGAGTTCCTCCCCAACCATACAAAGTATAGGGTATTGCTGTGTTTTAGATCTTTAAAGGATCTTGGAAATAGACTTAGCCCACATCCTTTGCCTTATAATGCATTAAAAGACTGGACCTTCAGAATGCAGACCAAATCCTTCCGAGCCACAGACTTGAACCTAGGGTAGAATGAGGGGTCTTTACAATGTCTTTGCAATGTCTCTCCACTTTCTTGGAGTAGGATTTGTTGAGGCCACACTAAAGTGCTAGTATATGGATGAGATGTCCAACTCTGCCAGGAGCCTTACAGCTATCCACTCCATGGAAAGACCTAGAACCTGATAATGATCACATGCATACGTGAGAAAGCTGGCTTTGCTACAATTCACTTGTGATGGTGGGTTTTCAAGTGTGATTCACCAGCAATAAAACATTGTTACTGACCAAGCTCCACAAGTATTATGGCACATTCTTCAAGAAAAGCAGAGCAGTCCTTATCGTGTCATATAAAGACAGCCCATTATTTCTTCCTGTGTGTCTACCAGGACACAGTGGGACTGTGAAGACATACTTTGACCTACATCTCGCTCTTTCTATAACATGACTGTGATGTAATTCAGAAGGACCAGCAGAAACGAAAAAAATACGACGTAGAAAGGGTCAGAAAGATTGTGAAACCGAAGGAATGTACATTGTGCAAGGGATAATTTGCATAAGGATCTGTACTAAAATGAGAAAACCAAGTGAATGTCTTTCCTTTCATGAAAAATCACTATGGAATAGTGTCTATGGAGTTTACTGTGATGTGTACAGATCCATTCTTTCCTCGTTATCCTGTACATGCTGGTTGAACATTTATTGTAAGTGTTATTGTCATCCAAACACTTCTATTCACTAACTTAGACACAATTGAAGCTATTTTAAATTCCCACTCAGAGAAAATAAAACTGCATTAGAGGAAAACATGTTTACTTTGATTTATTTTTATCAATACTTTTTAAGTATATACACACATGTACATACTTCTGATTCCATTTTTTTTTTGTTCAACAATGGTAAAAAATAAGGCTATACATTACAATTTTTTTTGTTGAGGGAGTCAAACATAATTTTTATCAGGTAACCTGACCAAGTTTTATACCTCGAATTTATTTATGAGAATATTTTTTTATATTATAAAAATACAAATGTTGACAGTTTCGTCAAGCAAATATGTTGTGAAATTATCAGGTCTTTAATGTTGAAGTTAAAGTTCAGAAGTAGGGATGTCAGAGGTATAGTGGTTAGCCTGGTATCCTGGCTAAATCCTCACAGGATCAAATCGTCTTTGAGGAAGTTCCCTAACTCATTACTAGGTCCTGGATACTTTATGACCAATAACTTGAATTTGTCCAAGTGCCCAGGTTTGGATAAATCAAGGTGCAAGTCATGCTTTCCAAATTCTTCTCTAAGTGCACAGACTCAGAATGAGTCCTTCACTGCAGTAGGTGGGACTGGAGCTAAGACATCAGCAGGACTGTAGTCCCTGCCAGGCTCATCGTTACTTCTTGTGAGGTCAGGGTCCTAAATTCCTCAGGTTCCCAGCCTTCAAGTCCGGAATGTGTAAAGGTCACAATTCTGAAGGAACAGGTGACATCTCTAGCACAAAGTTGCTCTAATGGTGAGCACAATGATGGGGACAATGACATAGGATGGTGAAGAGAACAAAGAGAAAGCAGTTGCTGGAATCAGAGCAATTAGAGGTCTTGTGCTGGTGTCAGGGGACTTTCTTGCAGAGATGACAGGTAGCCAGCAAGATGGCTCCATTGGTAAAGGTGCTTCCCACCACACCTGGTGACCTGAGTTCCATCTCTAGGACCCAAAAGATGAAAGTAGAGAATCAGTTCCCACAAGTCATAGAGGTCTTCATGTGTACACTGTGGCACACAGTCAATATATATGCAGTAAAATGAAAGCTAGAATGTGCTTGATTGGTAGAGTGGGAGAAAAAATGAAGAGAGTGGAATACAATAAAAACTTAGGCCGTAAGGCCTCGAGGATGCTGTTGATCCACCTCTACCCTAGAGGTGTACAAACCTAGTAGATGGGACACTTGTTTCTGTTCCAGCATACGAAGCGGTACCTGGCAAATGGTAGACTGTTAAGAGATAAGAGCTGTCCCTTAACAGATCCCAACCCAGAGACATGTTGAGCACAGCGAAATGTCCCCACTAGCCCCTGTGTCCTCAGCTCATCTGTTTGCTGACTCAGTGGATGATTGCACCTCCCCAGTTTTCCACTCTACACTACGGGAACACAGGGTCTCTTCAGTATGATCATGTGGTTCTTGTTTCTGCACAACAATCATTTGTAGACAATACCTCATTTTTTTGGTTAGTTGTTGGAGACAGGCTTTCTTGGTGTAGCCTTGGCTGTCCTGGAACTAGTTCTGTAGACCAAACTCACAGAGATCTGGCTAACTTTGACCCCTGAGTATTTGGATTAAAGGTGTACCCCACCCTTACCCCCAGCAAATAAAGACCAATTAAATTCATCATGGTCCATGTTTCTAAATTCAATGATTTGTTTCTTCTCTAATTGTAGTTATGGAAGAGATAGACACGACATTTGTGAAATGTAATGACCCTTTTCTCTCTGATTGCAGAACCAGACTACCTTTCTCAGAACCAATGTAGACAAATCATATGACAGTTCTAGCCCATGAAATAGGTACACAAATGACAAATACTTCTTCCACAAGGCCTCTTAGTTTTCAGTTCAGCTCTATGATTTCAGTCTGGAGAGTCCAGCAGTCCTAGGAGACAGTGGAGCCAACAAAGTGAGAAAGGCCAAGTCTGAATAATCAATTGAAATGGAATTTGTAGCCCTTCTCATCCTACAGTCTACACTACTGGACTGGGATCCAAATGAGAGATGTATCTTTATCATATCATGCCACAAACATTGGGGAGTTACCAGACTATCCTGATTTAGCTAATTTAGTGCTCACCTCATTTCTGCTTTTGTTTTGTGCGTGTGCATCTTTCATGGGACATTGGAAAGCTTGTTTTATGTTGACATGGTTACCCCAGCACTTTTCTACTAGTCATTCATGTTACAGTACATGGATGGATGGATGGATAGATAGATAGGTAGGTAGGTAGATAGACAATCAATCCCATGTCTCAGAACCTAATGTCTCTCTCCATCCCCAATGCCTATACCTTACTTGTTAGAGGGCTCTTTTGCCCATTCAGTTTGCCGAGACAATCTTTGCTCTTTTTCCCCTTGTCCTCACTTATTCCCTCAGCACATTGCCTTGTCTATGCTGAGTAATCTCTGTGATATGAAAATTCGGTTTTTAATCCCTCTTTTGCATAAATTCTGTGACTCTACAGCACCTTACATATAATAACGAAATAAATTAGCATACTCTTACAGCTTTATTTTTTTTCTTTTGAACTCCTCACTCATCGTCTGCCTTCACATCTTAGATGGCTCACTGCTCCCCAGGTATGGATCTCAAACACTTAGATTTCAAGGTTCTCCTAGAAAGAGTTGTGAACTGCACAAGTGGCCCATCTTTGTTGACTGGAGAAGTGATATAGATTGACAATACATGCATTGCTACTAAATGAGCTAATTAAACACAGGCAATTATGTGAACAGTTGTTAGAGCTACAATTTTCCAAAGTATTTAGTCTTGTGACTAATAAGTAAAATTTTACTCAGATGTTAACTATTTCTACTATATTTCTTTCAGCACTGGATGCTAAACTGTAATCTCTGTCTTATACCTCAGGGCCTATGGATTTTTACACTATAAAGAGATCCACACCTGGATATTTATAGGTTGCTGCTCTAGCCATTGTGAACTATTTGGAGTTCTTTGAGTGGACAATGACACTAATTTTCCTACATGCAGGAGATTTTTGTGGCTCAGACTGCTTATCCTCCGGTCTGGGCTACAATGACCAGAAGGCTATAGGCACCTTTTCTGTTTTCTTTTAAATTACAAGACTATAAAGCAGCCCAGGACACACAAAGGAGATGAATCCTTCTAGCAGCAAGAAACTGGAGACAGGGCTGAGTCCTCTCCTTGCTTTCCTGGCTGATTTCTGGGTGAGTGATTTGGTAGGTGTCCCTTTCCACTGCAGAGCTCCCGTGTCCCTTTCCTGGCTGCATGGGTGTTGAAAGGCAGGTGCAGTGGCAGCCACCCAGCCTTGCTGGAGTCACTCTAGTGGTGGCCTCGATGTGACTGTGCTGTGTAGTCTTCTGAGTGTTATTCTTGCTAGGCCAGTCCATGGCTCATTCTTCTGACTTTTCCAAGATTTGGTCGTAATTACCTAACCCTTTCCGTCTTAAGATAGTAAGAACATTGGCTTGTTTCATGTACTGAATCTTAACTGATACATGCTTTGGGAAATCACCCCAACTCCTCCAGGTTTTGGGAAGAAGCGCTGAGGCAGGGGAAGAGCTGCGTTTGAGTCCTTTCTAGCACCCTGTGCTCTTCCTCCTTGTCCGGCCCTCCTTCCTTAGGACCCCTCCATTAGGAAGCCTTCGCCAACTCCACAGAGGCAGACTCTTCCTCTGTTTCTTCCTCTTCAGACACACCTCCGCGCTGGTGCTTCCTACCACCGGATAGCAAGGATCAAGTGTTTGCTTGGATAATTTAGCTAATAAATCTACTTTTGATTAGCAACTTATGCTCAGGCAATTAATCATATTGGTAGAGTGAAGAGATGAATGAAAGTGGAAGGAAATGAGAATAAGAAGAAACAAAAGAAGCAAGTAGGCAGCCAACCTGTAGTGAAGAAACTTAGTAGCACAAGGAAGGATGTCTGGTGTTCTTATACAACCGGGCCAATAGAGGTTTATGTGCACTAGGCAATATGAGTTTAGTCAATTTTAATTTAACTTAATTTTTTTGTTTGTTTGTTTGGTTTTTTTTTGTTTGTTTGTTTTTCAAGACAGGGTTTCTCTGTGTAGCCCTGGCTGTCCTGGAACTCACTCTGTAGACCAGGCTGGCCTGGAACTCAGAAATCCGCCTGCCTCTGCCTCGCAAGTGCTGGGATTAAAGGCGTGCGCCACCACGCCTGGCCCTTAACTTAATTTTTTAAAGATAGTCTGGCTAAGAGATTTATATAGTCTAGATCAGAGATCGGCATTTTTTTCCCTGGAAGAAGACAAATAATAAATATTGTAGGCTTTAGAGTCACACATCGCGTGACAAAGAACAACCTTCTTGAGAAGGCAGCCATACATATATGGGCAGATGAGAGAAAACTAATGCATCCGTGCTCCCTCAACCCCTTGGTCTGGGGACACCTAATTTCATAGGATGCACACATGCCACATAGGGCCACGCTTCTTTTCGTTTGCTTAAGCATGAAAAGATGTAAAAATCATATTGAAACACCCAGTGAGAGAAAGAAAGAGGAAACGGAGAGCAGGTTAGGCCTTTGGATAGGCAGTCGTTTGCCAACCCTGGTCTAGAGGATTGAGGAAAGGTCTGGGTTTGAGCTATGAAGTAGGTTTGATTTGGGTTAATTAATTTGTCTCAGGATTATTCCTTAAATTTATGTGCCAGCGTTTCTGTGTGTGCATGCTCATGTTCCTGTAGTCACTGGATACTCATGAAAGCCAGAAGAGGAAGTTGCATGCTCTGATGTAAGCTGCTGGTTACGGATGGGTGCTGATAACCACATTCGAGTCCTCTGGAAGAGCAACGAGTTCTCTCAACTGCTGTACCTCTCTTTACTTCTTACTGAGGGTATTGTGGAATTGAACCTAGGGCTTCACACAGGCTGACAGACACCCTATCACTGAGCTATATCTCTAGGTAGTGCTTTGGTTGTACTTCACACAAGCTGACAGACACCCTGTCACTGAGCTATATCTCTAGGGAGTACTTTGGTTGTACTTCACA
>NC_034601.1:44596845-44614241 GCF_900095145.1 Mus pahari | reverse complement strand
CACCCTGTCACTGAGCTATATCTCTAGGGAGTACTTTGGTTGTACTTCACAGAGGCTGACAGACACCCCGTCACTGAGCTATATCTCTAGGGAGTGCTTTGGTTGTACTTTGTGAGACTTTGGTTGCATTTCCATTTTTTCCCCCTATATAAAAATGAAGCATATAATACATTTCTGATAGAACTAATTCTGACATCAACAAAACTGGTTAAAGGATTCGAGACCTCAGTGGCAGGTCTAGATCACAGGTAAGTCTCTGCAAATTCACAGAGAGTGGATTATTTCAAGTGTGTCATAACTAACATGTGACAGGAATGTCCTGAAGTTCTATGTATCTGACAAAACTCCTGGTGATCGGGATGTGGCAAGAATCTATTCTCCATGCAACAACATACTCATTTATAACATGATATGTAAAGGTGCACAAATAATATGTGGAAGATCAGCACATTCTATTTTTGTTCCTATCCAAAAATGGACAAATCACCTTAATTATGGTTTTCAATAAGACAGATGCCAAGAGATTATAGTCCTACTCATTATACCTGTGCTGGTTTCTAAAAGAAAAAAATTCTTGTAGCTTTTCAAAGACTCGTGAAATTAGAGAGGTGGAAAGGACCCCGTTTATCATCCCCAATTCATAACTGAGAGTCGTAGGCACAGAACTGTCAAGTGGCAGTTACCCATTGGGCTGAAGAAGGGTTAGAGGGGGCACGGCTAGGGGCAGACCCTGCCTCTGAATACCACTCCTGTGCTCCTCCTACATAAGCAAGAATTAAAATCAGTTTCATAAGTTTGTTTTAATAAAAGTTGCCTAAGAGTAAATCTAACCATGGATTCATAGTTCAATTACATACATTTCTACAAGGTACAAAGGATTTGCCTTTATGATATGTAAACTGTACAGTCTGATGTAACATAAACTCTGTTACAAAATACACAGAGATAAAGCATAAGTATTTTGAACTTATCATACGTATTTTTTTACTGATACCATTATCTATCACCCAAAGTCCTGAGATGTGAAAACATAGTGGGTAAGGAATGGACAACCTGTGACCCAAAAGAACGGAGTGAGGCAAGAAAGAGAACATAGTCACGGTTGCCTCAGGAGTGCACGCATGTGCACACATGCATGCACACATAGACGCACATGCGCATACACACGAGCTACTTTCTGCTGTTTTCTTATTGTATTTAAGAAGTTACAGAATGAATATTAAGAGTTGAAAATATTAAAATCATGTTGTACAACAAACAAACAAACAAAAAAGAAGTTCCAGAAAAACTTCCCACTTATTTTAGGCACTTAAGCCTTTCCCTTTTATTTAAAACTGTGCAATTATAATGAATTGTACAAACACACACACACACACACACACACACACACATACACACACACACACACACACACACACACTTCCTGGCTCGATATTTACACATGCCAAGAAGCCCTATCCTGTCCTCATTCCAAATTGAAATGAGCTGACTCCCATACCCTTTCTCCACAACACTCATCTCATTTTTCATTCCATGGAAATAACTTATCGACTGTGTTTATTGTCTATTGTATTTACCCCCTTGTCTGCAACGTAAGTGCCATGGCTGCTGTCTGCCTTTGTTTTCCTCTCTGATTTAAGAAGGTAAAACAATCTTTGAGCATAATAGTTACTTGGGGAATATTTGTCGAATCAGTGAAGTTGGAAAAAAAACGAGGAATAGGGCATTTGCAACCTCTTGATATAACATTAATTTTAAAGAAACATTTGGAGAAAATATAGGAAAAGATTGCAACAATGTAATTGTAGAATGCCCAAAAGTACAGGTGCTACCACCTGCTGAGGCTCATCTTAAGGACTTTGTATCCATTGCTCTGTATTTCTCAATGAAACTATTATTACATTCAATTTACAGTTGGTGAAAGTGAAGATAGTTTGTCAAGATCTATACAATTGATAAATGGTGGACCCAGAACTTACAACGCCACATCTTTTTGACTCCAAAGCCCATGGGTACAATCATTGCTCTGGGACAAAGTACTGAGAGCAAGCTCTATCTATGATCAAGAGAATAGACAGAGCCATCCCAGCCTCCAGACCCTTCTTTTGCTTAAAGTCGCTAGCAGGACTGGTGCCTCCTGTGACATACCTGTAGCTTCATACTGAAAGTATGGATTTCTTCGGTTGTAATCTTCACACTTACCACACAGCATGACTCTGCTATAGCTAGAAGGGTCTCCTTAATGATTTTTTAATCAAAAGAAAGTTAGCAGCCAGGCACGATGAGATCTGCAATTGTGGAACTGGAGAGGTTTAGACGCCATGGTTGTTGTGAGTTCAAAGCTAGCTTGAGCTACAGAGTAAGATACTGTCTCAGAACAAAACCAAATCAACAAACAAATGGAGGTTAGCACTGTTTCACTCAGCAATCAACCAGTCCTCAAACCACAGAATTTAAAATATCAGTGCTTTTTATCTTGCTTGGACAATGGCTTAGCAAGCTAATACTCATAGAGTAGACACACTAGGGCAGCAGGTAGCAGGGCTGCCTCCACAGCACACCTGTCCGTGTCTGTAATTACCTAAGGGTCACATAATAGAAAGCAATTTGCCCCCTGAATATAATCATAAGCACATTTCTCTTTCACTCTCACACTTTAAAGTGTGCTGACATTTTCCCACGTATATTTCTCCTTTACTTACAAACAGAAACATGGAACCTTATTTACCATCTTCATGGGCCAACAAGCAATATCAGATACTATCCCCAATCAAAATGGATATGGAGTAGCTATGACGATAGAAAGGGGTCGGGGGAATATAGGACAGAGATGCTGTGGGAACACATGCTAGGTTCTTAGGAGACATATGGACCAGAAAGCGGAAAGTCCCTTTCAAAATTGTTGGCCATGGAGAAGTTGACCTTAAGTAAGGGGCCTCTGTGGGTCCTGATCATTGCACCCACCCCCACCCCTACCCCATCCTCAGTCCTTCTCTTCAATCAACGGGAATAACAGTAATTACTGAGAGGCAGCCGTTTCTGAAGAATCAGAAGAGAAAGTAAATCACTGTTAATAAAGTCATTTGGAAATTGCTACTGAGGGCTTTCGCTCATGTCACAAATGTCAGGATGTGTCACAGGACTGCACCACACACGTTAGCCTTCAAATACGAATCCCAACCACAAAACCCCTCAGAAAATAGAGCTTAGTTATGGAACAATTACTTCTGTAGTCAAGCCATTCTTAAGCTTAGGTACCCATAAAAGTCAGTGGGGTTGGATAATTTTAAAAGTGATTTAAAAAAAAAAAATCACTACTGATTCTGCTAAACCTCACTTGGAAAAAAACTTTAAAATACAAAGGATGCGACATTGGAATTAAATTGGGTCTCTCTGTCTCTGTTGCTTTGTCTCTATCTCTGTGTCTGCCTGCTCCTCCCTCCCTCCCTCCCTCCCTCCCTCCCTCCCTCCCTCTCTCCCTCTTCCTCTGTGTGTGTGTGTGTGTGTGTGTGTGTGTGTGTGTGTTCACTTGCCCATACAGATGTATGCAAAAACTGGAGGCCATAGGCTGACATGAAGCTTTCCTCCACTATGGCTCTCCACATTAGGTTTTGAGATTGAGATTGATCCTGGAGTGACTGATTGACCATTGAGTGCCTCAGGAGCATCCTATACCTGTCTCTCAGCAGTGGGCTTACAGATGCACGCTGCCACACTCTGCTTCTGTGTCGTTACTGGTGATCCACACTCAGTTCCTCATTCTTGTATGGCAAGCACTTTACTCATTAAGCAATCTCCCCAGCCTTCTCCCCCAAACTGAGTCCTTCATGTCCTTCTGACACATACTGAGAAAGTAAAACAAGTCAAGTTGGAGGTACATAATGTTACTTAAATAATTAGCAGAGCTGGGCGTGGTGGCGCACGCCTTTAATCCCAGTGCTTGGGAGGCAGAGGCAGGCGGATTTCTGAGTTTGAGGCCAGCCTGGTCTACAGAGTGAATTCCAGAACAGCCAGGGCTATACAGAGAAACCCTGTCTTGAAAAAGAAAGAAAGAAAGAAAAAAAAATAATTAGTAACACCACTATCATTTGTAAAGAAAACGAAGAAAATATTTTGTTCATCCTATTAAATTTCAGCAATATTTAAAGAATGTTCTCTCCCAAATCTCTCAAACATTTTGATGACATTACTCAGAAGATAAAATTGCTATTTATTATCCTATCCTAAGTACCATAGTTTGGACACTATAAATATCACTCTATACAACAAGCCATATATAAGAGCTGGTTTTGTTTGTTTTAAAAGAGCTGTTTTCTTGTCAGGACCTATTTTTATATTTGTGATCATGTTTAACTCTCAGAATAAGCCTTAAAAGTAGGCACCATTTTTATCCCCATTTTACAGTTTAGGAAACTGAGGCCCTGGGCTTAGTAAGGAGTTTGTTCAAGGTCATATAACTAGGAAACAGCAGAGCCAGTCAGTATTCATTGAAGAACTTTCTGATTCCAAACTCATCAGCTCTTAAGCTTGAGGTAATTCTGCTTATATGGGAAGCTTTGGTGTAGACAGACCCCATGAAGATGCACAGATAAAGAAAATACCCGATACAAATTGCATAGCTTACTGCAAATATACAGTCCCCGTTGAATAACAACTCTATTCTGCGAGAAATGACATAAAATCAAAATGTAATTATGCTTCTCCAAAATATAAATGAAACATCAAATCTACATCAATATCCAGTGCCTGTCAATCCTGCCAGACATGCTTCAACTGTGGAAATTGCCCGTCTTGCTGCCAACATCTAAACATTTCGCTCTGTGCAGTGACCACCTGAAACCTCCAGAGACGAGTGTTTCCTGACAAACACTCTTGTACCAGTCAGTACCTATATATTTTTAATTAAACGGTTTATATTATTCTATATATAGTTGTTTTGTTTTGTTTTGTTTTTGTTTTTCGAGACAGGGTTTCTCTGTGTAGCCCTGGCTGTCCTGGAACTCACTCGGTAGACCAGGCTGGCCTCGAACTCAGAAATCTGCCTGTCTCTGCCTCCCGGGTGCTGGGATTAAAGGCATGCGCCACCACCGCCCAGCTCCGGCTCTGGCTCTCTCTGTAGTTTTATGTTAAGCCCTAATGCATTTAGCCTCTTACTGAAGTGTCTGAGGCACACAGAGTAATCTGTCTCAATCCCTCAGGACTACGAACAAGCCTAAGAGTTTGAAAAGCAGGATAGCGGTTGCACAGCTCATACAAAGGATGTGTCCTAAAGTTCCATTCTGATTTTCTCAGCATTCAAAGCCAATCTAAGAACTAAGAATCTCATAATCCAGCCTTTTCTTTGCTGACTGAGGTAATGCTCTGTTCTCTTCCAACCTTAAGCACTCCAGGCCATGAGGTCTTCTAGTCTATTTCCCCCAGTATTCCAAGGTGCCCTGCTTGCTCTTCTGCCCTAGTTCTGAGGAACATTTTGTGTTATATTGTACTTTGCATCTATCTGTCTGTCTGTCTATCTATCTATCTATCTATCTATCTATCTATCTATCTATCTATCTATCTTTGGTTTTTTGAGACAAGATTTCTCTGTGTATCCCTGGTTGTTCTGGAATTCACTCTGTAGACCAGGCTGTCCTCGAACTCACAGAGATCCACTTGCCTCTACCTCCCCGAGTGCTGGGATTAGAGATATGCACCACCACTCCCCAGCTACAGCTATCTTTGCTACTGAAACACAAGGTCCTTTAGCACAGGGACTACAACTATTTGGTGTCTCTTGTGATAATCATAGATGCTGGTTCAAGGAGGCTCATAATAGATGTTGCATGCATGAATGAATGAATGAATGACCAGGAAAATACATTTCCATGTTGATCTGGGCAACAGTCTGAGCTTTACTGATTGGTAGGAAGAAAATGACTTTGGTCATTGTTTTCTTAGGTGATGACCAAGATTTTATTTCAGTTCGTCTCTTTTCTGTGCTTCACTTTGAAAACCAAAGGTAATTCCAAGCTATGAAGGGCAGTGTACACCGAGCCTTATAACTAGGAAGGCAAAAGATGGAATGGAAGTGGGCTAAGAAACTGAGGGACTTTTTGCTACCGGCTTTTCACTTTTGAACAGAAAACTTTTTTGTCTGGTGTTCTTAGAATCCCAGTACCAGGGAGACAGACAGAACTAGGTGGCTTTCTGGGACTTGTTGTCCAGATGGTCTAGACTTCTTGGAGACTGCCAGGTCATCAAGAGTCCTGTCTTAATACACAACAGCTGTATGGCCTCCACTCGCATGGGCACACATGTGTAAATGCACCTGTACATATACCTGTACATATGTGCATACAGATACAGACACCCACCACCACCCACCACCACCACAGCCACCACATGCAACAAACTCATGCACACATGAACAGAGTTATGTCTGGAAAGGATGAAGAATGGGACTCAATTCAGAAATCAAAGTTTAGAAGCAACAACATATGCCAACCTCCACCATGGACTAAATTATGTATGGAGCCATGAATGAACATCAAGAACTGTTAGACTCCAGATGCTGAGGAAGTTTCAGGAGGTTTCTTCGGCCTATCTAACACTATCTATGACAGTTTGTATACCATCCTCACCCTCCTCTTCTCTGGTTGGGCTATGTTTTAGCTAGTGTCATGTAGCTGTGAGGAGACACCACGACCAAGACACATTAGAGAAACAAATATTTAACTGGGGGCTTGCTTGCAGCTTCAGAGGGTTCATGATCATCATGATATGGCAGTAGGCAGGCAGCTAGGGTACAAGAGAAGTAGCTGAGAGCTTAGGTCTGATCCACAGCCTTCAGACTTGGGGTGGGGAATGAGAGAATTAGACTGGACCTGGTGAGGGGCTTTGAAACCTCAAAGCCCACCTCCAGTGACACACTTCCAAGATAGCAACACCTCGGCCAGGCAGTAGCAGCGCACTCCTTTAATCCTAGCACTTGGGAGGCAGAGGCAGGCAGATTTCTGAGTTCGAGGCCAGCCTGGTCTACAGAGTGAGTTCCAGGACAGCCAGGGCTACACAGAGAAACCCTGTCTCGAAAAAAAAAAAAAAAAACCCAACCAACCAACCAACCAACCAAAGCCACACCTCCTAATCCTTCTCAAACAGTTCTACTAACTGAATGCAAAGCATCCAAATATGTGAACTTCTGGGGCTCATCCTCATTCCTACTACCACAGGCCATATGCCGTTTACCATCTTTCTTCCTCCCCTCTCAGCTCCCTTTATCGTAATAAACAAGATTTCCGCATCATTTTTCCTTCTTCTATGGCACTAACTGCGGCCAGCGTTGCAGAGAACCTATAACAACTGATCTGAGCTTTGTACACAAGACCGTATCAGATTCAAGGTTCAGCAGAAAAGTTTGTCTTTGAGAAAAGAAGTGGACGTTTCAAGGAAAAAGTTTGGCATGATGGGAAGAGGAGACCATGCCTTTCCAAATAGCCAAGTACTTCAAGGCCCAGAGTCAATGATTCCACTGTGATGTTTTTAGTCAGATTTCAAAATTTGGTGTCTCCGTTTTACATTTGGATATTTTTTGAGAAACCCTTTCTCCCAGGCCAGCCTCAATACATTCTCTTCTTGTTAGTAATTCTTGTGCGGTGGGGGTAAGCTTAGCTGTGAATCCATATAAAACTTGCCATTTAATACTGCCTCCCCCAACCTCAGCTGTTACATTGGTGTATCTTTTTTTGTTGTTGTTGGCAAATTCACAATGGTCTGTGAGTTGTACTGTTCCCATCCTACTTCTCTGGTCACGTGTGCTTCATGTGTTAAAACTGGTCCTCCCGATAACACTCCTGGCCTATCTCCCCGACCTGATGATACTCCTTCACTTGGTGGGGAGAGGGTGACCCATTGCTCTCAGTTGTTCTTTGCTGACCCTTTGCCTGTGTGGTGGTTCTAACAGATTTTTCCTTCTTCATCTGACTTTGAATATTTCTCTGTGGGATTTGATAAGAATAAATAAATAAATAAATAAATTTAAAAAACAAAAAACAAAAAACAAAAAACAAGACCACCTACGAATCCAGATTTTGTAGCTGAATAGATAGGGCCTGAAAGCCTTCAAATATGCACCACACGATGGAACTGAACAGTGGAGCATTAGTGGAAATTGCTGGGAGAACCAGTCAAGGAGCATAACAAATAGGCAGGCATATAAAGAAATAACATTTCTGGATAGCTGGAGGTACAATATCAGGTCATAAACACTGTAAGGAATTGTAGCTAAGTTACTCCAGGTTGGGGAGAAAAGGCAGATTCTGCAATTGCAGGGTAGTTACTGAATCACCGAGTAGAGGCACAGGTTTAGAAAATGGTGGACCGCCTGTTATTCGGCCATCTCCAACTAGCTAGCTTTTAAGTGAGTCTTTGCTTAACTACACATACATATACTCAATCTCCAGCACCCCCCCATCCCCATAGCTGGGAATCCTTGCCTTCACCTGGCTACTGTCAGGCGATGTACTTTTGTTTTTATGCCTTGTTAGGGTGAAGTTCTTGAGCTCTGTGAAAGATTCCGATCTTGTGGTATAATTAATTTCCCTCTCTTCCCCTTAAGTTTATTGGACTGGCTTTACAGCTCTTGAAATGCAATCTGACTAGACAAGTGAGGGAAAGAAAGAAAGAGCAAAGGGATTGGCAGAGTGGGGAAAGAAGGCCAACCAGAGTTTACTTTTGTGACCCTGTTCAATACCTATTCGCCTCATTTCTGTACTACTATTCTTTTTACTTCAGAAATCAAAACGTTCTCTTTGTATTAATTTTTGTCTATTGTCACCAAGTTCTTTTAAAGTGTGGCACATACACATTATAATATAACATTTATTTTGTTCTATAAAATGAATAACAACTAGACCCAGTTAAGTATTTCTGTTCTAACAGAAACCCCTGTTTCTTCTACCACTACTCCCACTTACATCCCGCACTGGGTAACCATTCATGCTTACTGAGAGAATCAAGCAAAATATCCTTTTCTATCTGGTCCACAGTCTAAGCAGAAAACATTGGTGAAGCCAAGTAAATTCAGTCCTTTTCTAATTGACACAAAGAAAAAGTTAGGGTATGTTAATGATAATTTGTAAAATAATAAAATAATTTCTAATAAAATTTTTGGATTATTACTAGGTAATTTTTTTCTAATAAAACAATCTCAGTATCTGGAGAGGGTGGTGCAACTGGCTTTCTGTGATTCAATTATTCAGTTTTTCATTTATTTTTTAAGCTTTATTCCACATCATGCCGGAAGTTCCTGTTTTCATTTTATTTAGCAAGAGATATTGAACCTTCATTAAGAACAAATTCTTCTCTGAGAAAATTAATAAATGCAAATTTAAAATGTTTATAAACTCTTCTAACAAAGCTGTATCAGGTATTTTTGTGAGCAGGGCTGTGAGAAACATGGATGTAATGGTAGCACAATTATAAAGCGGTGATCATTTCTGGGGAAAACTAGAAGATGACCAGATAAAGAAAGAGGTTCCAACTTAACCTTCACTGTTCAGTTTCTTCAAAAGAAATCTGAGGGCCCATCAACCTGCTAAGTTCTGATGACACCCTTAGGTGATGGGTTTATTATGTCATGCACTATAAATTCCTTTGAGTTCAAATAACACACATGTAAGGTGGTTCTATGACAAGCTCAATAAATGTGGAATGCTGATTAATGGGTCAAGGTGGATGTGTTGGGAGGCACGTGCTTCAGGTTCTGCCTTTGACAGTGCTTTAAAATAAACGACTGAGAAAAATGTAAAGAAGGCGTGAGGTTTGTGAATGAGTCACAGACGCTGAAATCAATAGCACATGTGTTGGACGAACTAATTGATCTACAGGACAGTGGGGCAAAAGGGACTCAGAGACAAAGTTTAGAGAAAACAGAAAAGTGATCCTTTACTGAGCATATACTGCATGCTAAATACCGTTCTAAGAATATCATAAGTATTATTTACTCTTTATAATAACCTTCTGAAATGTCAGTATCAACTGAGGCAAACAGAAGTTACTAAATCTTTCTAAGTCCACCACGCTAGTATGTGTTGGAAGGAAGATACAGAAAACAGCTACGTTGATGTAGTCCTTGGGCCCCGGTTCTGAATTATCATATAATATTTAGGCTATACACCCTTGTGCCTCAATTCCTCCAAGTAAATTATACAACACTGTCCCATCCTTCACAAAAACAAGAACAAAACACTTTTATTTTTCATTTTTGAGAAACAGAGCTTAAAAACATTTTAGTTTGCATTCATTGAACTATTTTATCAAGGATCTGTGGTCACTCTGTACCCTGCACTACTCAGCCTCCGCCTGGGCGTCACACTCGAAGGAACACATCCAGAAAGACAATAGGCAGCTTCTGTGTGGAAAGACTAAGCATCAAGAATGGTGCTCTAGAGAGAATGTGCAGGGACCGTGGAGCAAGCTTGGGAAAGGCAACAGAGCTAGGTGTGGTTAGGAACAGTGGTCTTTGCATGCGCGTTGGGCCGCGTTCAAGGATTAGGGTCTCCTATGTAGTCCTAAGGGAACAGAAAAAAGTAAAGGACAGTAGCTAAAACTGAAAAGGAGAAAAATTAGGCTAAAAGTCAGGAAGAACTGTATCGTGATGAAAACTGCCAGATGAAACGGGCTGTCTTGGGAACAGGACCCACCGTCTGAGCTGGGTGAGGGAGAACAGAAGGACTGTCCTGCAGATGCTAAATGATGATCAGAGTCACTGGGGGTGGGGGGGGGGGAGAACTAGTTTCCATGCAGAGACCGGTTTGTATGGTATGACCCTCAAGCGACTTTCTGGTATGTCCTGCTTCCTTCTACTCTCACACAGACAGATAAATAAAAAGAAAAGAGGAAGGAAAAGAGGTGGAAAGAGAGAAATTTTGCAGAACTAAGCCTAACTCAGCTTTGCTGCTTGCTAGCTGAGGATCATTTAACCTCTCCTCGATTGCTTGAATTTTTCATTGTGAAAAAGACAACCCCGCTGGACACAGTGGCACACGCTGTAATCTGGCACGCGCTGTAATCCCAGCATTGGCGAGTTGGAGGCATAATAATCTTTGGTTCAAGGTCACCCTCCATTACAGAGTGAGTTCCAGGTTAACAGAGCCTATACTGAGACCCTAGTCAAAAACAAAAACAAAACAAGTCCCCCCCCCCCCATCAATAGCAACAGCAGCAGCAGCAGCAACAACCTTCACCACCAAGATCAAAAGGCAAACCTGAACCACATGGTTGTGGCGCACTCCTTTAATCCCAGCACTCAGGAGGGAGAGGCTGTGGAATTTCTGAGTTTGAGGCCAGCCTGGTCTACAGAATGCATTCCAGGCTACACAGAGAAACCCTGTCTTGAGGGGTGGGGGAAGGGAGCAACAGCAAACCCGAAGCAAGGATAAGGAAACAAGGATAATTCACTAGACAAGTTAATGTGGATGGGGAAGAGCCCAAGGGGGACTCACTCAACCGTCTATAACCGCAGCAACTGAGAAGTGCTGAGAGCCTTCACCACGGAAGAGCACACCAATTGTTATCCAATGCCACATGGTCAGCCCTGAAAATCCACATACAAGTAACATTATACAGACGGAGAGGGCTGTACTTATGTATTTAGGAACACACACCACCACCACCACCACCACCACCAATTAATGAAAAGAAAGTTTGTGAAGTTGATGAACAGAGAGATATATGGGAGGGTTTGGGTTTGGAGGGAGGAAAGGGAAGGGGAAATTTTTATATATATAACTTAATATATACAAATTATAATATAAATTATATTATATAAATAGGCTATTAAATAAAAAGAAATAATAACATCAAACAATGATTTGGGAACATACTATCTTGCTACTTGTCTTATATGTCTTATATGGATTTTAGTGAGTATGCCAGGTTATCTACCATGGAGAATACTTTAGACAATTAAACAATATGAAAATATAACTTCTGGTGACTATAATGTCAGTTCTGCTTATGATTTATATGGGTCTCTATCTTCTCTGTCACCTCTTTCTTCTTCTGGATACTAAGTGTTTTGATTTTTATTTGATTTTATCTTCTAGCACGGATGTCCTTTGAGTTCTTTTTCTTGTCTTGTTTACCTGTTGTTTAGATCTTTGCTTTCTACTACATTTCTGGTATTGGGCTAGCTACCATTCTAGCTACTGCTGAAGAACAAGATGTAAGGGAGATGCCATCATTTTCCTCCAGGTATCTCTCACTGGTTAAAGACTTCTGTCAGTACATCAATATACAATCCTAAGAAAAGTACCTGGATGCCTTTTAAGAGTGATACTGATAGGACCCCACAGAGGATCACAGGAGATTAGGGATTCCCAAGTGCTTGACTGAGCAGTGCCCTAAGAGAGCAGGCTGTTTAGTCTTTCTTCTTACTGTGTATTTTGCTGGTTCTCTTTAGTGCTGTGAATGCCTGCACTGCTCCCAGGATAAGATCTCTAATTCTTTGTCCCTTTACATTGGCTTTAAGGGAAATGGTATGATCTCCACTCCCTTACGCATACCTTCCACTTACATACGCATATGTAGTATACAGAACAGAAGTGAATCTCAGAGAGGTCAAGTAGGTGTCATACATTGATGTCTAAGGCACTGTAACTTTCTCAAGTTGGTTTGTATCAAAAAGCGTGATCAATAAACTTGCTTTTTTAGGTGCCATTATGCCCAACTGATTGCTTTATTCTGGGCTGAGGCTGATAACTTTCTTTCATTTTATTTTTATTATTTTTGGGACAAGGTCTCACTATGTAAATTAGGCTAGCCTTGAACTTCTCCACTTTTGCTAGGATTACAGACACACACGACCACGCCTCATCACTGCTGTGTGCTGAGATGCTGGAATCCTTTGAGAATGGTATAAAAGGCAATCACAAACAATGGGTACATAAGCTGCAACAAGATCTCTAAACTTCATTGGTATGGTAGTTAAGCTTTACAGAACTGGGCCATGCATCTGCCATTGACTTGTATGTGAAAAAGATAAATAAAAATAACACACTGATTGACTGTTTAATTATTATATATATATTTCCCCTTGTTTATAAAATGGGGATAATAAGAGCAATTACAATTACATATATTTATATAACACATTTAAAATTTAATTACACTTATTATTATTATTTTATAGACAAGGAAAGTAATTTCTAGGGTGATTAAGTTTTTTTTCTAAGGCTGCTGAGCAGTAACATCAGGATTTGAATTAGGACTGTAAAAGGAAGCAAAATAGAAGAAATTACTTACGATTTATATAACCGACACACGTCTATATACTCACTTCTGCACATATTTAAAATGAACTTTCAGGAGGGGCTGGCATAGAGAACCTACTCAACAAATGTCACAAAGAAGAATATTGAATAGACTTATAGAACAAAATGATGCTCATACAAATGGAACATTAGTGTTTAATTTCTTTCTTTCTCTCTCTTTCTTTCTTTCTTTCTTTCTTTCTTTCTTTCTTTCTTTCTTTCTTTCTTTCTTTCTTTCTTTCTTTTTCAGGACAGGCATTCTCTTCATAGACCAGGCTGGCCTTGAACTCACAGAGATCCGCCTGCCTCTGCCTTCCAAGTACAGGGAGTAAAGGCGTGCAAGTATAATTATTGCCATTCTACAGGCTGTGAGTTCCCAACGATTTTCCGTTAAGAAATGACTTGTAAGAGAATGACTTCAGTCCATGCTCCCCTGTGTTCTCACATGCCTGTCTGGCCAGTTAGCCCCTCTCACTGTCAGAGACCTCTAAATGAGAACGCAAAAGCCTGGAGTGTATGAATAGATGCCCACATCCACGTGGACTATGGAATAAATTAGCGTTCAAATTTTACTTTTTATTTACCGCATGACTTCTTTTTTTTTTTTATGGCCATGTGCTTTATAAATTATAAATAATTTATTTATGCTGGTATATTTTAATGTACAGATAAATATACAAATGTTAACCCCCTACACATAGACTCTTACTGACAGTGCTGTGTAATGTGCAGGTTTGATACTGTAATGTTATATGATTCATTTACGTTAAATGTATTCAACAAAAAACGTGATCATAAAAATAAAGTATGTCTTCCTGTGGTGGAAACTGGAAGTAAAAGTGGGGAGTGGGCTAGCCTTCCATATATTTCATTTTATATAATATGCTAAAAATAAGTCGTAACACTTCACCCAGCAATTAAATATATCAACTTTTGCTGATTTTTAAACTCTTCAAAAAAAAAGCACCTCAAAATCCTCCCCAAATGTCTCCTCTGTCTGCCTTGTGTCTGTGAAAGTTGTCATCTCAAAAGCAGGGCCTTCCAACTGCTCAAAACCTAGGAAATGTCTGGGGCTTCATTCTCTCACCACTGACATCTGTGCCTACCTGGTTAGTCCCTGCCTCCTTTCTCTTAAAGTCAAGATAGAGATAGGAGTTAGTGCAGACTTCAGACCAGTGTACTGTGAATAAGGAACACTTGTTTCTTTCTGTTAGTTGCAGATATGATAGGACCTTCAGTATTATCGCTTGGAATACCGTGGTTTAGAGGCTATTTTTCTTTAAAATGTATTTTCTTTTAAAAATAAACAGAATACCACACCTCTAAACAGTACTTCACTTTCTAAGCTTCATAAACTTTTTTTTTCTTTAGGTTTCTTTTTTCCACTCTTACACAAACACACATGTTCACTTAATATATTTATGGCTGTGGGAAAAATATCTTAGGACCGAATCAAGGAAATAAAACAGCTGGGACAGATGTGGTGGAGCACACCTTTAATTCCAGCACTCAGGAGATAGAGGTAGTGTGGTCTCTGTGAGTTTAAAGACAGCCAGATATATCTAGTGATTTCCAGGCCAGGCAAGGTCACTCAGTCAAACCTTGCCTCAAAACAAAAAACAAACAAAAAAAAAAAACCCAAAAAACAAACAACAACAACAAAACAACCAGTCAAACAAACAAACAAAAAACCCCAACAACAACACCAAAACAGAACAGAAAGGTTATCTTACTCAGTTTACTTTTACAATTTAGGCTATCAGCTAGACTATAAAAATCATACTATTTAATCTTCAAAACTGTTTGTATTTAAGATTCTCGAAAATTTTGGATCTTGGTCAGAAGGAACTCCAGGAAAACATCTGGGACCTAGAATAGTCCCAGTGAGTTGTAGATGCTGAATAACCATTTAATGAAGGCAATCTTGGGAAAGCTTATTTTAATCTTCAAATAAAAACTAAAATCAACTCTAAGAATGAAGGAGACTAAAAGAACTCGTATGCTCAAAAGACTGCTCAACTAGTTAAAAACTTGTGTGTGCATTTTATTCTGTTTTAATTCCTAGGTTTGGTTCTTTCCAAGTACCCCTTTGGTTTGTTTATATCAAACTGTTAAACAAGATCTGCCAAAGATACAGCATAGTAAAATTATCATTAAAACTAGATCTCGCGTTCACTGTCTCTAGAACTCACCGACCATACAGTAGTCATATTCAGCGGGAAATATATAAAACAAAGGATGTGTGTGTGTGTGTGTGTGTGTGTATTACAAATCTTGGCTATATTGAACCAAGAGGTCTATTTCTAAGGCAGACCGCGGATTGTCATTTTCCCACAAGGTGTGTAATTTCAGCACATCTTGTCTACCCATACAGGTGATTGCCCTCTGACTTTCAAGTGCACATTCGGCTATTTTAGCATAAGGTTTATCTTTGTTTCTCTGTGTTGTATTGATTTTTTTTTCTTACTTTTTGAATTTGCTTGCTAACGAGGCAGTCACCATCTCAATGCATTCTAGTCTTGATAAACTTATCTCGCACTATTTTGGCCTATGTGATGGCTAACCCATTGACGAAAGAAATCTAAGCCGATAAAAGCCTTTCTCGGCCACTTGTTAGCAGGCCGGGCTGTAAAATCATAACACAATGCTCGCCTCTTTCATGGGGCACCACAAGGCAGCGATCAAACCCACCCCTCCTCACTTCCATATCCAGTGGAGTTGTAGTTTATTACCATAACCCTCCCAAGTCAAAAGGACACCAGTTTCAAGCCTGGCAACTTGGTACAGAGAGGGCTTCCCTCCTGACCCCTACTCTGCTGGGCCCCTCTACCTGTCCTCGCCCACTGTCTACAGGTCCCGAACATTAGAAAATAGAAAATGTGATGATCTTTGTGTGTCTCTGTGAAATGTGTGTATGTGTGCGTGTGTTTGGGTGTAACGCGCCTCCTGTTTGGCTGCGCCGCCCGTCCGTCACGGCGCGGGCCAATGGCAGGCTGCCTTATATAAAATGAGTGTTTTCAGTCTCTCCGGGTTGCATGTACTGTATGTGGAGCAGTGTACAGTGGAGCGGAGGCAGCGCGGCTCCGCGAGCTCCTCTCCACTTTCCCATAGAGAGCCCCTGACTGGCCGCCGAGGGCGAGCCACACACACGCCCTCGCGCCGCGGCGAGCCCGCGAGGTAGGCGCCCGCCATCCGCAGCCTTCGCAGGCGCTCTCCCGCACTTTCTGTTTTCCTACTCACTTGCGAGCCGCCGGGGCTGCAGCCCGAGGACTCCGCGGCAGGAGCGGCGGCGGCGGCAGCCGGTAGGGTGGACTTGAGGAAGGCGAGGGGAACCCGCGCGTCCGGAGCCCGAGCCGCCACCGGCCGGCTCCTCGCGGGCCACTTTCCCCTCAGCCAAAACTTTGGGTGGCGAGAGGTCGGGCCGAGGGTCGCGGCGGCCGCGCCGGCGGGCCCGGGCCGGGGGGCGCGCGGCGCTGCCCGGCGAGCGCGAGCTGGGGGCCGGGCTGGGGAGGAGTAGGCCAGCCGGTGCCAGGCTGCGTTTGCAGGCAGCACCTCTCGGCGCCCGGGCAGCGCCGCCCGAGGGGGCACGGAGCCGGGGCGCGGGGTTGAGCCGCCCGAGGAAAACAACAACGGAGCGGTCCCCTCACGCCGGCGGGCGGCTCGTGGCCGTCCCCGGGAGCCCCAAACTTCAAGGAGGCGAAAGTACGTGGAGGAGCCCCGGGCAGGGCTCGGCTGCCGGGGGAGGTGGGGCCTGAGCAGCCCGGGGCAGGGGTGGAAGGTACGGGAAGGCTGCCCCTCGGTGGGTCGGGGCTACGTTTGGTGTGTTTGGTGTGTGCGACGGTGACCGGGACCGGCAGCCCGGGTGCTCGTTCATCTGCAGAGTTAGGATTTGGGTGTTCCGGCCCCGAGATCGGGGTCCCCCCTCAACCCCCACCCCCAGCCAAATGCGCGGCGAGTGGAGAAAGTGCTGTTCTAGTGCCAGAGTAGCCTGGAGGAAGAACAGGGGAGAGGGGAAGAAGGCGAAGAAGGAGAGAGAGGGAGAGGAGGGGAGGGGAGGGAAAGGGGAGAGGGAGGGGGAGAGAGAGAGAGAGAGAGAGAGAGAGAGAG
>NC_034601.1:44581501-44596779 GCF_900095145.1 Mus pahari | reverse complement strand
AGAGAGAGAGGAGGGAAGAGAGGAGGGGGGGAGAGGAGGAGGGAGGCTGTGTCAGGATTTTGCTTGAATGTGGGATTATGTTGTGTCAATAAGTTTAAGGTGGAGAGAGCGAGGCTGGGGGTGGTGGCGGTGGAGGGGAGGAGGAAGGCCTTGGCTGGTTAAAGACTCATTCTGAAGGTAAGTTATGGCATTGCACGGTCGCGATGACAGAAAACTTGCAGATCCTTTATCCGGGGATGGGGTCGATGCCTCTAGAAAGAGCTCCCCAACCCTCGGAAGCCACGCTCGTGTTACACTGTTATTTGCTGCGATCCGGGTCGCTAGTAAATTACAGAAATCAGACTGGAGGCTTCTTTTCCTCCTCCACCTCGTCTCGCTCACTCATCCTCAGAAATGTATTATTATTATTATTTTTAAAAATTTATTTGGGGGAGATCGCATGAAACTTAACGTAACTGAGACCGAACCCGAGTCCTGTAATTTACAAGGACCCCGAATCCAGGAATCTGGAACACGTTTATGTGTGAAATACCCGCGATCATTTCTGCTAAATGAGGAAGGTAAAACGAAACGATGCAAAAAGCTAAGACACAACATGTACGACAGAGGAGGGGGGGGGGAGAGGGAGAGACACAGAGACAAGCTATTTTTTGCTTTCCTTTCTACAGAAAGGAAAATAAAGCGTGCATTCCCCTTCCTTCCCAGTGTGTAGGGTCTAGTCAATATTTTAACTGTCTGAGGACAAATTAGCCCAGGTGGATCTTGTTGAAAAGTTTCGCGAGGTGGGGTGGAGGTGGGGGGGGAGGTAGCTGGAGGGGGAGGTGGGTGGAGGTGGTGGGGGATGGGGACCGAGCTAGCTCTGCCTCGGCTAATGGTCATTGGCCTGGGGCTTTGAAACCATTGCCTGTCCTGCTAATGACACGTCCAGTTCTCGTCTACCGGCCGTGGACGCCGGGCTGCTGTTCCTGGGGCTGGCTGGCGGGGACTGGGGTACTTTCCCTGCACGAGGAGGGGCGCTCTCGGCCATCCCTTGGGGCTGCCCACTCGCGGCGTGGGTTCCCCACGCGCGTCCTCTCCCCTGCGCGCCGCCGCCACCTCCGCTCGCGCGACTTTTGTAGCCAGTCTACGGCCAGGGGGCGCGGGGGGTCCCCGCAGCGGACATCTCCGCGCGGCCACCCGGCACCCGGCCCCACGCGCGCCACGCCGCGCGGTCCAAGGCTGGAATGGCAGCGCGGGGCCGGGCGGCGGCGGCGGTGCCTCCCTGGGGGGCGGCAGAGGCAGCGGCGGCGGGATCTTCTCCGGGGCCCGCGGGAGGAGGAGGAGGAGGAACGGGAGGAGGAGGAACGGGAGAAGGAGGAGGGGAAGGAGGAGGAAGAGGAGGCGAGGGAGGCGTTTTTCCCCCCAGACCGCCGCCAGTTCGAGCGGGCACGGGCACAGGGACACCCCACTCGTTGCTCCTACGTTCTGGAAAGGTGTTTAGAAGAGTTTTACGCCCGGAGTGTAGGGTTTGCACTTCATTTTTTTCCTTCCCCCTTCTCCCCCAAAGCAAGATGGACTCTATTGCCTTTCTCTTTCTCCCTCTACCTCTGCCTCTGTCTTGTCAGCCTTAAAGATCGACATTTTGTACTAAGATGCAAAGTTGATGGTGACCAGCAACAAAGCCTGGGTGGGATCCCTCCCTCTCTCCTTCTCCCTCGGCGTTTCCTAGCCTCCCCCACCCCGACCTCGCCGACCTAGTGGCCTGAGCTTGCTGTCGTAGGCTGTGGAGAATTTGTTTCCCCAGGTCGACTCCGATCTCCAGTCTCAGGATTGTGACCCAGCCAGGCTGTTGGGAGCTGGCTGCTGTGGCCGCCCAGGTCTGCAGCGCTGAAGGCTGCGATACCTGGACCCGCTGCTACGGTTGCTCCTCCGGGCTGCCTGGCTCCTGGGCAGAGGGAGGCACCGAGTGCCTATCGATCTTTACCGATGTGGTTACCGGTGTATTTGCCCAGGGGGTGGTGATCACTTGTGCAAGTTGATGAATGATCGTGATGTGGGCTTTGCTGTTCAGAACAGATCAACTTTCTGCTTTGTACAGACAGAGAGTAGGAAGCAAGGTTCTGGGGAGACCCAGGAATGCCAGCTGGGCTGCCCCCACCCGCTTTGAATAATCCAAGATGCTTTCCCTTACTGTCCTTGCTGCTCTTTCCTGAGGAGGGTGGAGACAGGCAAGGGGTTGGTATGGAGCTGGGCTCGTGGGTTTTGTGCCCTTCCCTCATTGAACTGTACTCTTGGAAAGCCTTCCCATTCTGATGTTGTGCCTTTATTTGCTACCTATAGGTCACTATCGAACGACAAAGGCTTTGCTGCAGTTCATCTTCCTTCCTGTGTGCCTCCCATTTACCTTCCAGGGTAAGTATGCACAGTCTTGAGAGAGGGAACTGGGTGTCTGTTGGTAGTGACAGAAGGGTCATTATTAGATACGTAGTAGATTTATGTGGGGTTATAATACTCCACCCCGCAGTTGTCTCACTGAGTTTTTCACAGCCAAACTCAGGATTTTTAGTCTTCCCAGTTCACCTGCAGGTTATTGACAGCTAAAGATAGTTGAAATGTTTGTTTCTTGTTTACCTGCAAGTGCCACTTTAAAACTAGTTATCAAATAGACATTTTAGTTGGTCAAGTTTAATACAGAGTTGAAGGCCTAGTAAGTTCGCCAGACACTAACGTAGAAAGCTTGTAATGTATGAATGGACTTATTAAAAACCCAAGAAAGCTCCACAGTGAGGACTTCTTTAATTAATTATGTGATGTGTTCACTTTCTTCCAGATTCTCATCTTCTTTGGTACTTGAAACAGTTACTTTTGGGTTGGGGAAGGTTGTATTTAGGTAGTACAGTAAACCTTTTATTTAATGTGCAAGTCTGACTCAAAATTGGTCCTAACTTCCATAAAGAAATATTCAATTGGAGAAATTTGGAGCATTTTACTAGTCTGTACATAAACATCTACTCTGAGATTTATTTTTAAGGGCCATTTTCAGATAAATGCTTCCCAAATCTCCGAAATGGAAAATTCTGCAAAACGTATCTGGGATAGTGTCTGCAAAGTTTGTGAGAGATAACTGTGTAGTGAAAACAGTGTTTGAACAGCATTTAAGAGCAACACGGTGTTTGGAAACTACAGAAAACTAATTAGCAAGTCTGCCTCTCTTCTGTAGAGGCATATGGAATTGCCGATGGCCTAAGAAAACTAGCTGTACTGACTTTTATAAATCAACTGTGGTGCTTTATGATAGTACCATAGTGGTTTAGAAATTGTGCTTGGTGAATGAAAATGAGTTGTATTCAGTTCTCCATGAAAGAAAACTTAGGATCTTTGCCTTTCTTGTTTCCTGATTGGCTGGGTGGGATAATGTATATATTATTAAAATGTGTTAGTGCTAAAGGGGTTAAATTTGAAGATCAGGCCTTTGTGGTAGTCCATAGCCAGTAACAAATATTCTTGGATATTACTGGGTGCTTTAGGTAATCTAAACTTTGTGGGATTATTTTTTGAGTAATATGTTACACCGATCCTCACAGTTAGGTATTTCTTTCAGTCAGCAATCCCATAATGTCACATATATCATGGACCAACTGGAGTGGTTATAATAGGATTATTTTGAAGGTGAATTTATAGTATGTACCACAATATGCGGATTCAATTCAGTATTGCTGAATGTTTAAAGTCTTTTTCTTTTCTCATTATGGGAATAGATTCAGAATACATTACTGCTTTTTAAAGAACATCCAAACAAACACTTACACACAAAGCTAATTGTATACACTGTGGTGAACATTTAATGTTACTTTTCCCTCTGGAAATGTATTTGACCAATTCAGAAACTTAATATGAGAATCAATACCACAATAAAAGCAATCTGATCAGCCCGTGTACTTCTTGGAGATAGCAGATGCCTCCTTCATTAAAACAGGGTTTTCAAGAACTATCTTTGAAGTCAGTCCAGTTATTGTGATAGTGTACAACTTGCAATGGGATTTTTAAAAGTCACCTTGCCATGAATTGCCAGTTCTTCGCATCCATAGTGTGTTTACTGGATGTGAGTCTTTACTTATCAAAAAAGAATTTAAAGAGGTTTCTGCTGCTGCATCATCAAGAGTTTCTAAATTTTTCTGATTCTGCATATCTTTATTAAATTCCAAAACTGAAGCCTTAATTTGCATTTCACATAAAACACCAGCTTTGAAAAGGGTGGCTTATCTGCATTGTTTTATGGTGCCACATCTTTGGAATACTGGGGTGGATTGAGTAAATCTCCATTATAGACTGAGGTATCTAGGAAGTTTTGCAATTTTGAGACTTAATAAATCCATCTTTATCTTTGAATCTGATTTAAAAAGTGTTAGATTTATGAGTTAATGAGATAGTTTTGTTTTTAATATAGAAGGAACAATGAGCCTGAAAATAATGTTATTTGGCAGCTAAACTAATAATAAAACTGTAGTTTTCGGTAAAACTACAAACAACTTTCAATTATTATTTTCCTTAGTTCATAAAGATCATAGATAACAGCCAGGTCCACATCTTTAAATGAGTCTTGATGTGATTATCAATTTTATGTTAGAAACCTTTATTTGCAGTAATGAAGGGTTCCTGGCACTACCTTACAAAAACAACAAATAACTTTTGGGGAAGTGTCACAACAGGCATGCCTGTTTTTGCTGTACTAAAAGAAATGCTCACTTTCTTCTAAGTGAGTCACAAAAGTGCTGACTGTGTTTCTAGTTGCGGTAATTAAATTAGTTTAGATGCTTAATTTTGATACACTGCACCATCAGCAGTGTAGAGTCTCAGGGAGTAAAGTGTTAGCAGGTACTTTGATGTCCACTTCATTTGTTAATAACTTATTACCAACGGCAGCTGTTAGGATAGACTTGTTTGGCATGGTACCTCTCCTGGGCTTTGCGTCAGATGTGTCATCTACATTTTTGAATCACACGTGCACAAAGTTTGAGTGTGGTGCCACACAGTATGCATGGTTGGTTGATCATTTCAATATTTTCAAGATTGCCATTCCTTGGAATACTAGTACATTCGTGATGATGCATCATCTTAAAGCTGATTTTTACCTAGAAAATCCTTGTTAATGGGATCCTTGTCATTTTTTTTTCTTTTCAAAGAAAAAAAAATATGGAAAGGATTGAAATAAGTGCCAGTTAAACAAGAGCATGCTTAGGAAGGCAACCCAGTAAGGAATTCTATCTAACAATGTAAGTAGAAGATGAGAAAATGAGGGAATGAAAGACATAACAGATTAAATTTGACTTAGCCACCAGAATACATAGTTAAATTATACCAGTCATTTTGAGGGGCTAGGTAGTGAAATAACTCCACAGGATGAGGAGGTTGGATAAAAAACAAAGTCATTAAGAGTGAGAAAACCCAAAATATTGCAAAATGTTAGTTAAATAATTCTATGAGTAGTTAAGCACAGAACTCAGAAAGGGTTTATGACAGAAACCCATAGAATGGAATAACTAAGATCTTAAGACATGACAGAAGGATGGAGATGTGTGTGTGTGTGTGTGTGTGTGTGTGTGTGTGTGTGTGTGTATATATATATATATATATATATATATATATATATATGAATGAAGATAAAAATAGTTAAAGCAGCTATATTTCTTAATAACTTTTGACTGAGCATTGCAATACAGTTTTACTTTGCAAACAGCATCCTAGTACTAAGCAGGTCTCCTGAGACAGTATATGGGACCCTCTTGGTATTTTCTTTCTCTATAGAATCTTTTATACATTGCATTTGTTCTAAGCTATTTTATTAAACAAAGGCGTTGAGTATTATCCTCTAAGCTGACTTCACGACCTATTGTTTGAAAATACCAATCTTGAGTGCATGCTAAAAATGGAGGCACCATTACTAGATATTCTGATTTGGTGAGGCCCAGAAATTTAGATTTTAATCAGTACAGAAGGTGATTTTGCAGTAGGTGGGAAGGACTTTGAGAAACTCTGGCATAATGGACTGAGGGCTAAAGACTGAACAGGAGTTACCTCTGAAATTGTTGACTGCCGAAGTCTGTTCCAGCTTCCCCAGACTTAGGCCATGTTTCAGTGTGTGCTCAGTACAAGACTGACAGAGCCCTCATCACTGTAAATATCCCTGTGTTAGTGTGTGCAGGACAAGGAACAGAGGGTTTTCACACAAAGCCTTAGGCTCTGCTGTCTGTGTAGCAGACGAGTTGAGGGACTTTGAGCTTGTTTCCCCATAGCTTTAAAGTTTTAAAACTTCTGTTACTGTGTGTGCAGAATGTCATAACTATGCAACAGTGTGAGAACTACACAGTAACGTCAGGAACAGTTCTTAGGTGTACTCAGCACTCAGTATGTAGGGTCTGTGTCTTATTGGACAAGTAATTAGGGAAGGAAATAATAATAATAGTAATAGCAGCCAGGAAAACCAAAAAGCTAAGGCATGCTATAGTGGTTTTTGGATCTGCGGAAAGGTTGTCTAACATCTTTAAAAAAGACATAGCTTTTTGTTTGGGTGACAGCTCTTTGGCAGAGTGCTATATGTATAAAGCCCGAGCTTCACCCCACACCCTCTGACAAAAGCATAGCCTAGGACAAGAGGACAAGAAAATGACTTCTTATTTCAAGGTGCTTAGTTGAGAGCATTGCACATTATTCTTTTCCGATAACTTTTTTTTTTTTTTTTGCATACTGGGGTGCCTTAGAATTTAGTGGTTCTCAACTTGTGGGGGTCACAAATCAAGTATCTGATTTATAACAGTAGCAAAATTACAGTTATGAAGAAGCAATGAAAAAAATTTTGTTTGGGGTCACCACAAAAAAGAACTGTACTAAAGAGTCACAGCGGTAGGAGGGTTGAGAACCACTGCCTTAGTTTGTGTGCTCTTAAACTTTCATTAAGACACATGACTGATGCTTATATATGGGCATTACGAATACCTTCAGTGATAGACGTAAGTAATCTTTTGCATAGCCTCATACCTAGTTTATATAGAAATTCCCTGAGTGATTAAAAACCTCTCCTTTCCTTATCAAGAAGATGTATCAGAGTATAAGTAAGAATGATATTATAAAGATCTTAAATCTGCTCATGGACACACATGTAAAATTACTTATAAACTATAATACTTTATTTTAAATAATTACTCAAGGCATTCTTCAGAAGCTATTGAAGTTAGCTCTCTGTCAAGATAAATTTTAGTGTTTAATAAGTTACATTGCAGAGCGTAAAAAGAAAGGACAAGCTGAGGAGAAGATGAGTGGGACATACATGAACCAAATCCCTGAACAATTTAGTGTAAAACCCAAAAGTTAGGGTTAGCAAAACAGGAGCTCACATGCAAAGAAAGTATAGGAGTTAGGTATCAAGGGTCTCAACAGGGTCATTTTAAGTTTACATGTTGCTCTGCACACAGACGTTCATTTTTAGCTTGTCTTAGTAATCATTTAATTTATGTGAG
Source organism: Mus pahari (assembly GCF_900095145.1). Classification (NCBI taxonomy): domain Eukaryota; kingdom Metazoa; phylum Chordata; class Mammalia; order Rodentia; family Muridae; genus Mus; species Mus pahari. Next base: position 44,589,286 of record NC_034601.1, on the reverse strand, counting down.
TAAATTAAACTAAGTAACTTTTGTTGTATTTTCTAAGTTTTAGAATTAGCATTGCCAGAAACTCCTTCCCTCTTTATGAATTCTAATTTTTTAGTTTTTAATTGCCCAATAAATTAGTAAGCTTTGTATATTTTGGAACTCTCTTTGTACTTTCATATGTTTTAGATATAGATTCACATTATTGAAAAAGTAAAGAATTTTTTTCTCTCACAACATTGGTATCAATATTCATTTGGCACCAAAACTGAACCCTGTCAGAGGTTTTTCAAATAATTCTCAAGTCCATTTACATAGCAATATATGGTCATTATTTGCTCTATTGTAATGTAGCTAGGGATTTTCCATAATATATGTTGTTTGTAGCATTTTACTGTATTAAAAGCCCACGAAAACCCTACAAAACTCTGAATCTTGATTTATATGTAGAGGTATGGGTTTTAAATAAGGAAGGGGATCCTATAGAATTAACTTCTTTAGTCCATGGACTGAATGTTTGACTACAGGGAACATCTTTTTGCTGACTTTAATATGTGATCATCTACCTGTTCGACTTGCCTTCAGTGCACGCTTCTCTGCCTTATGTTTCTTCATGTAAGGGAGCAAGGAGTAAGGGGGTAGAAAGCCAGGTACGCCTGTACCCCTCAGCTGGGCAGAGGGAATGGCCTCAGGAAGGGCTTACTTACACACATGAATTGCTTAGTTCATGCTTAGATGAGTTTCATATTTTCCATTTTGTTACAGTTTTTAATTTTACTAAACAAACAAAACTTTTAGAAGCACCAAGTCACTTCTTAGCCTGTTGAACACAAACGCAGGCTAGCTTCACGATGTTTTACTATTATTGGAGGTCTCAGGAAATGGTTATATTTCTTTCACTATTTTGTCACTTCCCTGTGCTTCTTCCCATCATCCCCTCCCACCCCAAAGATAGAGTATTTCCTGAAAATTTATTTTATTCTTAGAGTGTTTTGGGTTTGTTTTATTGAGATTCTCAATTCCATCTTTTTATAATTAGAAGATGTTAAGATTATGCCTGTTACTTTTAAATTCCAATATAAGCACTATGGACAAATGAAAGCTTGCCATGAAGATGGTATCTGACTGTATATTACCTTCTAGGAATAAAGTAACACCTTGTCTGGTTATCATTATGCTAAAATGTTCAGTCAGTTGTCATGGACAGACAGTGAAAGTTGTATCCTAAGGAATTGTTGTTTTGCTAATGCTTTCACTATTTGTAGGGCTATACTCCTCCATGTAGGAGAGCTGCAGATTCAGGGCTCAGAGGCAGTTTTATTAGTCATGTGTTCATTGTTGTCATATTAAGAAGTTCTGAGTGTTACTCCTCATCCTAACCTTTTTTTTTTTTTTTTTTTTTTTGAGACAGGGTTTCTCTGTGTAGCCCTGGCTGTCCTGGAACTCACTCTGTAGACCAGGCTGGCTTCGAACTCAGAAATCCACCTGCCTCTGCCTCCCAAGTGCTGGGATTAAAGGTGTGCGCCACCAAGCCTGGATCTGACCTTTTATTTAAAGATGTATTGTTTTATAGTCCTGACTGGTCTTGAACTCAATCCTGCCTCTTACCAATTGCTGGGATTATAAGACTGCATTGCTATGCCTAGCTGTATTTTTTATTTTTATTTTTATTATTATTATTTTGGTGTGCCTTCCAAAACTTACTGAAGTGTAGTTCTGTGAGTGATTATAAATGAAGTGTAGTGGTGCTCAAAACAAAACGAAGAAATAAATCTGTCAAATTTTGATTATCTACTAACTTGTGGAAATTTAATTTCCCCTTTTTCTTTCTTCATTCTCTTTTTCTTTGGCTTTTCCTTTATCTTCTGCTCCTTCTTTTATCTCCCTTCCCTCTTCTTCTTTTCCTTCCTCCCTTTCCAATCTCCCTGTGAGCCTGTACACTGCCTGTAAAATTTTAAAATGAGAATATAGAGGTAAATCTTACTTTTTAAACTTTTTTTTTTTTTTTTTTTTTTTTTTTTTTTTTTGACAGGGTATCTCTGTATAGCCCTGGCTGTCCTGGCACTCTGTAGACCAGGCTGGTCTTGAGCTCAGAAATCCACCTGCCTCTGCCTCCCAAGTGCTGGGATTAAAGACGTGCGCCACCACCACCCGGCTATTTTTTAAACTTTTATTTGATTTTAAAAATTTAAAGGTTTCAAGTCATTTTAGTATTTAATGCCGCGCATATAATGAAATTGTTGGTAAGTGAGTTTGAAACTTGCAAACGTTCCTACATGTGTCAGTTAGGAAATTGTTTCGGGAGCCTTCAGCGGGGCTGTGTGAAGTAAAGACACCTGTTGTTTTGATGGAGTAGATGGAGCTAAACTCCGTATTCTTTCCTAGCTTTGAAACGATAGGATGGCTAGTAGTTTGATTATACTCACTGGAAAGCAGGGTGTGTTTTGTAGAACGGTTTCCCAAGTTGTATGTTTTACACTGGGAGGAAAAGCGAAAGCTAACTTCAGCAGAGAGCCTTCTTTGCAGCACAGCTTTGCTAGTTTTTTTTCTATAATAACTTTCAGATGAGAAATGCCTCTGTTTTAATGACAAGGAAACGAAGTCTCAGGATAAGTAATTTGTTTGAGATCATACAGCTAGATGGGGATTTTGCAAGGTGTAGACTGCCAGTGTGCAGTACCGTAGCCTCCTGGGACTTTGTCTATATTTACCTGATGTTAGGGCCACATTCCAAGAAGCCAGTTATGAAAAGGTTTGGAGAAAATTCCACCAAGAAGTCCACAGATTTTTCTTTCTCTCAAAAGAGAAGTCTTCTTTCTGAAATGATGGAACTCTGTTCTTTATCACTTTTAAAGGAATTATGTGAGAAAGGTTCCTGACGGGGGCCTAATGCAAACTTTAATGCATAAGGTTACTGTGGAAGGCAAAACCAGCCCCAAGCTTAGTTTGCAAACTAGTCACCTTCCTTTTCTGTTGCTCTGTCTCATATTGAAATGCCCATAGCCGTTCTTCTTTGTAATATTTGTAATTTCTATCACACATCAGTAGAGACATTTTTCCATTATGAGCAGTTGACTTTCCTCATGTTTGTGTTCTATATGCAATGTTTCTGTTCTGGAGTTCTTTAATATCCAATTAATAAGTATATTTTACTAGAAAAATTTGGCAGTATCACATGGGGAGGACTATAAAGTAGTTTCCTGACATTTACTTTGGAAGAAAATTCAATATTAGTGGAAAAATTACTGAGTATATTTTATTTCCGGGCATTCATATCTGAGTGCCTGTTGGTCAAACATGAATTACGTGTAGAGTTAGAAGTCTCAAGTCATCAGTTCTTGAGAATGGGTTGAGATGTATGTCTCCCTTTATTTCACCTAAGAAACTTGCTTCTATTGTGGTAAGTAGAATATAGTCTATAAGACAGAAGTTTGCATAGGAAAATGTTTGTGTGTAAAAATATAAAGTGACATTTTGTTACTAAGGTCCATGGTCATATGAAATCAGTCTTTTTTTTTTTTTTTTTTTTTGTTTTTTTAAGAGTTATCTTTATTTTATGTGTATGAGTGTTTTGTCTGCACTGTGTGAGTTCATTCAGTGCCAGTGGAGGCCAGAAGAGGGTGTCAGATCCCTTGGAACTGGAGTTACAGACATTCTGAGGTGTGGTGTGGGTGGTGGAACCGCACTCTGGTCCTCTGCAAGAGCAGAAAGTGCTTGCCTTTACCACTGAATCCCTCAATGTTTTTCTTTTGAGACTGCTTTTTTTTTTTTTTTTTTTTTTTGTCTATTTCTCAAGCACTGGGGTTAAAAGTGTGTGCCGCCACTGCTTAGCTAGGTTGTATGTGCCAGTTACCTTGTTTTGTTGGTCATTTTTGTTATTTTGTCTCTATTTTCCTTTGAAGCTGAGGATCACACCCTGAGCACGTTACCACTGAGCTGAATTCCAATGCCTCAGGTTTTTTTTTTTTTTTTTTTTTCCTCCTCTGAAAATTCAGCACTCAGCTTAGTTCAATTATAAAAGATTGCAAGTTTGTCTTTTTCTTCTCAGAATGGCTCTCCTTTCCCCCTCATTCATGGAACTCTTGAATAACATATTTTAGTAAGGTAGCAGTTGTGGATAGTCATCTTAAGCTATGGCAGAATCTTGCTTCACTTGCATTGGTCAAATGATACTGTTCCAAAGGTGCTGGTTTTCTGTTTATTGTTTTACCACCCCCTCCACTCCCATTGCTTTCAGACTGTTCTCCTTCAAGTAGCTTGTAACTTGAGTTAATTTATGATAATTGACACACTTCTTTCCCCTTTATATCTTAAGTTATAATCAAACAATATTTTCCAAATAGAGAAATTTGACCATATGCTGATGAGATTTAACTAGTTAAAAATTCTTATCTGTCAACATTTATGGATTAAGTGCCTAGTGTGTGTTGGTTGATACTTGAGCTGGACTTGGGAGATATAAAATAAATACAAAATAATCGTTGTCATCCAAGTAAACATGGAGCCAGAAGACGTAAATATTTACCATATACATTAATACACACTAATTGTTCTAATAGATGGGGTATACAATAGTCCTAAGAAGGAACTGGTGAAAACCAGATCCATTCTAGCACAGGAGTAGAACACTGAAATATAGGTGGGACTTTCTTCCTGTAACACTTGTCTTTGTCTTAATTGTCATTAATTATAAAACTAACTTGTCTGAGCACTGGGGTCTGTTTTGAAAAACTAGCCTTATCATTGGTGGTAGCATATGTCTAATCCTAGCATTTGTGAGACGGAGACTTTGGAGGATGGTGGCAAAGTCCAGGCCATTCAGGCCTAGAAAATGACTCCAGTCAGGGCTAAATAGTGAGACACCTTTTCAAAAGCCAAACCAAAGCCCACTACAAGCACAACCACCCCAAATTCATCACAAAGCAAACCGAATTAAAAAACAAGCCACATTTTCTTAATGTTAATTTTTTATTTTATTTAAATATCAGTATGTCCTTTGGTAACGTTTCAGAGTGGTATTTTAGTCAAGTTTTAAGAATTTGATTCTTAGTTATTGCTATCAGTGGCATAACAATACCATGTAACAATACCACGATTGAACAGAAGTGTTCGTGTAATATCTCAGAGAGGATTCCATATACATCAATGTTAAAAGCATGGCGAATAGAATAGAATAGAATAGAATAGAATAGAATAGAATAGAATAGTAAATTTGCACTAGATATGAAATGGCCAGAAGACATGCCAGTGCAAATATATATTACAGTCGCTAATGCTTTCTCTTAAATTGTACTAATTAGAAGTATCCTAACACGATTTCTAGTTCAAGTATTAACATGGGTTCTACGGAAGCTCATGAGAGATAGTAGTAAGTTGTACCTAGTTCCTTCATCAGGTAGTTTTCTGGTTTCCCAGTTTGTTTTCAGCCTGTACTTGGATTTATAGTTTCTTGTTTAGGATGCTGTGGTTTGGCAGGTCCTTCAATGTGGTACCTGGTTTCATTTATTTATAATGAACAGCGTATGATCTTACAACCGTGGCTTTTGTATATTTCTACCCCGTTTCATTTGTGGCCCACTCCAGGCTGATGACTTCTGATTCTCAGCATAGAGTAGAATGAAACTTTGTTTCTGTAATACTGTACTCAGTGTTCCCAGTTGTCAACTCTGGGTGCTTTTATAACAAACACATTCAAAAATGATATCATAAGGAAGAAGCTAGTCTGGGAAAATAGTTCTTTATAAAGTCACATCATGGATAATGACTGTAATGTTTTCATCAGGGTAGCGAAGAGGACAGAGACGGAGCGATTAATAATACAGGAGTCTTTTTTATAGTTTTTGTTTTGGAGCCATTTGGCTTTATTGAAGAACAAGCATTAAATCCTACTATTTCCCAATCCTTATGGAAATAATGAATGTCTTTACAAGTCTCATCTATCTGTAGACACACATTCTGATCTTATTTGGTTCTGGAAAAGCTCAAGAGCTGGAACACTCATGGATTTGTTGTAAGGCTGGGTTTTGTTTTATGTTCATGATTATCTACTTATAATATCTGCATCAATAATGCAAATCGCACACATTTTCTGTAATTTGGAAGACCCTGAATGGCATCACTCTGTGTACGCAGAGCTGAACTTCTGAGGACTCACTCATGAGCGGTGATGAGTTTACCATGTAAAACTTTTTTCTTGCACCATTTGCTTTCCTTATAATTTCCTTAAATGTGATCCTATGTATCAGTCATTCTTGATGCACAGACTTCAAATACAATAGGTGGCCTTTGAATTCAATATGCAGATCTTAAGAATTAGGAAAAATGCATACTTTTCGTCATCACATAAGTGGCTTTCTAAAAAGTTTGACTTAGTTTTTTAAAATAGAAAAATATATTTCTGTTGACATAATTTTAGGACACCTTAGGTTTATTTCTAATTGATACTTGCTTAGGAGTGGTTACTGGTTTTGCAGATGGAAGTTTTATCCCTAAATCTTTTTTTTTTTTAAGATTTATTTATTATTATACATAAGTACACTGTAACTGTCTTCAGACACATCAGAAGAAGGTGTCAGATCTCATTACAGGTGGTTGTGAGCCACCATGTGGTTGCTGGGATTTGAACTCAGGACCTTCAAAGGGCAGTCAATGCTCTTACCCGCGGAGCCAATTCTCCAATCCCCTTATCCCCAAATCTTAATGTAACTAGTGTTCTTTAAAATATCTATTGAGGTACAGCATAAATACAACATTATTTTGCTAGATGCAGCATAGTATCTGATCTCAAGTTATACTATAGATAATAATTACATTACTAATAGCTATAATAGCAAAAGTAGCATAAAAGGACATATAGACCAAGGAAATGAACTAGAGAACCACAAAAATGAACCCTTATAGTTATAGCCAACTAATTAAAAATTATCTGTCTATATATCTGTCTATATGTCTATCTTCTCTCTCTCTCTCTCTCTCTCTCTCTCTCTCTCTCTCATGTGTGTATGTCTGTGCCTTTGTGAGGATGTGCATGTGCATTATATAGGTACACATGCCTGTAATATACAGTAGCCAGAAGAGGGCATCTTATATCCTCCTTTCACTCTCCACTCTCTGCCTATATTTTTGGCCAGGGTCCTTCTTTGCGCCTTGGGTTTTCATTTTCTAGGCTATGCTAGAAATCAGCAACCCCCTCCCTTATTTCCCCTCCTTTGAAGCTGAGGTTCCAGGCATGCAAAGGATGCCTGACTTGTTGCATTGGATCTGTGGTCCAAACTGCCCCTCACAACTGCAGTGCAGCAAGTGCTCTTAACTGCTGAGCCATTTCTGTAGTCCCCGTTCAATTTTTGACAACAATGTAAGAGAAAAGACAGCCCCTTCAACAACTGGTGCTAGGAAGTTTGGATAGCCACATACAGAAGAATAAAATTAGATTTGTATTTCTTACCCTGTATAAAATCAATTCAAGATGGATCAAAGACTGAACATAAGACAGAAACTCTGCATTGCTAGAGGAAAACACTAGCGCACACTTTAAGATAGGGAAGAACTTTCTGAAAATGTCTCCAGTAGCACAGTAAATCATTCCAGCAATTGACAAATGTGCTTGCATGGAGGTATTCTATACTGTAAACAGTCGCAAAGTGGAGAGACTGCCAATAGAATGAGAAATTAATCTTTGCCAGCTATACACCTGACTCTATAAAGTGCTCCAAAATGTAACATCAAAACCCATAGTAAGTATTTAATAAATGGCCAAATGAATCGAACAGTGGAGGCGGCCGCCTCCTCCTCCTCCTCCTCCTCCTCCTC
>NC_034601.1:44579986-44581146 GCF_900095145.1 Mus pahari | reverse complement strand
AAAAAAAAAAAAAAAAAAAAAAAAAAAAAAAAAAAGAAAGAAAGAAAGAAGAAAAGGACTAAGAGAGAGGGAACAATCTGAGGGAGGGCAGAGGGCTGAGCAGGAACATTTCTAGCTGGATGCTGTTTACCTGAACCATCAGCCTAGTTCTGTGTACTCAGAGTATTTTTTGAGCTCCTGTCATGTTCTAGGTGCTAACCTCGTGGAACTTCCTAACCTTGGAGTGACAATTCAAAATTGCTTTTTGGCATTATCTCCCAGAGAGGCTGTGCCATTAGCTTTCTCTCTGTTAGAAACCAGCCACATGAATGCAGTCCTCTGCCATCCTGATCAGGACAGGTACGTGTTTATTTAAAGCAGTTTCACATCTGCACACGAAATAAGCCACAGGGTTCTAATTTGCTTTTCTAATGCCTTTGTAGCAAACGCAGGAAGTTCCCCATTTATTGTCTTACAAAGACAGGCTAGTCTGCATCTACAACTGACTGCAAGTTTAATTTCTTCTCAGAGATCCTCTTGCAACTTTGGTATGATCTCCAAGTAATAGTTCTTATCTTATTAGTCATTGAGTTATCAGATCTTTATTGCTGGGCTGTAACCCTTATTACCTCCTCTGCACGGTGGTAAAGTCTTACACTTGGTGTATTTTAGAGCCTGCACTGTGATTTAATTTACTGATCTTACTTGCACTTAGGAACAGTCTGTGAGGTAACTAGTACGACATTATTCCCACTTCACAGACAAAGACACAACACAAGTTTAAGATTAGTGGCTTGACCCAGGCTCCCCCAGGGCAAGATTTACATATTCTAGCCTTTCTCCTACAGAGCTGCCCCTGTACAAGACAGACTGGGTATTTTGGAGCTAAGATCTTTCCCCCTCATTTTCAGCTTGTTTAGATTGCTGTCACCCAGAACAGTGTGCTTTAGGAACATGTGCTTTAGCTGTTTATGTCATAAGGCCTGCAAAATATCAATGAAATGAATAGTATACTTATGATTTGCTTAGATAAGTGTTTAAGATGGTGTGAATAGTTTGTCTACTGACATTTTTTAGAGCATAAGATGGGAAATAAAAAGACTATATACTGACAAAGAGTGAGCTTTGAGTTTTCCCTTCCCTTCCCTTCCCTTCCCTTCCCTTCCCTTCCCTTCCCTTCC
>NC_034601.1:44575646-44579811 GCF_900095145.1 Mus pahari | reverse complement strand
CCTTCCCTTCCCTTCCCTTCCCTTCCCTTCCCTTCCCTTCCTCTTCTTTTTCTTCCTTCTTCCTTCCCTTCCCTACCTCTCACCATCCCTCCTTCCTTCCCCTTCTCTTTCTCTTCATTCATTCATTCATTCATTCATTCATTCATTCTGTTGTTTTGAAGATAGGCTCTCACTTATCCCAGGCTGGCCTCAGGCTTAGTTACTATGCAGCCAAGGATGGTCTTGCACTTCTGATCCTCTTCCTTTTGTCTCCCCAAACCTGGGGTTGCTAGTGTGCCTGTTGATTAGAGTTCAAACCCAAGGCTTCCCGCAGCTAGGCAAGTACTCTTTCAATTGAGCTATAGCCCTAGTCGCATCTCAACATTTCTTTTCTTTCTTTTAAAAGAAAGAAATCTTTAAAGATTTATTTATTTTATGTATGTGAGTACACTGTAGCTATACAGATGGTTTTGAGCCTTCATGTGGTTGTTGGGAATTGAATTTTTAGGACCTCTACTTGCTCTGGTCAACCCTACTTGCTCCAGTTGTTCTCGCTCACTCCTCTGGTCAGCTTCGCTTGCTCAGTCCCTGCTTACTCTGGCCCAAAGATTTATTTATTATTATACATAAGTACACTGTAGCTGTCTGTCTTCGGACACACCAGAAGAGGGCATCAGATCTCATTACAGATGGTTGTGAGCCACCATGTGGTTGCTGGGACTTGAACTCAGGACCTTCTGAAGAGTAGTCAGTGCTCTTACCTGCTGAGCCATCTCGCCAGTCCCATTTCAACATTTCTGCAATTGCTATTTAGTATAATGTCTTTGGACATGCTGTGATGTTAATGGATGAAATTCTGTTGAGAACGTGCAGTTTGGCAAAGGTAGAGCATACTGTTTATTTTACATAGCATATAATGATGGACGTGTTAGAACTCATGAACTTTTAAAAAAGTTTTTTATTTAAAGTGGCCGAAGGAAAGAGAAGCCTTAGATATAGTGAGGTAGAGTTCCTCTCCAGGCTCAGGGACTCCACTCCTTTCTACAGACCCCTGTGATGTCAGAGTCACTGTTCTCAACCTTGGGTGCAAGGACTGAACCTCAGAGGCCCCCCAACTTGCTCCTGTTGTTGTTCTGGCAAGTGGACTTGGCATTCCATCCCAGTTCATTTTCACTCCCTCCCTCTGCCTGTCTGTGTCTGTTCTTTCTTCCTGACATTTGCACCACCATTCACTGGACCTGTGTGGACTCCCACTGAATTGTAATGCCTTGGGTTTAAAAGCATGACTTTCCAGCCCAGGATAAAACGGCCTCTGTTTTATTTGTGTTCATGCATTGTCAAGCAAATTGCTGTGTAAGTTTTCCTAAGTAAATTGTTTCTAGAATCATTTCAAAACTAAGATAAACTTGTGAATTAAAAAGCTAATATTCTATAGGGATGGAATATCTGTGATGAAAAATATAAAGATGAAATAATTTTAGATTTAAGTACCATAAACCTAAACAGACTAAATAGAATATTAACTGTAAAAGATATTACAGATCTTTCCGTAATGTATTCCATCATTTTAAATGGGAAGAAAGTCTCAGATTAAGGAAGTGTGACCCAGGCATGAGTGGCAGAGCTGGGTCTGAGAATTAGACTTCTTGGTTGGGTGGTTTTCTATGGAAATCTGTTTAGCTTCAAAATAATGTAAAGGCATTAGTTGATCGGTGCCACTGTGCTCACTGCAGGATTATGTGACTTTTTCTTCTAATGAGAATGAAGCTATATGGACACTCTGCGTCCTCTCACTTTATCTGTTACCCTCAATCACCTTATATGTCTATTACTTGAACTTTCCTTATTATCTTCCGATGCAGGTTCTGACATGACCTGATTTTGGGTGGCTAACAGACAATAAAGTGAAACATTGCTTCAGTGTCCAGAGCAAGAATTTGCAAACAGTCACACATCGTTAAATGTCATACCGGCTTATCAAATGCCCTGAGTTTATTCCAGTCTGGTCTTGGGAAAAGCCATCCCAACCCCATAGTACCTCTCTGGGATCCTGCCTAGAACAGCTTTTAGGACTTACTGTGGGGCTGTTAGATTTCTTCTGCCCCGGAAAGACTAAACCGCTCCAAGTTGATCAGGAGGAAGAAGATTTTAAAACCGTAACAGATTTAGTTTTCAGTGTTTGGCTGGCTCATACATTGTGATGTTTCATAATGGCTGTATTAAGTTCTGTGGTGACACAGCGCCCACCTACCTTGTCATGGACTGAGTCCACTCAGGTGCACATAGACAAAGCATTAAATTAAGATCCAAGGCCATATTTCAAGCCTACTTTTAAAACAACTGTCTTTTGTCAGAGAATAGCTTCTGCTTTCAGTGCAGGGGGGTCCGCTGTGCCTCATCAGAGTTCTACCTGGGAATTTGGGAACTGGGCATTTCAGTCCTAAACTTCCAAAGGATAAGAACCAGGTAGTCCAGACAGGCATCCTGTTCTAGTCTTTTGCGTAATTTTAGGAATAATAAAAAAAAAGCATTATTTTCTCGAGGTGCCTGTATACAAATGCTGGGAAATTGTCAAAATAGATTTTTGAAAAATTTTATTATCTTCTGGCAGGAGATCACTATAATAAATATACACAACTCTTTGTCTCCTTGGGCACCAGAGATGTATGCAGAGATCCTGCAGGTAGTTGTAGACCAGAAAACAATGCTTTAAACACAGACATTAAAGCATCAACTCTATAAACTGGTAGAGATAGTTCTTAAATATAAAATACTTATTATTTATGGAAATCATTTTAAAAATTATAAACACAAGGCGAAGGGCTAAGTGGAGACATTACTTCTGTTTGCGGTGCTGACAAAGGCTGTACATTCTGTCTCACATTCTTGGTTTAAACAATTTGTTTATGTTGTCAAAGTTAGTCTGGCTTTTAAAGTTTGACTAAACAAGAACAAATATCTGTCCTTTATAAAGGACTTAATTTCTATTTGATGGGCACTGTAATAGAAAGCAAAAGGACTTTAACCATCAGCTTTTTTTATCCATCATTAAAAGCTAAGTTTCATATCCTGGAAGTGCAACTTGATGGAATTTTTAACATACCAAAGATTGGCAACCTGTGAAGAGGTAAGCATTCTCTATGAGGATTTGAGTTAGAGTGAAATGGAAAATGAGCCTTTTATAAATTGTAACTGGCAGCTAAACGGAAATAAAAGCTTTTAATTTTTGTGGGACAAGGGTGATAACAGATTAGTTCCTTATGTTTAGTTGGAAGTAGAAAGGTTTGAGTGTGGCCATCAGTCTCTAGGGTGGATGTTAGGACTAGGAAGGTATATATAGTTTTAATACCCTGCATATTTGCAACAATAATAATGTAGCATCTACCTTTGTGCTGGTCCTAAAATGATTAAAAAACAAACAAACAAGGGCAATATTTGCTTCTTAGTTTTTAAAGAATGGCAACTGATGGGTTATTTCCTAGGAAAATCATTGTCTATGTGGTGGGAGCATGGGTCGTTAGATTTTGTTCTCTGGCTCCAGGTCTCTCAAGTTTGGGTCTTGCTCAGTAGGTAGTGATGATGTGTTAAGTAGTTAAAACCACCGTTTTTCTAAGGCTTTCATTCACCCGGGTGACATGGCTGTAGAACACAGGGCTCAAACAGATTTTGCCATGGAGTCTTCTTACCAGCTCTCCTCTTTCCAAGTCTCCCGGTTAGGTAGAAGGGGCAGCAAGCGATACTGATCTGTAGGAAGAAGTCAGCTTGGATAAGGCAGCTCACAGGTGCTAATTGTTTCCAGCAGAAAAATTACACATGGAAGATCAGGGTAATCCTGGACCCTCGGCTTTTATTTAGGTCCTGTGAGCTAATGATCAGTTTTCCAACAATGTGATGCCTAACAGCCCCAGCCCTGTGTGCAGTCTCATGCTCTCAGCGCATTGATAGCTGGTGTTCAAATTGGCACACTGCTGCAAATCTGTTTTCGTTCTTTAACTTCAAGATCACAAAAGTATTACTTGTTTCCCAGTTATTTCTGTTTGATAATTTATTATTTTATTTTACCATTGTTACATGTTTAGGAAGTTTTACTATGATTAACTTAAGGATTTTTTTTTTTTTTTTTTTTTTTTTTGCCAAATTTATTTAGTTGGTAATGATTTGTTTATTTTGGCCTATGTAAGATTCA
>NC_034601.1:44573219-44575623 GCF_900095145.1 Mus pahari | reverse complement strand
ACTGCTGCAAATCTGTTTTCGTTCTTTAACTTCAAGATCACAAAAGTATTACTTGTTTCCCAGTTATTTCTGTTTGATAATTTATTATTTTATTTAACCATTGTTACATTAATAGGAAGAATTAGTTTGTTTAACTAAAGGTTTTTTTTTTTTTTTTTTTTTTTTTGAGCCAATTGTCAGAACAGGGTAATGATTTGTTTATTTTGGCCTATGTAAGATTCACAAAATTTAGATTATGATAACAGTCACATGATTAAGCAAGTCATTAGTAAGTGATTTTACGATGTCATTCTAGGGATGTATAATCTTATTTTACATGAGATAATTTCTCTAAGAAACTTATAATAGAAACTCATAGAATGTATTTTCTCTTTTTTAAAGACAAAGTCTCTCTGTAGCACTGTAGATCAGGGTGCCCTTGAACTCAGAGAGATCCACTTGCCTCGGCCCCTTGAGGGCTGGGATTAAAGTTGTACACCACCATACTAGGCTAGAAACTGATTTTTTTTTAAAGGTTTATTTATTGATTTTATATGTGTGAGTACATTGTTGCTCTCTTTAAACACACCAGAAGAGGGCATCAGATTCCATTACAGATAGTTGTGAGACTCTACGTGGTTGCTAGGATTTGAACTCAGGACCTCTGGAAGAACAGTTTCTTAGTCTTAACCCCTGAGCCATCTTTTCAGCCCCTCAAACTATGAATTTTTACTTTTATTTTAGTTTATGGAAAAACTGGGACTTCTGAGTTATATAAGCAAACCTTATATTTGTATACAAACCTATATAGTAACTATATGTTAATTTTAAAAAAGTACTGAATAAGGTCATGTTAGTTTAAGATATATAATCATAATATTTTGGGCCTAGCAAACTATCTTTCTTTAATATAAGATATTATGGTTATTGTATCTAAAAGTGATACATGATTGTTTTTCTCCCACCTACTGCTTATTTTTAGAAAGAACACTAGTTGTATTGATTTGCTGAGTAATGTCTTACCCATCCAGCTCCTGTTATGGTCACATAACTGTTCTGCTTACTTGACTTACTATGATTTGTGAGTAATGAGTATTATGGGTATACTTGATAATGTTCATGGTGAAAGATGATATGTCTATCTTTGCTTTAAAAAACGCAAGCTTTTTAATTACCAATTACTAAGTTGCTTTACATCATGAAATAATACTAGAAAATGATTTTTCCCCTAATAATATGAAACAGCTTAAATACTGTCATCTTTTTTGAGGGGTTGCATTGACGTTTATATGAATAGTTCTCTTCGAATCTTAGACACAGGGTGATGGTACAGGCCATATTAAATATTCTGCAGTACAGTGCCTTTAGTAAATCAGTGATCTTGGTGACTATTGACAACATACCTGCTCAGTTAGTCTTACTGAGCGCTGTCTTAGTCCTATGTGTGATGGTCATCACACAATTTCTTACTTGACACAACAGTACCAGGTTGAATACCTATTATGTAAGTGAGTGTTCATGGATGGATGAAGAATAAAGAATTTAGGGTTTTTTTCTGGTGACATAATTTTGAGGTCTGATCAGTTCTAGATTTCTGTGACATATGTTCTAGTTGGTTTACTTTTAGTTCTATTTGTCTTAACTTCAAAGAAATGAATAAAATATGACATTAAATATGTGTTCATAATTTATTTGTATACAAGGTAGTCTTCTATTAAAAGTCAAATAATAATAGACACAATTTACCTGAATTCCTCTCCTCTTTGTTTCTTCTATATTTTTCTTTGTTTTTGTTTTTTGTTTTTTTTTTTTAAAATCTTATTCTTTCACACATTTTGAGTCAAGGTTCTGACTGGAAGAGTCTCCTGGAATTACATGAGAGAGACCTTTATCTAAGCCCTGTGCCACTTCTATTGTTCTCATTCTCTCAGATTCTGGACAGTTGCTTGTTTTTCTCATTTGCTTAGTTTCATTTTCAGTATTTTAGATATAGCTCTGGTCTCTGATACACTGTCAGAAAATCAAGTCTGTCTTTTACATGTCCACCTGGGAGGTAGCATGCTTTAGAAGTATGATTATGTGTTAGACAACTCATATTTGAAAGTCACGCATGACATTCTTAGCTATGAAGATGTGGGTGGGTATATGTAGAAAATCATTTTCTAGTATCTCATGATGTAAAACAACTTAGTAATTGGTAATTAAATAGCTTACAATTCTGGTTCCTTCATATGTAAACAAAGGCAGTATTAATTACCTTTTCGAATCATTTTCAAAATTAAAAGATATGGCCTGTGTAAAGTACTTGAATGCTTTGAATGTTGGGACTCAGCATTTATATATTCATACTTTAAAAAAAAAAGAAAAAGGCACTCTTGTTCTTTAGGTGTTTTCAGTATATCAATCTTTTTTTTTTTTTTTTTTT
>NC_034601.1:44569511-44573119 GCF_900095145.1 Mus pahari | reverse complement strand
AATCCGCCTGCCTCTGCCTCCCAAGTGCTGGGATTAAAGGCATGCGCCACCACGCCCGGCTATCAATCTTTATATTAATTTGTCTATTAAAAGTAGAATGTGTTAACTTACAGTTCTAAGCATTATGATTAAACAAATGAAATGAAAAATGAAAAAATAAAATTCAAATTCATAAAATGAGGTTTTTTGTTTTGATTTGTTTTGTTTTTAGTGCTGAGGTAGGGGATATTGATGATACAGAATAGTATACCAATAAAGATAAGAAAGAAGATAGCTAACACATTATTTAAATAAGAAATAAATTGAAATATTTGTTCAATAAATATTTATTGAACTTACTGTGAGATAGGCACCGCTTTAATCTCTAGGCGATATTACTATTAATAAGATGGTTGTAAATGTACGCTTTGTAGAGCACATTTTCTAGTGGGGAAAGACAGATAAACTGTGAGCTGTCTCTGATGTAGGTTGCTTATATGCCAAAGAAAAAGTGAAGCGATAAAGGGAAGGTGGGAGAGAGGAGGTCGCTCTTTCTACGTGACTTGTTATTCAGTAGAGGCTGCACTCTGCACGGAACTGTAGGAGTCCAGGACGGGTGCGTTCAGAGATAGATGGTCAGCATGGGGCTGACCTCAGGCGTGCCCGGTTGTCCTGTCCTTCCTTGCACCGAGTTTACTAGTTACATCTGATGAGATGCTCTCGTCGCCCCTTTGGAGGCTTCCTCTTCGGCTGGCAGGCAGTGCTTAAGCTGTACCTGGTGGGCAGACTTTTGGGCATCCCTTGTTGTGCTTGGCAGAGGGCCCCTAGTACTTTGGATGCCCTTTTCTGTAATTGGCAGAACTAGGGGCAGACCACACATGTTTCTTGTAGCTGAAGTACTCATATATATCTTTTTAGGGCTTTTGCTTTTAATTCGTGGTAGAGGTTAAGTGAGTTGGTAGTAGAACTGAGAAGAATGTAAAAAGGAAGTCTGCTTTTTTGTTGTTTTTTTGTTTTGTTTTGCTTTTTGAGACAGCATTAAACACAAGACTTCCAGTCACAGCCTCTCAGGCCCTACACTGCTTAATGTACGATTTCTTAATTTCTTAACTTAAAAAGCACAAGGGCTAAGAAAGGTACATTTAAATTTTAAATAATTTACCAGGAACCAAGAAAAAAGGAAAATAATGTTGCACTAGTATTATCTTTTCATTTAATCTCAAGGGTTCAGATCTTCTGTCGTCCACTCCTCTCTACATATTCATTTACAGACTAGTATGTTAATTCTCTCAGCATATGTTTGCTGAGTATCTGGACAATGAAAATGAATGTCCCCCATGTAATTTTATACATGGAGAGTGTGTACCCCAGGATGGGAGAGGAAATGTCGAAATAACCTTGACCTTAAGCATGTAACGCTGAAGAAGAACCTAACACAGTTCTTCGAATATAGTATATGCTGAACACCTGTGAATGTCCGAATTGATTTTGAATACAGAGTTAGTCATTCAAGAGAAATATAGACAGTATGTTGAAAGTTAGGTGTGGGGATCCAGTGGTGTGTGACCTGATTTTTAGGGATGTCTGTATGGAAATTTGAAATGGGCCTCAGAGGTTGAACTGGATGGATTATACTTCCCTGAGTATGGGAGATTGCCTTATTTAGTTTTATATTATTTTGAGGTAAGACTGGACCGGCTGTCCATAAATATTTGTTGAGTGAATAACTAAGGGGAAAGACAATCTCTTGGTCCTTTAGTGAGAGAAGTTTGCGAGCAAGAACATGCCAGAAACAAGGAAACACAGGGACACCTAGAAACTCCCAACCGCAATTCAGCTAAAGGTGAGTGCAGAGACATGGGGCATCTATGCAGGATGAAGGGCAGACCTTGGGAGTCATAACTGCCTGCCGAGAAGTCAAGCAGGGTCAGTTGCCTGGACTTGTGCTTCGGGAGGTAGGCGTGAGCTGCAGAAGCCTCGGGCAAGGGCCATGAGCATCAAAACGGGATGTAATTAGGAGCTCGTTTCAGGTGGCCTTAGGGACTAGAGAGGCATGTTTGCAACCAAGAGATAGTTTAAAGGCTGAATTGGCTGCATGCTAAAACGACTGCTGTAGCTCCATGGAGTGGCTTTGAATGCCTCTTCTTGCTACAGGTGTTCTTCCTAAGAAAATGAAAGCATCAAGTCATATTTACTGGATTAACTTTTCTGAGAGTTTAGCACTATCTAATTCATTCTCCTAAGAGCCCTTACCAGTATTATAAAAGAAAAAAAAACAATAAAGTAAATGTTTTACATCAGCTCTCAGGTAATTTACAGCAGTTCAATTTTTATATACTGTAAATATATTTTTGTAACCTCTGGGTTTTTTTTTTGTGTGTGTGTGTGTTCTGTACTATAAACACACACATACATACAGAAAGAGGAGGGGGAGAGAGGGAGGGAGAGAGACAGAGAGAGAGACAGAGAGACAGAGAGAAAGAGGAGGAGGAGGAGGAGAGAAGAAACACAGAGATAGCCACACATTAGTTATTTATCCCTGCAGCATCTTGCTTTAGTCATGTAGCCCAGTGATAATACTGTGTTGATTTTTTAATATGAAAATTCTTCATGATCATCAGGCTTATGAAGTGGTTTCTAAAAAAGCGTTTCAGTGTTTTTTTTTTTTTTTCCTTTTGAAGAAACAGAACAGTAGTGCTGTTTTAGCTTTTATTTAGAACAATACATATTTGTTAGGAAGATAATTCTTTAGAGAAGCCATCTCAGCTTTTGTCTTCGTATCCAGCAGAAATGCCTAACACTGTAAGAAGAGAGAGTCTGAGCATATGATATGCAGTTTTTTTTCCTTTCCAGAGGAAGGGCCGTATTAATACGCCGTGTAAACAGATGAGGTTCTAGCTGGACTTCTGCCGTACTGAAGTGAGCAACCTGTACCAGATCCTTTATGTCATCAGACCTCAGCTCTCTCATCTGTAAAATAAGAGGCTCTCCTGAAATGATCGGGAATTGTTTTTTAGAAGTAATTTCCTGTAACTTCTGTGAGAACAACAGGGGAAGGACCTCCCATAAATATGGACAGTGTGTAATATTATAATATTCAGATGGTTTGCTGTCCTTGAGAAGTTCCTGATTTGTACTTTGTTTTCCCCAACAGAGGCTGAAAGATCCATGTTTACTTTAGCTGCAGAACATTGGGCTTTTCTAAGCAGAGTGCATGGCCCATGGAAGATGCCCCAGTCCATAATTACTGGGTTTGTTTCAGTTGTGAGAGACATTAGTGTTGAGGGGTTCCTCTTGGACTCGTCTGATCCTCTGCTCATGTTAGAGAAGCAGTTGGAACAACTCTTGCTGTATTCAGAAGGAAACTCTCGAATGGATGGTCACAAAAACCATTATATTCACTGAATGAGCATTTATTGAAGTCCTGCTACGAGCCTTGCAGGCATAATATTAAGCCCTGAGAGTATAAAATAAATACAAATATCTACTCCCAGTTTCTGTTAGGAAAACAGCCACTAGGGACTAAGAACAAGCAGGTTCTACTCCAGTATCATGGGTAGGGAACTATATGACTGCTCTTTAGTCTAAGGCTGTCTCTCCTCTCCTCTCCTCTCCTCTCCCCTCCCCTC
>NC_034601.1:44555509-44569311 GCF_900095145.1 Mus pahari | reverse complement strand
GCCTGGCGGTCCTGGAACTCACTCTGTAGACCAGGCTGGCCTCGAACTCAGAAATCCGCCTGCCTCTGCCTCCCAAGTGCTGGGATTAAAGGCATGCACTACCACGCCTGGCTTCTTCCTTTCTTTCTGAGACAGGGTCTCACTATGTTGAATCTTGGCTGTCCTGTAACTTACTGTGTATGATTTTCCTTATGGAGATCCACCTTACTCTGCTTCCAAGTGCTGGGATTAGTGGCATGCACCACCACTCCTGGCAAAGTTATTGTTAAAAATAAAGTTATATCTTAAAAGGTTCAAATTAGTAAAAGTACTTAAAAATACTAGTTCAGCTTCTGTACCTGTCTGTTGTCTTACCAAGAGATCTCTAAGGACACTGCAGCCCCATCATACAGAGATCCATAGATCAAAGCAGCCTTCAGTCATTTCTGCTGAGTAGCAAAAGCCTCACTTTTTACAGACCTAGAAGAATTATGTTTCATTTGACTCTGTAAGGAAAATATTTTCTTTTAGACATTATAGTTTTTATTATCTGAGTTTTTATATCTGGTTGTTAAAATCCTTTACTTAGCTTGACTGTACTAGTCAATAGTGAGAACTTGGCTTATTTGATATTTAGAAATCCCACTAAAATGAATGCTAGGTGTTCTCATTGCCTTGTACTGATGATAGTAATCATTGCTGGTTATCAAGGAGTATGTGTGCACCAGGCAGTAGGAGAGGCATTTATCTGAGACTTTATGGTTTCATGTAACTCAGTCTGATCTCACCTTTGCTGTATAGCCAAGGATGATCTCAAACTCCTGGTCCTTCTGTGCCTACTTCTTGGTGTATGCTTCTGTACCTAGTTTTATGTGGTGCTGAGGATCAAAGCCAGGGTTTTCTGCATGCTAGGCAAACACTACCAACTGAATCTCTCGTCCAGCCCTAGGGTACACAGTTTAAATAATTTCATTAAACTTAGAATAGTATTATGAAGTAGATACTGTGTTCCATTCTGACTGGAAAATAATATCCATGTAGCTGTTTCTGTGCTTCAGGATTTGACTACTGATTGTTCTGACCCTAGAGTCTTAAGTCAGCGACCGATTTCCCATCTTTCCCTGAGAAATAGTGGCTAAAATCCAAGCCTATATTTTTTAATGCTTAGGCCAAAGGGCAGATTGAATAGGTGAGAGTGTAAATTTGAGGCTATCATTTGGGAGGGAGGCCAGGGACTGTAAATAGAAAAGGCACATTTTAAAAGCCAAGGCAAATATGAGAAAATTGTCGCCAAGAGGAGAATGCAAACCAGCAGTGGGATCAAATTGCCCACGTACGCAGGTGAATGGGTAGAAGGAGGCTTCGAGGTCTGTCTGTGATTCCCCAGCCACTGCCTTGTCGATTTACTCCTAAACAAACAGTGTCCAGAACCCACTCCAAGAGTGCGCGCTTGCCATTTCTTGCAGCCGATTCTGATATGCAACAAATGCTGGCAGGAAACCAGATACAACTGTGCAGAGGGCTGGATTGGGATCGGGCTTGGGATCTAGACTCAGGGGTTGGGTGTGGGGGGGTTCCTGCCTTTCCAAGGAGCAGAGAGGGTGAAGATGAGGAAGAGTGACAGGAGCGGAGGGACTGCTGGTTACAGATCTGAGGTTTTACTCATCCTTAATTTTCAACTCCCCTTCCCACCTAATACTTATAGAAAATAAATCACCTTTTCCTTCGTGCTTTCTGTGAATAAAATGGTCTGTCTTAAATGCCCAGAAAGGCTTTATAATAATTAGACGGGTAATCTCACTTAGTTAGCACAGTATTGGTTTTTAAGGGGGAAAAGGTATGATTATTTACCCAGTTTAATGTATTAATATTCTACTACTTCTTTTGATTTCTCCGACTTTAATTCCTAAGTAGAGTCAGTCAGTAGATATCTGTAGGTTCCGTGTCTTGACGCTGATCCAATCATGGACAAAGAAAATATCTGGGAGAAAATTGCATGGGTGCAGATCATTTGCCAACTTTGTCGTGTCATTACTCTGTATATGCTGAAGTGACACTGTAATTACTCGTGTTATAAGCAGTGCTGCGATCTGTAGCATTTTGTGAGGAGTCTGTGGGCTATAGGACTCATCTGAAGGCCCTGAGTGAGGATCTTCATACCTATCTGCAGAGGTCCTTGAATCAGCTCCCTGCATTCCTGCGGGATGACACTTATTTTCCAGGTTTCTGTGTTTGACTGTTGTTTCAGGAAAATGATAGCATTTTAGTTTTGTTCTATGATTTTTCTTCATGTGTGCATTCTTCATCCCATTCCTCCTCCCCCTTGGATCTGAGAAGGTGCTTCCCTCCCCCTCACCATGCCTACCCCTTCCCTGGGGCCCAAAGTCTCTTGAGGATTAAGCACATCATCTCCCATTGAGGCCAGAGTAGGCAGACCTCTGCTATATTTGTGCCAGGGGCCTTGACCAGCCCACGAATGCTCCTGGTTGGTGACTCAGTCTGTGGGAGCTCCCCCTCAATGAGTCCTGAGAGTCGCCTCACAAGCTTTCTAGAGCGTCCCCCCCATTCCCCCCTCCTGACCCCTGGCTGCTTATTTCCATTTATTCTCTTGGCCCTCTGGGCTTCTCTCACTCTATCAACTTCTTTGAGATGGTCTTTCATTGGCCTGGAGCTCATCAATTAGGCTAGACTGACTGTCCATAGGGAGTCTTCTGTCTCTTGTTAGGATCAGGAGCTTGTGCCATCATGTTCAGTATTTACACATAATTTCTGGGGGGCTCAGACAGAGGTCCTCATGTTTGTGAGGTATGTACTTTACCTACCGAGCTATCTCCCCATTCCCTTATGGTTAAAAAACAAAACAAAACAAAACAAAAAAACCTTGTTTGCTGGGTGGGGATAGTCATTTGTGTGTTACAAATTGTCATAGGACATTTTTTTCTAGCATGATCTCTCCTTCCACCATGTAGGTTTGGGGATCAAATTCAGGTGGCCAGGTTTTGTAGAAATCATCTTGATCCATCCTCTTTTTCCGCTTTAAAAAACAAATGCTCTAAGAAGCAGTTAACTTGTCTGATGCTGGCTATGTGTTATATCTTCTGGTTTGGGAGTACTCTAAAGTTGCTAGTGGCAATTTCCTCTGAAGCCCCGAGAGGTAAGAATAGATGGATAAATGTTGGAGATGTTGGAAATGCTGATGACCAGAATTTGACAATTAGATAATACATGCAAACATTATACGTCATTTAAAAACGAACTGTAAAGGAAAGATGGTGTGGAACCAAATGGGAGGACAGTGTAACCACACCACGCCTGCTCAGAGGAATGTCATAAGGCCTTGGCATCACAGCAATTATTACAGCAATTATTCTAATTTTTCCTTTCCCATAGTGACTAAATCTCTCTCTTTAGAGTATTTCTGGTGAGAAATAGTGTGGTGAAAATGATTGAACACGGAAAACATAGAAATCTATGCTTTTTAGTCCTTGCTAAGACTAAGGTCTCCCTGTGACACTTACCTGCTTCACTTCCCATCTTGCAGCTTCCCTTTCTGCTTGTAGATGGTCTGCTTTGAGCCCAGCAGCTGAGAATTGGCCAGGTGAACTGGCCAAATACTACAGTGCAGTTGGAATACTTTCTTTTCAGCAGCTGCGCCTTGGTTTAAGATTTTAGCTATATCTAACCCACAGAGGGATTTCTGGGTTGCTAAGAGTGCTTTAGCAAAGGAAAGCGTGTACAGATAGCAAGATAATCCACCAGTTAGGTTCTTTGTTAAAACTTGAAAAAAATCTTAGAGAATGCTTGTTTACTTTCTAAGGAAATGTTGGTCTTTATGGCTACATCACTCACTCACGTCTGCTCAGAGGGATGTCATAAGGACTTGGCTTCACAGCAATTACTCATCCCAACAAAAATATTAATCAAAAGGCAGAAATGGAATGCCAACTATTATCATATGTGTGTTTAAAAACACAATCTTAGTGTTGCAGAAACGTCAAAGAAGAGCAAATGGCTCTAACTTCAGAGACCACCCGTGCTTGTGGTAGGTGGCAGGGCTACCTCTGAGGACTGAGGGCATCTCTGCTGTCAGCATGAGACAAAATGATAAAGTAGCTCAGGGTTTTATTTTTAACCCAATTGAGTTGAGAGAGTAGTAATTTTTCAGGGTCCTAATATGTTCTGGTGAAGGACTTTCCTTACTCCCCATGTCTTAAATGTTAGGGCTGACATGTTGCTACCAGACAAGGTAAGAGGAAATCCATATTTCTACAAAAATATCACCTAAGTAAATTTGTCATGGAAAAATATTGGGGTGTAATTTGTAAGTAGGAGATTTTGAACTTTATCTATAACCTTGTAATATAATCTTGTAAGGTATTAGAATCAAGAAAGCCACAGGTTTTTGTTTGTTTGTTTTGTTTTTGTTTTTTTTTTAAAAGTAAATTGATGTTTGTCTACACTGTGGGACCTAGTAGTGGCTCAAGGTCTGCACAGCATCACGGCTTCTTGTACCCTGATGCTGTATCACTGTTTGCCCACCAGGATTTTGCTTTGCAGTTTAGAAAACTCAACAGGTGTTTTTTCCAACAGGTTTGTATGCTTATTATTATATATGAAAATCATTCATGTTGGATGTGTTATTTTAGCGTGGTATGTGATGACTTGTATTTTAAACATGATGTTGTTTAAATGCTGGCTTTGAGCCAGGGCCATTCTTCTTAGTGCATGTTCAGAACCCTTTTTTACAGGCCAGTATTAACCATAAATGTTAGGTGTTCTGCGGCTTTATAGGTATCGGGTGCTTTTTATAATTGTCAGAGCCTTTGGGGGCTGTTGTATGGTCTGACTCTCTAGTGGATACCATGGCTATATGATTTTTCTTAGCTGTTGAACAGCTGTTGTCTTATTTTCATTAACAAAAGTTTTATTAATTTGTATTTTATGTGGATGGATACTTTGCTGCATCATGTGGATGCACTCCCTATGGAGGCCAGAAGAGGGCATCAGATCCCCTGGCACTGGAGTTGACAGGATTGTGGGCCTCCTTGTTCCTACTGGGAACCAAACCAGCATCCTCTGCAAGGGCAAGGGCAACTGTTCGTAAGGGCTGGGCATCTCTCCAGCCTTTTGTTTTCTTTTCTTAAGAGATTACTTTAGGAAATGTGTATTAAGTTATCTCAAGTGTGAATCTTTCCAGGGTTAACACCTATTTACATTTTCAGAATAGACCCAATTTACATAAAACAGCCAAGGCAGATGTTGGAGAACTTTTTAAGACTCAAGCATCACTGGGTGGATTCTGGCAGGCCTTAAATCATACACATCTCAGTCTTTGGATATTGTAGTATTCCAGTTCTCAGAATTTCCTACTCAAATTCCTAAATGGTAGATGGAGATTAAACTCTTATTTTTAACAAGTCAAAGATTTTGGTCTATATTTGCTCCCAGAAACTCAGACTGCCTATCATAGAAGTACTGATTGATGATTTTCCAAGGGAATTGGAGGCCTAGGAATATTTACCTCGTGTGTGTGTGTGTGTGTGTGTGTGTGTGTGTGTGTGTTTGCGCACATGTGCGCCCATGTGCACACGTGTGTGTTCTACTAGTCATACCGGGCTGTATTCCCAAAGGGGTGGTGGCAGGCAGTGGCATTATTATTTCCAGTTTTGAGAATAATGTGGGCTTTGTCAGTAAGACAGTTGTGTAAACGGAGAAGGTATCTTAATAGAATCTCATTGCTAAGGTCTGATATTGACCAATATCACTTCTTCCCTAAAAAATAACAAAATTCCCATTTCCCTAATTACAAGTAGTTTGTCATGTCTTGTAACAAATCAGGAAGAATTTTTTGAAGCTAATTTAAAGTCTTTTGTGTATATTTGGGATCTACCATTTAATTCTTTTAATATCCAGATTCAGAATGACATTTGACAGTTTCATTTTACACCATCCTCGGAGAACCCACTGATGACCTCTGTCCAGTGTTCACTCTTATTTCTTGAATTCTTTTCTTTACTTTTTTTGATCATTGCCTGCAGCAACTGGGATAGAATCCTTATACCTCCCTTTTAGGAAGTAGATGGTTTCTTCAGTAGAGACCAAGATTTGATTCGTGCATATAGTACAGTGCACAATACCTGTAGATTTATGTTAGTGGCAACTGAAGTGTTCTGTGGTAAAGGAAGTTCAGAGTTGAGTGAGGAATGGATAGAGCCTTTATTCAACAAATGTTTGTAATGAGAGAGTTGGTTAGGGTTAGGATTAACATCATCATCTTCTGTTAGTCATGGATATTCTCCAGTCTCACATCAAGATTCCGAAACAGAAAGGAAGGTTAGTAGTAACCTGTGGTTTAATGAACTCCATTAGGCGATAGTGATGATAAAAATTGAGAACGACTAGCTTAGAAATGAGGGAAACAGTGTCAGCCTCTAGAAGATCCTTCAGGGAGCGTGGATATGTGAGATCATAGAGGTGCCACTGAGAAAAAAAAATCTTCCCTCAGTGATCTGGGGAGTGTTTCTGGGGAGCTGCTTCAGCAGGCAGACACTGAAGGCAAGGTACATTTCCTGGATTCTCTGGGCAGAGTGCTCTTTGTGACGTTGTACTCATAGGAGCTAGATAGTGGCTACACTGACAGGATTAAAGGTCTGGGCTGGGTATCAGTGTCCATTACACTGATGTCCAGGAAATCCTGAGGTTTGCCCAGAGTCCCACAGATAAGCATGGGGTTTGAATTCTGTCAGCATCATTCCAGTCTCTTCCTACACATCAGCTAGGCTGTCTACTGTGATAACAGTAATCAAATCTCCATCACGAACAAGAGAACACTTAGAGAAGGTTTTTACATTTGATCAGGGGAAAACAGGTTGAATGACTATTATTTGGTTTTGCATTGAAGTGTAGGATAAGTTGTGGCTGAATGTATAGAAACTTTGAGGCAGATGGAGTGGCCTGAGAACAGGCCTTCTTCCTGATGTCACCAACAGCTGGACTCAGAATAAGGGAAGTGAACTACACTGCCTGATGTCATTCCGTATTCCTATACTCAGAATACTTACGTCATGCTGACTACACGCAGCTAACCTGAAACAACTGGAAATACAACTAACTCAGAGCTCCCCGGATTATCAGAAAAAGACCCGAAACCTTCCTCTCACTTCCTAGTTTACTCTGTTGACTATTTAGATGACAGTTTTTGTCATTTATTTTATTTATAAATTTAAACCCCAGCATAGCGAGAGCAAGCAAGCAAGCAAGATATTTTATAAAGCCAAACTGCTTAATTTCTTTTGTGGGCAGGTGGGGTGTGGGGTGGGAGGGGAGGGATGGGTGGAGGCAGGAAACAGACGTCAAGAACTTGCCTTGTAGATTTACCTACTCAATATTTAATTTTTTTTTTCATTTTCCTTTTAGTGATTTAGATATCAGCAAACAGCTCAATTCTCTCTCACTTTAATATACAAATGGTAACTCCAGTGTTCATGTAGGTGATGGGCTCAAGCACCCACAGGAAGTTGAGATCATGGTTTGGAATCCTAACTGACACCAATCTTCTCATTAACAACTTAACTCTCCTTAACAACTGTGTCATCAGCACTAGTGGCTATCTGTGGTTGACTCAACAGTGACATCTACTTGATTTGCACACTGAACCCCACATTCTATCAGCATCCCTAGTCATTTGCCTGATATCTTCATGAGACACTGCTTGCCCGATTGTAGCCCTGAACCTGAACTGTGGTGTTGCATTCTTGCCCCTGCTCCTCTGAGGCTCCACTCATGAGGATAGGGAACAACAGTGCTTGAGGCCCCCAGCTTCCTCTCCTTTGGTCGGTCTTGACTCCGATACTACTTCTTCCAAATAACCTTTTGATCTGTGGTTGTGAGGGCGGGTCCTAGTTTATCCCATATCCTAGCTGCTTTTAGCCATGACTCTTTTCTGTGTATACCTGGTTTCTCATCTAAAAATTCACTCTACACTTCTGTTTTCATATTACTTTTTCTACAGTGCGGTCTGACTATCTCACCTCCTGGGATAAAAAGATATCCATGACTTGTCCTCAGCCAATGCTGAACGTTTCTCTCAGAAGTCTTCAGCAAAGCCAATAAATAGAAATGCAGCAGAGTTAACAGTTTTCCTACACATATAACCACATTGGCAAAAGCAGGAGACTGGAGCACTGCTGATATTCCTGACTGTTTTGGGAAGTTGCTTCTAGTTGGGGATATCTTTTGCATTACAGAAAATTTAGAAGCATTATTAAACTCTACCCACTGAATGCTAGTATCACCCCTCTCGTCAGCAGTACTAAAAGTACTCTAGGTAATGCTGTTCAAGGTCTCCCAGAGAGCACAAGTCACTTGGTAAGGGGCCACTGTACTGACTAAACTAAGTGGATCAAACCAAAACATGAAAGGAAGATTGCATAGTCTGTCTCTTGGGTATTATAGATTGCAAAGTAAGTGAAATTTTGCCTTTGAGAAACTGATCCTTGAACACTGTGTGGGACAAATTGTCTTGGTTATGTAGAACCTATTTCAAATCATTCCAAAAGTTGATATAATCCCTTAGGGGAACATTTTACCAACATTCAGCAAAAGTTGAAGACTGTAGGAATCCATCTAGTTATCTACCCCAGAGAAACTCAGATGTCTGTGAATTTGGCTAGTCATAGTAGAATTCCTTACAACGGATATCTGGGAATAGCATCAGTGGCCATCAGCAGGGAGACAGGCCAGTCATGCTGACTAATTGGCTAGAATGGATATATAGTCCTTAAAATGGGTGAGTTAGTATGGGTAAGTCTAAAGAAGTTGTGGGGTAAGTTTTCATTCTAGCTTCTGTATGGCTTAGAAGACACTCCAAACAATGCTATATATTCCTACTCAAACTCCTCCTTAGGAGGAAGGAATGAGGAAGAATGGGACAAAAGAGAGCAAAATGGAGGACCCGAGTTTAAACTTGGTAGTGTGAGTTTTTCTCCATTACAGTTGAACTTTTTTTCTGAGCATTCTAACTATGAATTTAGTTGTAAATGTTGAAAAAAAAAAAGTGACTGCTCTGCACTGTTTCCATGTATTAAGGCATAGCTTCATGATTCACTCCTGTACAAACGTGTAGATCTGGATTCTCACACATTGAAATAAACGCAGCTGTGTTTATTTCAGTGCGATTATGTTCAAATAAACACACATGCAATCCCTTATGAGCACGAACTCGTAAAACACTTGTTGATTTGGTTCTGAAATTGTGTGTTCAAATAAACATACTTGCTTTAAGGGAAGTTTTGCTCTACTTGATGTTCATGCCTTGGCCATGTGTTTTATAGAGGGCAGATGTGGAGTGCCCTAATGGAATAATCGTCCTTTACAGTCTAAACCATTGCTCTAGACTAATGTACATTTAATATGTTGGTAGTTGTACCTATATAATACAAATAACCAAAAAAGTATTTTGTGTTACCTATTTTATTTTAGACATTGTAACTAAATGTAACTAAATCTCTTTCCTTATAGAATGAACTACATGCTATAGCTAGCAAACAGTGGGTTTTTTTCATCTTACAAAATATGGGGATGTTTTTTATGTGGAATTATGAAAATATTTAGGGAGCAGACAGACTGAGGTCTGCTTGACTTTACTTTCTTGTCCTTGTTCTTTGGTCCAGGAGGGCTCTGTGGGTGGGAGGAGCTCAGGAGAGCTGATGTTGGGGGACAGTTAACGGTGAGAGGCTATTTCACCTGAGGGTCCAAGCATTTGTAGCCTCAGGAGCTCCTCCTGCCCTGTCTACTCAGGAGCCATGGAACTTGTTCAGCACATCTGGGAAGTGGGGGTGGCTTTTAGCTCTGCCTCGCAGGACCTTACAGGAAGCTGCGTGGTGCTGCAGCAGAGGTGCAGATGCCTCAGCAGTCTCTGCATTTCTGCTGAGAAGTCTGTGGTGTCTTGTCAGTCATCGTGAGCTTGGCTTCTCAGGAACTTTTATCAGGCATTTCAGAAGGTTAAATGTCTTAAACATACCTCCTCCAAGGTAAACTATTATAGAAAAAATAAAATGCTATTTTCTTTCTTTTGACAGAGATCAACGCATTTCATAATAAAACGATTCTGCTTATATAATCTAGTACTTAATAATTTTTGAAATTATTTTAACTTAAAAATCGTTGACTTGTTTATGTTCATATAGCCTGCCTCAGCGGCTGGAAATGAAGTTTCATAGAAACAAGAGCCTTTGCTTTGTCTGCTTTTACTAGCGTTTGTTGCCGGGCTGGGGTGCATTAGACAGTTACTAAACGAGTCTTTCAAAGTTATCCCCATTCTCCATGCCTTGTCTTAGGCTACTTGCTTACTAGTTGTGTGTATTTCACAGAATCCTTTTAATGTGTTTCCTCATCAGTTTCATACAAGAAAAGCAGAACACAGGCACTCTTTCCTTTTACTTTATTTTTTCTTGATAGGTTTTTCTCTGGGATTAAAGGTGTGCACCACCACACCCAGCTCCATTTCCCTTTACTTTTACAGACTTGGTTACTCTCATCTTTCCTTTAGCTTTGCTAGTCTGAGATGTGAAATGTAGTTTTGATTTTACAGTAACCTATGAGACTGAACACTCATCTGTTTATTGGACAGTTTTGTTCCCTGAAAGTAGGGGCTCACACATCCTTTGCTCATCTGATGTCAAATTGCTCCTTTATGCTTATACTTTTTCTTTGTCTATGCACGTGTACATATGTATATATGTATGTGTGTCAATGAGGCAATTTTTCAGCCTTTCCTATGAACTAATAAGTTTTCTTTCACTTCTAAGTAAATGATTTTTATTTATCATATGGAGATGTTTTTGAGTCATTGTTTGGACTTATGTGTTGTTACATCAATCTATTTCTGTAGAAATAGACTGACAAGTAGTTTTATAACACCTCTTGCTATCTGATGATACACTCATTCTCTTCTTAATTACTCTTTTGCACTTTAAGAAATTCATCCAAATGAATATAAAGTCACTTCCTGAGTATAAATATTATAATTAAAATTTAACGGGATTACATGTAAATTAATAGAATAATTAGGAGGAAGCTGTCATAAAATGACTGACTTTCTGGGAACATTGATCCCATTTATTCAAGCTGCTTCCTCCCAACCTCAGGATATCTCCCCTCCCTTCAAATCTTACACATTTCTTCTCCGGTTTAGTCTAATCTATTTTTGTTGTCATGATGAAAGAGATTGTGTATATTTTTTCATCGATTATTCTAGTTGATTGAAAACAAACAAGCATTTATCATCTATCTGGCTACCTTGTGAACTTTTATTGGTGCTGCCAGCTAGTTGGTTGTCTTTCTGTCTCTGCATCTGTCCCTCATTCCTTATGATAGGAATCATTATGACTAATGACATTCATGCTGGCCTATTGAGTCTTTGGATTCATGTTTCATTAATACAGTTATTGGTATTTCAAGTGTGGCCCAGCTCGAGTTGCATATTTTTATGTATTTTGATCATTTAGTATTTATATCAGTACTGTGCACAGTTTTGTTTTAAAAATATGTTTCCTGTCCTCTTTTATCATGTAAAGGAAGAAGACTTATCCCTGGCTAAGACCTTTTAGGTGAATACATGCATGGTCTGGTAAAATTGTTGATGTTTTCTTTTTCTATTCTGCTAATGGAGTGAACTCCAGTGTTAAATTTTCTGCTGCAAACTGTTGTTACATTTGTGGGGTAACTTACTTGGATGTTTTTTTGTTTTGTTCTTTTGGTTTCTCTGCTTAGCCCTGGCTGCTTTGGAACTTGCTCTGTAGACCAGGCTGGACTAGAACTCAGAGATTCGCCTGCCTCTGCCTCCCAAGTGCTGCAATTAAGGGCCTGTGCCACTGTCACCTGGCTCTTTGATGTTACTTGTAACAAACAGTTTGAGTTTTTTAAAATTTGTTCTTAGGAATTTTACCCCCCCCCCTTTTTTTTTTTTTTTTTTTTTTTTTTTTTTTTTTTTTTTTTTTTTTTTTTTTTTTCGTTTTTCCAGACAGGGTTTCTCTGTGTAGTCCTGGCTGTCCTGGAACTCACTTTGTAGACTAGGCCGGCCTCGAACTCAGAAATCCGCCTGCCTCTGCCTCCCGAGTGCTGGGAATTTTACCTTTATCTTGAAGTGTGATAGGAAAGTAAGTCATCTTTGCTATTTTTACTGGTCTACTGAGTCTTAGTCGGGATAGTTTCCTGTAATATCTGTATGTTATGGGAAAATTTGATTAAACTGGAAATCATTTATTTTAAATATTTATTACAACTTCTGCAAAACTACCCCAGGCCCCAAGCCATGCCTTCAGCATGTATGTCTTTGACAATTGCTTTCAGTTTTTGTGATTGCTGCATTTTCATCTTTTCCTTTGGTGAGCAAACTTTCTATTTCACATAAGCTTTAGTGTTTTTGGAGGGAGGTTCTTAGTGTTGTCTTCTGGTGTGCACTTTCTGTGTCTGTCTCCTGTTCTTCATGAATTTAATAGATTCCCTTGCCTAAGTTCTTCTTTCTTGTTCCTTCTTTCCCCCTGTTTATGTTTTGAAATAATTTATTATCAAACTTAATTATTATTCTCTGAGATGACATTTGATGCATTACTGTTACCGATGATGGGGATCTGGGCTGGTGTCTTCCAGATTCTAGGCCTCTTATTCAAGACATTGGAATATAAGCTAACACGTATTGCAAATGTAGTATGGATATTTTATTTAAAGTGAGGTGATAGTGCAGATCAAAAAGAAGTCCATCTTGTGAATGACACAAATGACAGTCCTCAAGGGTCCTGAAGTTATTGCCTGGACTTTTTAAAAATAGGGTTCAAAAGAAGGAGAAGTTTGCTTAATAGGAACTGTAGTTTAGGTGATTTTGTGTTTTGATTGACAGACCTGGGTAAAATAAGCCGTTGCTAATATATCTCTTCCCATAATGCATTTGATTTTAGTATGCACATATAGGTGTCCATAAGCATAAGAAGATAAATAGGGTATTCTCCATAAAAACTCACATTTAGGACACATTTTTGCCTTATTGCATCTGTACCAAAACCAGTTCAGGCCAGATCAACCTTCCTACTCTCTCTATCTGGATACAAGAGGAGGGCCATTTAATATAAGTGTGAAGGTCCTTAAGGGGAAGAGAAACGTATTCTGTTGTTTAGAGTGGAGATACAGCTTGGGGTCCTAGATTGCTAAGAGGTTTCTAGGTACTTTGTTCAGAGAGGTTGTGTGCATGATGAGGGTCCTAGGCTGTTCAGTGCTTGTTACAAGAGGGGTGTGTGCTTAGCCCCAAACAAGTGAAGTTCAGGTTCCTCAACTATTCCCTATGCTCTTCTGATTCAGGATTTTCTATGGGTCAGATTTTGATAGCATGTTACAGTTTTTTTTTGGAAGTAGTATAATCAGTGAGTGTTACACACTTTGAAATATTTCAAAACTTATAATTTGCTTCTGGAAATATGGCTTAAAATTTCTAGTTCAATATTTTTATTTTATGATGAATTTCTTTTTTTTTTCTTTTTTTTTTTTTGGTTTTTCGAGACAGGGTTTCTCTGTGTAGTCCTGGAACTCACTTTGTAGACAAGGCTGGCCTCGAACTCAGAAATCCGCTTGCCTCTGCCTCCCGAGTGCTGGGATTAAAGGCGTGTGACACCATGCCCGGCTTTATGACGAATTTCTTAAGTCACTATGTGAACAAAAGGGGGCCGCAAGAAAGTAATAGGGATTAAAAAAAATACTTTTGGTGTTGCTGTCTGATCAATTTCTATGTGACACATCTTTGTTTTGTTTTTCTTTTGTATTGAAAGTCATTT
>NC_034601.1:44550279-44555403 GCF_900095145.1 Mus pahari | reverse complement strand
TGTGTGTGTGTGTGTGTGTGTGTGTGTGTGTGTGTGTGTGTGTGTGTGTGTGTGAAAGGACAGTTGGTTGGAGTTGGTATTTTTCCTCTCTGTGAATCCTAGGTATTGGATTCAGGTTGCCAGATCTGGTGAGGCATTCCTTTAATTGGTAAGGCATATCATCAGCCTCTTAGCCTTGTGTTTTTTGAGACAAGGTCTCATGTAACTCACTATGGAGTCAAAGGTGACCTTGAACTCTTCATCTCCTTTCTAGGTGCTAGGGTTATAGGCATGCACTGCCACACCTAGCTACCTGTCTTTGAAGCAAATGCAGTTCTCCTTACAGGGATTCAAAGCGCTGTACACCTCTGATGTTATTACCGCATCTATTATGTCGTTTGGTCTGAGTATTACCTGCGTCCTTTGTGACACCGATGATCCTTTTGTTCTTTTTGTCTGTGTTCTACCTGCTTTCTCTTTCCATCTGTCTGCCTTACAGTTGCACATCCCTGAAAGTCAGCTCTGTGGGCTGTCTTTGCTCTACCACTCTAGACACAGCTGGCTTTCACTCTTATTTCATAAGATGACCTTAATGGGACTCTGAATAGTTAGTACTGTTTATATTTGTATCTTAAATTTGTTAATTTCTTTTTTGCACTGTCATGAATTTTATAAGGATGATTAGTTTCCTTAAACTTGCTGTTTATTTGCTGGTCTGATTTGCATAGTATACATTTCTTTGCTATTTTGTGGTTTCATTTTTATTTATTTACTTATTTTTAAATGTTTATGTTTGAGTGCTCTGTCTGCATGTATGCCTGCATGCCAGAAGAAGGCATCAGATCCCATTATAGATGGCTGTGAGACATTATGTGGTCGCTGGGAGTCGATCCCAGGACCCCCAGAACAGCCAGTGTTCTTAGCCACTGAGACATCTCTCCAGCCCTGTGTGGTTTTACTTTTAACATTCATATTAAATCTTTTTTTTTTTTTTAACATTGTGTGCAGTTATAGGTGGCTGTAGCTTTTGAAATGAGAGAAACTGGGAGGTGACCTTATTTTCCTCTGTTTTGTCTCCTGAACATTTTAGGTTGGTGAGGAAAGAGAAGATCCCGAATCATAAGTCTGGATTCTTCTTTCCTCCCTTCCCTCTTCACCCCATCTTTAGAGAGGAGCTTTCAGATTATCTGTTCATGGCACTAAATGTTCCCTTCCTTACCTACTAGCTGCCTTTGTTCTAGGCTATTTCTCAGTGTTTGTGGCAGTTTTCATGATGATCCTGTTTTTATCAAATTGTCAACTGTGCTGTTTTCTGATAACAACTCTCAAACATCTCTGTTGTCCTTTGGAATTGTTAACAGGTAGATGGAAATAGATGCAATGCCTCTACAGTTTTTTCTTTTTACTTCTCTTTCTTTCTTTCTTTCTTTCTTTCTTTCTTTCTTTCTTTCTTTCTTTCACACAGTTATTTCATGAATATGTGTGGGTGGGAGTTGAACTCAGGACCTTCAGAAGAGCAGTCAGTGTTCTTAACTGCTGAGCCATTTCTCCAGCCCCATGTATAATAAAGAATGAAGGTAAAAGGCATGCATATGGAATGGTAGGCTAGGTCTTCAACTAATGATGAACTCAGGCTACTAGGCTTGGCGGCAAGTGCCTTTGCCTGCTGAACTATATTGCTGACCCCTTTAAGATTCTTTCATTTTGTTATTTGTATGTGTGTGGTTTTCTTTCTTTCTTTGTTATTTGTAAGTGTGATTTGTATGGGATGGGCATGCATGCCACAGTGAGTATGTGGAGGTCAGAGAACAACTTTGTGGGATCAGTTCGCTCCTTCTACTTTAAGGTAGGTTCAGGAATGAATGGACCTCATCTCTGAGCCATCTTACCTGCCCTATTCTTTCGAGTTCTGGAGAAACCCCGGGGCCACTGTGATTCAACACTTTACTCTGATGGGGTGGCCTGTTTTACTCAGTCTATTAAGTTCAATAAATACTTTTTTTCATTCTCAAACTTTTAAGATATATAGGGCTGACCATTCCTTTTATATCCCTTCAGGGGCTTTTGAAATAGGTGTAAAATATGCCTCTACTTAAAGCAGTAAGCAAATAGGCTCCAGCACTCACATACAGCTGCCTTCAGATCATGATGTGCGGCCATTTAACGCTGGTACAGCTACTTACATGATATTTGTGGTTGACCTTTGATTTTTCTAGCAAAGTTATCCTTAAAAAGCTTTCCTGTACTCTAAGGATAAAATTGTCTAATAACGGTAACATTAGGCAGCTTATTAGACACTGTGTACCAGAAATTGTATCAGACTAAATTTCTTGCATGTTATCTCATAAGATGCCAGTTTTCCTTACAAAGTTCCTAAGGGTATGTCCATAGCAGTTTCTTTGTGTCCTGTTCCCTTGAAGTCAACTGGTTACTCTTGTGGAAATTTACTGAGAAGCAACTCTTTGGTTTCTGGTTGTGCTTCTGGCCTCACAAGTTTAAGAAGTTGTCAATGTTATCAAGAAAGGTGCTTGACTTGCTTTGCTGGTCCTAATTTAGAGACTTTTTAAAAGTCCGTTTTTCCTGCTCAGTCTGTGGATGTGTGGGATGTGTGTGTGTACGACTGTACTTCCTTTAGCCCACTGAACAGAGTTCATTAGTTCATTTGCGCAGCTCTTCTTGCTTGCTGTCAATGGTGTAGGGTATTAACCTTTTCTGAAATGACAAGTGTGCTTATTTTATGAAGAAATTATTTTGTATATGGGAAATTACAACCCAGAAGTATATCAGCTTCATTATAGCTGTGCAGGCATTCCTGAAGAGAAATCCATTGTATGCTGACAACCATATCTGACTGACTCCCGAACTTTTCCCAACTTCAGTATTCAGTTAATTCCTTCTTTGGTCCTCAGAAATCTGTAATGAATTTGTTACATATATCTTTTAAAATAGACCAAAAAATTCGTTTGTTTGTTTGTTTGCTTGTTAATACCTTCTTTGTAGACTGTTGGCACTTACTAAACCACCCTTCAGAGGAAGCAGTTCCTGGAATGCTAGGAGAATTCTCATCTATCACAGTAATTGCATATTAGTTAGCCTTTATAGATAAATGCTTTATAATTGCAAGTAAACTCTCAATATGTTGCTTCCTTTATTTGAGACCTTCTGATCATTACTGTGTTCACACATTCTCTTTTAAAAGGTTAAAATTAACATCTATGTGCTATATTCATTTAAATGTTTAATATACAATCATATAAACAAGTTGATTTTTAAAAGTAGCATTTAAATTATCAGCCATTCAAATAAAAATTATGTCTATTGAAATATGCTTAGGGAAGGTAATTTTTTCTTTACACTGATTTACCTCTCTTGTTACATTAAAGTATTCATTTTAAAGAACGTAAAACAGCCAGAAAAGTTTCACTAGATGGTATTAAGTGAGCCACCTTTTGTTAACTTTGTCTTCAGAAGCAGTCTGGATGTTTAGCTTACTATCACTGTACCAATACATTTGATTTTTTGTCTATTTAAAAATTTCAGCAAGCTTGAAATTAATATTTTCAATATTATCCCAATTTAAACAGATTAGCCAAGTGAAAACAATGATATTATATTCCATTTTATATCCTTGTGAGAATGAGGTCAGATTCACAGTAATTAACTTGCATTAGTGCAACTGCTTCTCAGTGTTTCAAAATTATGATCCTTTAATATGCACTTACATTATTTTAAAAAATATCAGAAAAGAATTATTTTGAATTATTTTTAGCAGGATTATTATTGAAGACTACTTCAATAATCTATTTCTTTATAAAAATACAAATAATAAAATATTAAAATGTTGTAGGTGTTAAAAATAAACACATATCTGTTATATTTTTGTTAACTTACTTTCAAAATTTTATAGGAAATAAATAGTGTGGTCATCTGGGATATTCTCAATTTAAAAATCTCAGGATCTTCATTAGTATGGTTATGTTTTTCCAGATTATATATTTCTATGTTTCTAAGTTAATAATCAACTACTGAATCTTTGGTATGAAGTAAGCATCATAAGTAGCTAAGAATCTTTCAGAATGTGTATTCTTCTGGAAAGTCGCTGGCAAAAACTGTAAACATTTTCACTTTAGATACACGGAAGACGAGAAGCAGAAAAGTTAAGTGACCAATCCAGGATCCGGCTCCCAATAAAGGACTCGGACTTATTACCCAGCATCCTTTCCCTCCAAAATTTACCTGAAGAATTACATTTGGGTATCTGGTATTTCACTGTTTGCAATGTAGCAGCTTTAGATAGATCTGTGAAGAAACATAATTTCAGGGAAATAGATATTGTTAATGATTGTTAAAATCCAGGCTAGGAGCAGGGGAAAGGGTCAGTTTGTAAAGTAATTGTTGGGCAAACATAAGGGCCTCAGCTCAGATCCCCAGTATCCGTATAAAACAACAGGAAAAAAAGGTAGGCATGGCTGTTCATGCTTACGGTAGAGAGTCCTGCTGTCATCTCTGGCAGCCACATGCACATCAGTGAGGACACACAGGGACATGGTGCATACACCACACAGAAAGTGTCTAGGTGATTCTTTGGAAATTACTCAGGATAAGGATCAGTCGTGCTATCGGTATTTCAAGTATTACTGCATATGACATTAAACAGCAAGCAAAGTAAAATAAAAGCAGTTCTTTGTTAGTATACTTTCCAACTAGAATACAAATATGAACTGGAAAACAGCCAGCAATATTCAAAATCAAACTTTTAAGTCACCCTCATTAACACAAATTGGAGATGAAACTGAGAGCCTAAGAGTCTGTTCTCTTTTCCTTCAATATTAAGAAACTTTACTCCTCAGAAAGTGACTTGTCTGGAGGGCACTGTGAATCGACTCAAGCAGACTCTCCTGTGGTACGGAGGTAGACTGAGAGTGGCTGCTGTCAAACGTTCCACTCAGGGCTGAGGCACACGTGTTTGACCACTCACTATTAGACCTGTTTCAGATTTTTATTTTTTATTTTTTTTTAATTTATTTATTATTATTTTCTTTATTTACATTTCAAATGCTATCCCGAAAGTTCCCAATACCCCATCCCTGCCCCTACTCCCCTACCCACCCACTCCCACTACTTGGCCCTGGCCTTCCCCTGTGA
>NC_034601.1:44494547-44550051 GCF_900095145.1 Mus pahari | reverse complement strand
CCTTTCATGAGAGTTATGTTCCTTATTCTAAGGAGGAATGAAGTATCCACAAATGGTCATCCTTCTTGATTTTTTCTGTTTTCCATAATGTGTCTTGGATATTCCAAGTTTCAGAACCAAAGAGTCCTAAAAACCCACAAAGAAATGGCAGGATACAAAAGGCCCTTGGACTCATATGAACTCTGGTGACTTAACCAAGCTTCTGTCGTAGGATAAATTCACCCCCCAAACACTTTGGAATCAATAAACTTGGTAAAGTGTCTTGTAAAGAATTTTCTCTTTAGCTTTTCAGTTGTATAATTACAGCTGAGACAGGTGATTTCCCATTGTTCTCCTTCCCTTCCCTTTCCTCATCACTCTGAGCATAGAGACTATCTAAATGGCAAATTACAAGCCATTAATATATTTAGAAAATATTGTCATCACCAGGTAAGGTTCATATGACATTCTATTGCATGTGTTCCTGGATGGCTTGAACATCTAGGGTTTGACTGGTCACTTTTTTCCTACGGAATGTGACTTTTTACAAACAAACAAACAAACAAAGCCCTCAAATTGTCTGAATATCAGTATCCTTTTCATTTAGGAAAGGTCAGCCTGGGCATTGTAGCAAGACCAAATCTCTTAAAATATCAAAATAAAAAAGTAAACAAAAGCTGTCAGCTAAACATATACCTCTGATGATTTGCTTACAGTGTAAGACTTACTGGTCATTGTACTAATTTCATTGGGTAATACCACCTAGTTTAAATAATTTGAATAGTCACCTAATCCTTGGGTAGCATGCTATTTCAAAAGTTTGCTAAACAGTTGCTTAACCAGGCTTTAAAATGAAACTATTGATGATAAATGAAATTATTCAAGATGGGAAGGCTGGTGCCAAGACTTCCTTGTAAGTTTGACAATTTAAAGTGTGATGAGGAATAACAATGTGATGGGAATCAGGAAAACAAAAGTTCAGAAAAAGAATGAAACAAACCACATGTGTGTAATGCTATCCTATGCACACTCCCAGTCGGCTCCCACGGCCACCTGCTGTGCGCGTGCTGCTGCTGCTGCTGCTGCTGCTGCTGCTGCTGCTGCTGAAATCGCCATAGATGTCCACGGGGCAGTGTGGCAGCGTAGGCGGGATGAGAGAAACACTGGCGGGAAAGCTGCTCGCGACCTGTAAGACTGTAACAGAACCCAGGCCTGTCTAGAATGTTAGCTTGCAGTTTTGTGGTTTTGCTCACACAAATGTTGAATGATTTTTTTAAAAGTGTATTCAGGAATAAAATACTGCCTATATCTTTCAGAGTAATTTCCTTTCAAAAATAATTTATTTAAATTATGCTTGTGTGTGGGGTGGAGTAGGGTTGGGTGAGGACTGGGGGGTGGTGTCAGGGTATATGCCAGAGAGAACGCTGGATCATCTGGAGATGTGAGAGGTTGTTATGAGCCTCCTCACACGGGTGCTGGGGACTGAACTCTGGTCCCTACAAGAATAGTATGTGCTGTTAAACATGGAGCCTTCTTTCCAGCATCCACTTCTTCTAACTAGAGCATAGAGTGCCTGAAATTACTCACCGGTTGTTAATTCTAGCTTAGGGATTCACTGTGTCTCTCCTTGGGACAACTTGTAAGTTTTAGTTTAGTTTTTTTTTTTTTTTTTTGAAGACTTTGAGTGGTCTAAGGTATGTATATATAGCTTGTTTTCTGTTGCACTTATAGAAAACCCTTAATTTAAAATGATGTATAGAATTATTAACGGAATGTTTTTAAAATTTTTTTTATTGTTTATTTTATGTTCAATAGTACTTGTCTGCATGTCTGTCTGTGTGCAGGTGTCAGAAGCCCTGAAACTAAACAAACAGTTGTAAGCCGCCATGTGGAAGAACACCTAATGCTTTTAACCACTGAGCCACCTCTCCAGCCCAAACAGGGAATGTTAATTGAACAAAATTAGACACTGAGTAAATCTGCAATTCAAATTTACTGGTTTTTAGTAGTTTTAAGGTATAACTCACTATTCATATGATTGATCAGTCAGTTGATTTATTGATCTACCTATGAAGTTACCCATTTTATTTTGGTTTTTGTCTGTTTGTTTTTTATCTTAGCATTAGGGTCCTAAGTCTGTAGTTAGAAGACACAGACCAAAACTTAACTTGTTACTTTTTTCCCTAAAAGTCTTTAAAGACATTAATTGGTTTGTTTTTATAATGCTGTTGATTAAACTCAGGTCCTTGTGCCTGCTAGGTGTGGTGTCATAGACTCACATTCCCAGCCTGAAGAGACTTACTTTTACAACATCTCTGAAAAGCATATATTTGTTTCTTGTAAGCCTTATTAATTGAGCACCAGGATGGAACCTTAAGGCCCTAGCCAGGTGAGACAGATGGACTAGTGAGTGTTGGTTTGGGTGTGATGCCCAGTGGACTCAGCTAGCTGCAGGGACGCCTGCACTTGGTCCATTTATTTGTCAGAAAATGAAAGAAGGAAGGGTTGGAGAGGAAAATTGTTCTGCTACCTTCCTAGAAGACACTGAAGGCTTACTAGTTTTTGGAACATTACTCAAATTGTCTAAACATCAGAATCATCACCTGTAAAGTGGGAAGATTGTAGTACCTGCCTCATTGACTGCTAGTGCATAGGAATAGTGTAATAAGGAGTACTGAGAGATATGCAAATGGCTTTGCTACTTCTTGGCACAACCCTGTTTTCTAAGTAATTGATAATAAGACGTAGTCGTTGTTTTGATGTAGTAATGATGGATGAAAATCAATGCTTGAAGTGCATTGGAAGCAAAGGGAGTAGAACGCAGGAGAGGATTCTATAAAGGCTTAACAGCTGGCGCGGGGAGCGGTGAGGACGCACGGGGAACTGGGGTCACACTCTCTCTTATCCCAAGGAAGTAAGGCTTTCAAAGAGAGGCTTACACAAATCCCACACTTATGGGTTGTTTGTTTGTTTGTTTTGTTTCTATTTAGCATATTTGTTTTGATGAACAGTGAACGTGTGCTATTTAAAACTCTTTTGGTATTAAAGTGTGTGTCTTTGGTTCTGACTGAATAAGCTCTTCATCAGTATCCCTTTGTGTGGCTAGTTAGTGTGCTGTCTAAGCAGTTACGCTGCTGCTCTGTTGTATAGAGTCACTCTCTAAGATAGAAGCGTGGTCAGGTACCTTCACTGAGGGAGACATGGGGGGGGAGCAGTCAGGAAGCATGTAGGTGGGAAGGGTTTCCTGTTTCCAGGCAACAGCAAGGCGCTACAGACGGAGAGCAACTTGAATATAAATTCATTCAGGAGAGGGCATTTTACCACCCTGCCTCCTATTAGGGACATAGACTTGACTGTGGGAGAGAGGGTGGGGTTTAAACTTAATTTATCAGTAGTTATCTAAAGCCATTTCTCATTAGCTTTTGTGTGTTTTATTGAAAATATGGTGGGCCAGTGACTAGGTTAGAATTCTACGGTATTTTCAAAGAAAGCAGCAGCATCTACATTTGCTTTTTTTTTTTTTTTTCTGGAAGCACGGGGTTTCTGTGGCTTCATCTTCCTGCCATTCTGCTTGAGAGCCTAAGATGCTCTTGGGCCCTACGCAGTCTCTTTCTCTAACTCCATCTGCAGGAAGGAGGGGGAAGCGCAGCACACTGACTCCAGTGGAGGTTCCACCTTACTCTGGGGAGCCAGCAGAGGTTCACAGGAGCCGGAGAGCCCTTGCTGCCCTGCTCATGCTATTTCCCCTCCTCAGGAAAGGAAAGACAGTGGTGGCAGAGGCGATTTGCATTCTAGTTAGGATGGTTCATTTTGAGATTTTGGAAGTAGGTGGTTATTTAAAATTTGAGGCCCCTCCTCAGTGATTTTATATCTGGGGGTGTAATCTGTGGCCATTATGGACCCTCGTTCTTAATTCCAGTCTCCTTGTTAGGGAGAGAAGAGCTCTCTGTGTGCTTGCAGAGCGCAGGGTCTCTTTCAGATTGCGTTTCCTCTGGAGCTGGTGTGAGCTGCTTTCC
This sequence comes from Mus pahari, assembly GCF_900095145.1. Classification (NCBI taxonomy): domain Eukaryota; kingdom Metazoa; phylum Chordata; class Mammalia; order Rodentia; family Muridae; genus Mus; species Mus pahari. The sequence goes on along the minus strand of NC_034601.1, from coordinate 44,546,056 downwards.
TCTGCTTTCCATTGTTTATGTTACTTCTTGGGATTAAGTATTTTTCAGAATCGAAGTCAGATGAGCGGTCTTGTAAAGGGCCCAGGCAGATCATGCACAGATCATTCTCTGATTAGACATGGAGAGGAGAGGAGAGGAGAGCAGGTGCTGCCTACGGTCTTGGAGCCCTGTGTGTTTATCACTCCATTAGGAGCCTGCCATAGTCACTTGTCCTGTGATTTTAGGTACCTTAAAAAGACTTCCCACTTAAAGAGCTACAGGGAACTGTGCTGCGGCTTAAGCAAACACACAAGGTCCAGGCTTTATGTAGGATCCCCTGTCGCCATGCCTGTCCAGGGATGAATCACTTCTTGAAGGGTCTAATCTGTCTCCTTATTGTCCTCTCGGGAAAGGGTCACATTATTTAAGTGTAACTTCTGAGAGCCTGGCAGGCCTTTTCAAGGAAATGTTGATGGATGCTCTGTAGCCCCTCCCATCCGAACGGACTTCTTTATGTTTCTTTCTACTTAGACACTTAACCTATGTTTAGGGAACCTCTTTTATTACCAGAAAGAAAAAGTTAAAAGAGTAATCCTTACTATTGATACGGTTTGTTCTCCGGTTTGATCCCTGGGTCTTTAATCAGACATGAAGTTTCCTCTTCGAGTCCCTGGCCACATTCAGTTGTTTGTATATAAGCACAGTAACAAAACCCTATTCTTAGTGAATTAAAAATCCTTTTTCTTATTTTCTGTAGGCCTTTAAACTGTTTTAGGATTCTGAGTTAGCAGTCTCTGGAATATCTTTGTTGATTATATCATTGTTTATGGTGGTGGATCCCCCATAACTGGATTGCATTTGAGAAGTTTATTTCTAAACACAACAGATATTAAGAAAAATATTTTTATGTAAAATTGGTTGCTTAAGTTGTTTTGTAGACAGTTTAGATCATTTTAATTATCAGTTTTTATATATCATATATAGAAAATTATAAAAAGGTTATCATTATAAATTGGAGGCCCATACTTATTTTTATTTATTTATCTATCTATATGTATTCATTTATTTTTGCTTGTTGTTGTCCTGATTTTAAAGAAACGACTCTGTTACAGTATTTTGAACAAAGAATGCTCTTAAATGCATTGGATTTTTCTCAGTTAAATTTTAAGACAATTATTTTCACTGTCTCCTTTCAGCATTCTGTGATTGATAATTTTTTTCTGATGTACAGCATTGCTTTTTTTAAATCATGCCCCCAGATTCATGCAATAAAATGTACTTAGAATTTGTTTTATTTTAATATAGATAGCAGTAAGATTTCCTATCATATTAGTAAAACATTAGTTTTTGATGTCAATTATATTAACTGTGAATTCTTAAATTTATCAAAAGTATATCTGATATATAGGTATGTTACCAGGAAAATGTATCCCATGGTTTAAAAATATTAGGGAGTCTAGATACTAATGCTCATGCCAGCAAGATTCTGCTGAAGGGACCCTGATATTGTGGCCTCTTGTGAGGCTATGCCAGTGCCCGGCAAACACAGAAGTGGATGCTCACAGTTAGCTATTGGATGGAATACAGGGTCCCCAATGGAGGAGCTAGAGAAAGTACCCAAGGAACTGAAGGGGGCTGCAACCCTGTAGGTGGAACAACAATATGAACTAACCAGTACCCCCTGAGCTNNNGTCTCTAGCTNNATNTGTAGCAGAAGATGGCCTAATNGGCCATCACTGGGAANAGNGGCCCCTTGGTCTTGCAAACTTTATATGACCCAGCACAAGGNAAGGCCTGGGCCAAGTAGTGGGAGTGGGTGGGTAGGGGAGCAGGGGCGGGGGGGGGGTATAGGGAACTTTTGGGATAGCATTTGAAATGTAAATAAAGAAAATAAAGAAAAAAAAAGAAAAAAATATTAGGGAGTATTTAAAGTAAGAGGAAATGTCATGGATTGAGTCTTCTATCATTATGCAAATAAATGTTCAAGTTTGGAAAACCTAAACTCAAGGTTCTGAATTTTCAAGCAAAGTAATGGCTTTGTTTTAAATATCTACAATTATTTATCATTTATTAAGCTTTGTATAATAATTATTTTTATATAAACACTGTTGCTACTGTATGCTTTTGGTAGCTTGGAGTAGATAAAAGGGAAATGCAGTATCATACCACCCCTGCCTCCAATCCCCGCTCCCACCTTGACCTTATCCCCATCCCTCATCCCCCACTGCAGTCCTCCCAGTTAAGGAATGGCCCTTCCTGAGTTTGTTTGCTCATTTGTTTTTAGGCACTATAGCCCTGTATGGTCTTGAATTACAGAGGCCATTCTGTCTCTGCCTCCCCAGTACTGGGATAAAAGATGAGGAACAATTTACACCTACCCTTCCTTTGTTTCTTGTTTGTTTGTTTTGAGACAGTCTCAAACTACTCCGTAGCCCAGAGCAGCCTGGAAATTTGTAAATAGGCAAGGCTGCCTTGAACTTTTGGCAATCTCCAGGACTCCTGAGTGCCACCATACCTGTCTCTTATGATTCTCAGAATGTCTCTACTGGTGATCCTTTATTTGTACCTGCCTCTTAGTGAATCTGAAGTGAAAATCCCATATTTTCTTCATTCTTCTGTCTTCAAATGTTAACAATGTTTTAAATATACTAAATAGATAGTAATTGTTGAATTAAGCAGAGATTTTTTTTTTTTAAAAGGTAGCTTTGTAAGTAGAATTGTATGCCAGGTTACAATTAGTGGTTTGTTTGTTCTCCTGTGTTGTGGATATGAGCTGATGTTCAGCTTATATACCACATTTGTACTATATGCTTAGCATCTTGAATTTGCTGTATTTAAAGTAAGGATGTGAGTTTTGCATCAGTAATATAATTTACCAGGACTGGGGTAGAACTTGAAGAATTTATTAAGTCTTATTGATAATCATAGACTCTGTTCTCTGAGATATACTTGGCATGCATTTTTAGAAAAGAATAATGGTGTATTATTAGTAGTGCTGTTATCAGAATTTAATGTACTTTAGATCACCATTATATAGTATTTCTGCATTGATAGTGTATGCTTAAGAAGAGCTGAAATGTTTCTGTAAGAAAACATTCTGGAACTTAAAATTCAAAGATTGAAGCAAAAGTAGTCATTTCTTAGGTTGTTCAGACACTAGATATTTTGATTAATAAAATATTTGTGTCGCAGAAGCATTTTAAATATTTTCTGTAAGTCGCAAATATTGAGCAAATTTTGAAATATTTTGAAAACGATTTGTGCAACTTTCATCTTGAATTTTTAGCATGTGGGTATCGTGTGTTGAAGCTCTTAAAACATTTTTTTCTGTTTTTTGTAAAGTTATTTATTCTCTAATACTTAGATGACATTTATAAGACTAACGTTTTAAAAATGTTTCTTTTCTATAGAAGCATGGAAGTTGTGTGTTTAGAGTTATAAGTGTCCTATTCTGGCAGCTGAGGGACCGTCCTTGAAAATCATAGCCATTCAGTTGCCAAACAATACTAATTTTAAGTCAGCTTCTAGGCACGAATTCGGTTCCTTATTGTAAAAGTAGTGTCTTGCCTCAAGGTTGTTGGCACATAAATAAGGCTTTCTATGTCAATGCATTGTTGTGGGCCTATCATGTACCTGGTACTTATAATGGGTAGTATTTAAGTTCCAGAAGTTTGTGCTTTAACACATGTCTCATTAGTGTAGGGGGTAAGAGGGTGTGTGGCTGTCAGAGCACAACTTTGTGGAGTTTCTGTGTTCTATCTGTTTGTAGATTCTAGAGATCAAACTCAGACCATCAGACTTGTCAAGCACGTAATCTGATCAGGTATTTTCCATGTTCTGCTTTAACAGTTTTTAATTATAGACAAGAAAAGATTAAAGACTTTAAAAAATTCATAACTTATTTATCTGCTTTTATAAATAGAATTTATAAAAAGTCTCAGTTGTGTCTGTCTGTCTGTCTGTCCGTCTGTCCATCCGCCCATCCGCCCATCCATCCATCCATCCATCCATCCATCCATCCATCCATCCATCCATCCATCCATCCATCTTCTGTGCAAGTGCAGTTGTTGTAGTTATTCATGAGACATAGTGGTGCTGGTGTAATATGCTTGCTGTGTCCCTAGACACTGCATCATGCTATTTTACAGATCTGGGATTTAGTAGTTTTTCCATTATCATTTGATTATTTCCAAGGTTGTTAGCAGCCTAGTTGTATTATTTGCTACTAATTAGACAATGAGGAAGCTATGAATTACTGCATTTATAATCACAATTAAAGTTAACATGAAGTTTAAGGGTCTCCTTTAAATATATAGGATTTGCTGCCTCTTATATTGGTCATACAGGAGCTTTTCAATTTTTATGTGTCTTTTGCTTTTAGGAGTTGTTTTGTATTTCAAATAGTTTTGAGATACAGGTTTCCTCATTAACTAGAGTGTCTTAGGCTTGCTTTTTTAAACTTTAAAGAGCTAAGAGGACCTTGTAGGTAAACTTTTCAACCACTTTATCATTCAGAAAAAACAGTGCAAAATAACTCAATTTTTCAAAAAGATTGATTTTTAAAAAAATTTTATATATGTGAGTGTTTTGCTTACGCTTATAGCGCACCACATGTGTGCCTTGCTGCCCATGAAGGTCGGAAGAGGGGGTCAGGTCCACTGGAACTGGAGTTGAGAGCAGTCATGAGTGAGCCTCCATGTGGGTGCTAGGAATTTAACTGCCTTTTGTTCTCTGCAGGGTTCTTAACTTCTGAGCCATCTCCCTGGCAATTAGTGATTCAGTTATCATTTAAAGAACAAATTGAGTTTTAAGTGCTAATTTAGCGTTACGAGATGTATATCCTAAGTATATGTATTTTAAGTTTTCAGGGTGCAGCTTCACAGGAGAGCGCTTGCTAGCACAGGTAGTCTCTGGATCAATTGATGGGGAGGTTAGAATATTTATCTGCTAAATAGTCTTCAGGTTTTATTTTGGGACTAATTTTTATAGGGCTGCTTTATTTAAAAACAAAAATCCAAACATGTTATTATTCAAAATAAATTGTTAAGCTGTACACAGTATCTTTTTTTTTTTTTTTTTTTTTTGGGATGTGGGTCCTTCTTCCCTTTTATTAATCATAGATTCTTTTCTCATATAATTTGAATTAGTTCCCCTTCCCCCATGATTTCCAGTTTTCCCTACTTCCTTTCCTATTAAGGTCTATTCCCTTTCTGTCCCTTAGAACAGGCTTCTAAGAGATAACAGCAAAACTTAAAAATAAGATAACACTTAAGGCATCATGATGGAGTTGGACAAGACAAGCCAACAATAGAAATACAAGGGTCCCAAAGAGAAGGCACAGGAATCAGAGACACACTAGTTTGCACAGCCAGGAGTCCCATGAAAGTGCTGACTAAAAGCTATAGCATGTGTGCAGAGGACTTGTAGTCTGTACACACTGTCTTCTGTGTTATCGGTTCTTCTGAACTTGATTCAACTAATTTATAGTTGATTTGTTTTTAACATCGAAATCAAAATTATTGATGCAATACTATTTCTTCTTCAAAGATATTCTGGTAATATAGTGTATAAATCTATGTCCTGGGAGCCAGGGACCATAGCCCCAAGCCTATCCTCTAGTCAGGGCCATATGTATCCAATTGTTATTATACATTAATTTTCTTACTGTGTAGTCTTGGTTGGTCTTGAACTCAGTATGGGGACAATTAAATTGGCCTTGAATTCCCAGAGATCCACCTGCCTCTACCTCCTGTTTGTGCCACCGTACCTGGCATTAGTTCTTAATAATTTTAATTAAAATTTCCATAAATGCTTAAAAGGAAAGTAATAGAGCAGTAAGAAGATTATGGATTAAGAATGTGTTCAGGAGATTGTGTATTCAATTTTCAAGGCTCAGTAAGTTTTGAGAATCAGTGTCTTTGGAGGCCTGTGGTAACTGATCCATATGCAAGGAGTGATAGATTTGTATTTTCATACTTTAGGGAGTTTTGTCATCCTGGTCTGTTTAAAGTATATTCACGTCTAAATTTTATAAAGTAATTTAAAAATAGAAATTGAATTATTTTTGTTAAGCTTTTAAGAATTGGTATATATTAGGGGGCTGGAGTGATGGGGCTGTGGTTAAAAGGACCTGCTCGGGCTGGTGAGATGGCTCAGTGGTTAAGAGCACCGACTGCTCTTCCAAAGGTCCTGAGTTCAAATCCCAGCAACCATATGGTGACTCAACCATCCATGACAAAAACTGAAGTGTCTGGAGTGTCTGAAGACAGCTACAGTGTACTTACATATAATAAATAAATAAATCTTTAAAAAAAAAAAAGACCTGCTCTTCTAGAGGACTTGAGTTAAATTCCTGGTACCCACATCTGGCAGCTCACAACTGCCTGTAATTTCAGCTCCAGAGTATCTAATGCCCTCTTGTGGCCATTGTGGGCATTGCTTTCAAGTGTCATACACAGCCATACACATGTTAAAAAACTGACAAAGAATTTAGTTACATCTTGGAAAGATTTGAATTTTCTTATAATTTTAGATAATCTACACTAAAAATTGCTTTTCTCACAATTTTTAAAGAATTAGGGTCTGAGGTTTTCATCTTACCGACTTCTGTTTTGGTTGCTGTTCCAAAGCAGTATGTGTCTCCATAGATACAGAGGTCAGCAGCAGCATGGCTTTGTCAGTGGGTGCTTGAGTGAGGAGATAGAACATAGGGGGATCATGGCTTCACTTCAGATGAGACCACCATTCCTAGTCTGGAGCTGCACAGAGGCCCAAGGCTCTGGTTGATAACAATCTAACTGGGGAAAGCAACATTTACAGAGGAAAGCTTTATTCATGGTTTAAGGCTTGCTTCCCCTCCCCTCCCCTCGCTCCCCTCTGCTCCCTGTCTCCCTCCTTCCCTGCCTCCCTCTTTCCCTTCCTCCATCATTATACTTTCCCTAGTTAACTAATAACTAAAATGTATCTATTTTATGCAGACTAGGGACTTGGAATTCCTACTTTCTATGATTCACAGTTTTACAAAATAAATTTGCAGAAAGCCAGCCAACAGAACAGAAATTACCTTGCTTTCACGATGCACGTCACTGACAGGAATTATCTTTGCATTTTTTCACTTGTTTATCTTTTTCTTCCCATGAAGTCAGAAGCACTGTATGCTTTGTCCTCTTTTCTAGTGACTAGAACTGTAATTGTTACACAGTAGGTGCTAAATAAGGAACTGTGGCAGGATTAGAATGAATGAATGATGGTTGATTGTTCTTATGAGCCTTGGGGTGGAGGTGGGGGTGGGGACTGTGAACCAGAGCTCTAAGGTTTGAGGCTGGAGAGGTGGAGGAAGTGAGAACTCACTGAACGTTTGGGCTGGCAGCTGTGGAAAGGCCTGATCACAAGGGGAGGGAGGGGTTCTGAAGAACCAGGGTGGGAGTTAATGCAGGAACAGTAAGAAAGCCTGGGTGACAGCCCTTTTCGCCTGGAAGGGACTAGGGTAATGTGTGAGGTCACTCAGAGAAGCAATATAGAATTAGGTATTTGAGGTTCAAATACCTCATATAATGCCTCATATAATGCGAGTAGCTTCGTTAAATAAAGCTTAGCTTCTCTGTGCCCATTCCCCAATTCTCTTTTAAAATACACATGTCTTTTGTTCGGTCATGATTTTTTTAATTAATACTTTTAATAATAGAAGAAAATCATAGTTATCTTTCTCACACTAGCATACAATTATAAAAGGCTAGGGTAACAGCTAAACATACCACGATAGAGGTAGTGGTTCTTATGCCTATGCGCTAGGATGTGGAGTTAGCAGGCTAAAACGCCAAGAGTCGAACATGTTGGTAGTGATGTCGAACATGTTGGTAGTGATGTGACTGTGGGCCATAGTATTGTAATAGAAATTGCATATCTACCAATAAGTATAAAATCCCAAGCTAAGTAAAAATCAATGCAAATTGTGTACGATTACTGATACTTAAAAATCCCAAGGAAGATAAAAGGGATGATGTATTTCACTTGCGCTACCCTCTAGAATCTTATGAAACAACTGAGAAAACAGTTATTTGATGAAAGAAATAATTAGAGAACAATTGAAGTCAGTGGAGTTAAATCCTAATTCTGAATTTGGGGGGGGGGGTTCTGCTTCTGGATCCACTGGTTTTTGTTTTGTTTCTGCTTCTGGATCCACTGGTTTTTGTTTTGCTTCCAGATGGCTTTATTGATCAGGTTCTCTTTCAGGCAATTATTTCAAAGTAAAAACACAGCAGAGTGGCAGGATAGGAGCTAACTTATGTTTCTCTTACAGAGGACCTGGGTTCAGTTCCCAGCACTCGAAAGGTGGGGGAAGTGGCATCATTTATTTCATCATCAAAAGCCATGTCATGGGCCTGTGCCCAGCACGTTTTGTAGTGTGGGGGCAGGGATGCCACTCTTTTCCACCTTAGTTCCAGGGCATCCAAATCCCTCTTTTGAGCATTGTGGGCACCAAGGATTCATGTGCATATGTGTACATAAGCATTCATGCACATAAATAAAATAAATAAATCTTAAAAGAGAAAAGTGCAACTGAAACAGCAGCACAGGACTCACATTTCCTGCTGCTTCCAGTGCAAGAGTGCTCACTGGTTTAGTTTGTTCAGTGGCTTCCTGTGGCTCCGCAAAGCACAGAGGAACCTAGGGCTTGGCGTGGTTTGTGAGCAGTGCCACCTAGCAGTACATTTTCAAGGTTTGAGAGTGGGGGTGGGGTGGGGTGGGGGTTAAGGAAATAGCACAAGGTGTTTATCCCAATACAAAGAGAGAGAGAGACAGAGACAGAGACAGAGACAGAGAGAGACAGAGACAGACAGAGAGACAGACACACAGAGAGACAGAGAGACAGAGACAGAGAGACAGAGACAGAGAGAGACAGAAAGAGACAGAGACAAAAACAGAAAGAGACGGAGACAGAGAGAGAGAGAGAGAGAGAGAGAGAGAGAGAGAGAGAGAGAGAGAAAGAGAAAGAGACAGAACTCAGAAGTGAGGTTTACTCTTCATTTGCAGCTCTGGAAATGTATTAGAGAGAACAATTGTCCTTACTTTTGTTCAGTTACAGAAATATGTCAGAATTTCTGAACCTCTTTTGAGGATTTTTGCCTTTTCTAATTACATATTAAGGGACACAGGTGTATTTAGAGAAAACACAGAATTTAGGAAATGGAATTTTTTGTGTGAAAGTGATTTTTTTTCACAGTTGGCTAGCAAATTTTGGATCATATGCTATGAATTTTGGTTAGTTCCTTTATACCTTTATTTTATTAATTTTTTTAAATTCATTTTTGGGATCCATATATCCTAGTTTAATCCTATTATCTTCCCCTTGGCCCCCCAATATATAAGCCTTCATATGTATAATGCAGAGTTTTACAGTTTCAAATTTCAAATATTTCCTTAAAGTGAGCCTTTGTTAACATTTCTGCAATCATTTTCACAAGGAACCATTCCATGGACTCTTTGACAATAGGTTAGACCTACTTAAATATGAAGATTTTAAAAATGAAATAATTAATATAATACTGAGATGCCTTATAGCATGAGTGAATGAGAATTTTTAATGTGCATTTACATACGTGTGCCCATCTGACTTCCGCTTTGAGTTTTTACCCATCTTGCTCTGCATCCTTTATACTAAAGTTTTAGCACTGCTCAGAGGCCCACCTGCCTCCATAGAGATCTTCAATTTGGTGGCCATTTTGGCCACCGGCCTTTCTGTCTCATATCTTGACGCTTACTGACTCATCATTTATTTCATCATCAAAAGCCATGTCATGGGCCTGTGCCCAACATGGAGGTTAGGGCAGATCACGGTGAGTAAACTGTTTTGTAGTGTGGGGGCAGGGATGTCACTCTGCAGTGGCAGTATAGTCCCGTGTGGCTCCAATGCTGTCACAGTCTGCCTGGTCCAATATCTCCGGAAACTTACCTGCTGACCTCTCATGACCTTATTTCCCTAACACAGCACAAAATACTCTTGCTTCTAGGCATTGCCCACTCCCGGGAATCAGCCAGTTCCCAAGGGTTAATGACATCCCTGATGGACCACCCATCAGTCCTAAAGAGGAAGTCACATACTAAGTACAGAGCCACACCAGTACTTCCCCCATTGCTGCTTTATCTAAAGAAAGACTTCAGATGTAGCTTTTACTATGATATCCATCTAAAGAAAAGATTTAGACCATTTCTTGAAAACTACTTTGATTATTTTTCATAGGATGGTAAAGAAAGTCACAGAAAAAATAATGATAATAATAGTAATAATAATAATAGATCAAACCACATTTAGAGAATTCAAGAGAACAGTATGAGTCCATTAAAGGAATTTATGTTAAAAAATGTAAAAGCCTTCAGTTCCTCACAAGTTAATTAGATGTGGGTTGTGCAAAGGAAGAGTCAGTTTAGCGATCTGCACACTCCCGCTCTCTGCACAATGTTGACACGTATTCCGATGACTTTCCGCATGTTAAAAGCACCCGATTTGGAGTAAGGAAACTTACAGTTTTGACTTAACAGCTTAAATGTTGAGTCACCTTTGTGGCTCTTTGTTGTTTTTTCTTTGTAAAGCAGGAATAGTAGTGACCTTAGTGGTTTTCTCTGAAGTGACTGTATCTGTATAATATGGTTGCTAAATTTCTTTTAGTAACAATTTGGATACTGTGGATGAAGTTTTATGTGTCGCTGTAACCAAAAAGGCTTTGCTAAAAGACTTCAGTCGTAACTTTCATATATAAAACTTCTCAGAAATAAAAGATGTAGAAAGAAGTATTTTCCTTGGGGAAATTATCAAATAAAAACAACACACAAGCAGTGGAGATGTTTGTTCAGTCAGTAAAGTGCTTGTCGTGGGAGGTATGAGGCCCTGTGCACTTGATCTCCAGAACCCATGGCTCGTGGTGCCACTCACAAACCGTGTGTAGGCAGAGATAGATAAGCAGGCCTTCAGGGTTCCCTGCTCATTTGGCCTACCCTGCTTGGGGTTTCAAGCCAATGAGAGACTAAGTTTCCTAAAATAGGGTGGGCATTCTGAGGAACATCTTAGGTTATTCTCTGGCTTCCACAGAAATGTGCTCATGCACATGCACACAGACATGCAGTACCTGTGCAAGCATGCACACGTGAAGAATGAATAAAACATAAATGTACTTTTATCAGACATTATTTATTTTGTAGAAAATATAAAAATAAGTGGACAGACACTGTAAATGCTGGTACCATCTTACAAGGAAGAAAAGGCCCATGTCCTACAGTAACATGTTAATTTCAAAATGTCTAATAATAAAAGGAATGTCTCATTTAGGCAGAATAATAAAAGTGATTGAAATCATTTCATGGAAGGAAGGGGAATTGTGTGTGCTGTGATGGAATTTTTAACTTCCTAGTGAATTAATGCGTTAGCCTTTATAATAATTTTGATACCAAAAATGTCATGTGAAATAGTTTGACTTTATGAATGTAATTTAGTTTGTTGTTAGATGTTCCTATAGCTTATATTAGGAATTAATTAATTCTTCAGTTTAAAATGACTTGTGTATTTGGGAAATTCTGAAAGACTGTGAGGCCAAAAATGTAATTGATTATTTTTTTCATATTAAAAAGAAGGTGTATTAAGATCATCATAAGGTGTCATGGCTGTGGATGAGTGGTGGGGCTTCTGCTTAGCCTACCTAGGATCCTGGGTCTAATCCCCTGTGCCAAGAGTGAGCATGCGAGTGCAAGCAAACACACACATACACACACACACACACACACACACACACACACACGAATGATAAAGTCTCTGAGGCAGTTAGTAAGTTCTTAGTGATCATGACTCCAAGCTGTAGCTTTGGTCTGAAAACTGAATAGTAGACTGGATACTCAGGTAAACAAATTTTGAAATATCAACTTAAGGTGTTGGGGGAGGGGCGTGGAGTGTCCCTCTTAACTTTCCCAACTACTTGCTAGTGAACAATCAGGAATCTAGTAAACCTCAATCATTTGTAGTGATCTAAGATAAGAATTTGGGAGCAGTTTCACTGGCAAAGGAAATCTTGAATCTTTGAGTTAGAAAGTACTCTTAAAAACTTTCAACCATCTTGGTTCTAAATTAAGGAAGAGCCACACTGTGGCCTGGGTACTTAGATCTTATGTATGTGTGGGCCATGGGTCCTTCTTGGTAGAACAAATGGGGAAACCAAAACTGAGTCACCGATGGGATCGTCAGTGGTCTAATTGATTATGTGCATGCATGTAGTACATAGTTGGATGCTACTGAATGAAAATGGGAAGTAGAACTTTCCCTAAACCCTGCAAGTAGAAGAAGACAAAAAAGGGCTCTCCATTTAAATAGAAACTATAGAGAAAAATAATGTGGATTAAAAGCCCAAACAGATATTCCAAGCAACACAGGAAAAATTTGCATGGATATGTAATTTAAGAAACTATATTCTCATTTCAGCAGTTGAGGGGCATCTAGATATCCTGATACTTGATGGTGTGAATGCTTCTCGCCATGTTTGCAGCATTATTAATGATAGTTAATTAAAATGATCACTTACCGCCCTCCTCGGAAACACACACACACACACACACACACACACACACACACACACACACACACAGACACACACACACACANACACACACACACACACACACACACACACACACACACACACACACAGAGACACACACACACACACAAAGTCAGATAGCAGTTATTAAGTAGGCAGGCTTATCTATCATATATGTTGGCTTGGCCAGCTTTCCTTTTATTCTCTTAGGCATCTGATATAATTTGGTATTAAGTTCCGCTTTCTCTTCCGGCATCGAATTCTTGGTAGCAAACCTTGATTTTGTTCCTCCGCTCTGCTGCTTATTGTTTTTCTTCTAGGGACCAGACTTGTTTTTGGTTTCTCTGAAGCCATTACTCTCATCATTCTCCGTCCAAGAATGTGCCTGTTATGGTATTACTGGGGCGCTTCTTAGACCTAAGGTCTTCAAGGTAACTACAGGAAAGCTAGATGATAGAGATCAGGTGCAGATGGTGATGATGATGATGGTGAGTCAAAGGGATTGGTAATGCTGTGATTATTTCCAGAGCCCATAGTTTTGACTGGGAGTTTCATAGTCATGTTACTTAGCATTGGTGTAATCTTTTTCGTGTTGTGACACTATGACTAAGGTGAGTTGGATACTGTCTTGAACATTGTCTTTCTTTACTGATAAAAGAAGAATAAAAAAATCATAATCCTATACAATAGAATTATTGGAGATATCAAGTGAATAAAGATATGTTACAATGTAAGTCGATGATGAGTTAGAAAACTTGTACTGGTAACTGTGATGATATACTAAGAATAGCATGTCCTTGATCCCTTGCAAGTGCTATTTATTATTGTTTGTGGATGAGGTCATTGAAGTTTGTGAAAATTATATAAGCTGCCCTCAGTTCAGTTTCCTGGATTCAAATCCAGATCTGTGTAAGAATGGAATATCTGCTCCTGACTAAAGTAAGAAGCCTCACTGAGGCGCAGGTGGGCAGGACTCTTGCTAGCTGTCCTTGCTACTGTTTTAGTGGAGCCGGGGCTGATACTCAAGGACTCCGCTAACCTGCCTGCAGGCTCACATTTAGTTCTATACTCATCTTCTGATTTGTAATCCTGAGCAATTCTCTTAAGTATATACGAGGCTTAGATTTGTAGTCAGTACCTGGAAATGATGTTAGTACTTATAGAGTATAATAATAATAGTAGATATATAATAATTCATGAGAATAGGGGGCTTAACTTAAAATATGGATGCTTAGAAGACAAATAACAAGTTAACTTTTAAGGACAGTCTTCCAGTTGATGTTAATTGAATTTTACATGTTATTTCTTAAAACGCAAAGACTGACTTGGTGCTTCCCTTTATTTTTGAAAAAAGTTTGAGGGCTCAGGGGCTGAGCTAGGAGCTTGGAAACCTCAAGTCCCAGAAGGAACAATAAGGAGAACATTAGTGAGTAGATGATTAATAAAAGTAATAAGGATTTGTATGAATGACTGGGATGGGGATGGATTCGATATTACAATAAACCAGCATCATGGATTTAAAATATATTGTGCTTTCCTGAGAAACATTCCTAGCAGAGCAGATTGAGGCGTGGCTGGAACATGTGTAGGAAATATACCTTGTGATGTTTAACATTGTGTACATTATTCAGCAATTGATATCCTTGATTGGGAACCTGTATAAACTCTGGAAATAACTGCCACAAGCTTGATGTGTTCTGTGGGTGTCACATCATTTAATCTGTTTCAGGATTAAAGAGGTCTCTCTCATGTTTGGCTGACTTTCACACCTACCACAGTGAGACTGGGAGGAGGGTTCATGCGGGAGGCATTCAGCGATGAGGAGTGATAGGAAGAGCCTGACCCAAAGGAGAAAAGCCTGGTACTGTGTACAGTCATGCCTAAGGGCTCACCTTGTTTTGTGAGATCGGTTAAGAAGTTACTAACTTCTCTTTAGAGTGAAGACTGCTAGAGGTCTGTTGCAGTCCCTGTCTCTGGAGTTTGCAGTTTAAGCAGGAACTAGCAGCCAGGAACAGGAGCCAGGCAATAAGCCTGTGGCTGCCTGGGCTTCCACTTTCCTCAGCCTCCTGGTTTGGGGGACATGAATACTCAGCAGGATTGGTGCTACTGATAATTGCCCGGGAAACACCAGGGAAGGTTAAATTATGGTGATGAAAGCAAGTCTCCTATTTTGGAAAGATTTTTATGCAGTATAGTGTAAAGTTAGGAAACAAGTACAGTATTCAACCCGAGAACTTAGTCACTCCAGTGGCTCATCTCAAGGTCTAACTTGTTGTGTTTGTTTCTGTTTCTGTTTGCCCTGCTGCTGTTCACTCTCGAGAAGTATTAGATTAGGAAGAAGGGATAGAGCGACATGACGTTCACCATGGTTCTGGTAAAGGGATTTGGAAAATAGAGTCATTCTTTCAAGAAATCTATAAGTTTAAATTTCTTGTTGATGGTATGTTTGTTTTTGTACTATAAATATTGGATATCTCAGTAAGATGAGTTCTTTCCTGCTTAAATCTATTTATTTTAGTCAAACACTATAGCTTAGTTGTTTTATTAACTTATCCATTTACTAACCATCCCTTGGTCGATTGAAATCTTACAGTTTATTTTTGTGCTTGAACTCTTTATTGTATTTTTCTCACTGGATTTTACCTTACTATTATTATGGTTTTAAGTTTATTGAGGAACACTTCATTATACTTCTGTGGTAAAATTTTTAATTTTATAAGATCATATGCCTCTTGTTTAAAAACCTATTAAAGTGATCATAATAATATGCATTAAATCAAGAATTTTTAAAATATTAGAGGAAAAATACATTAATTGAGATGTATTTTTAATGAAATACATGATTAGTGATTTTTTTGTAATTGATGGATTCACATTATTCAAGAGGAATATTCATCTCCATTCCTTCTAACGCATGCGATGTGAAATTTTGTTTATATAGATAAAAGAAGAGAATGAGAATATTTGAGGAAGAATTTGTGAGCCACATTCATGAGCATAGTGATCCATCAGTTAAAAATATCTTTAACGATTTATCAGCGGATGATTCAATTGATTGTCCTCCAATTTTAAGTTACGAGTTGGCAAAGCTACTGGGGTTGCAGAGTGAGCAGTTTAGGGCCATTCATGGTCCACTGGCAGTGCTAATTGTCCCCTGTGTCCTGTCAGGGGGTTGGGTGACTTCCCCCACTCTCCTCACGGGTTTTTGGATGTAAGATGTGTGCTCTAACTGTGAAAATGGGAGTAGAGGTGGCTGGTGTCGGGGAAGGTAAGAGTGAAGGTTGTAGGAGTGACAGTAGGCCAGCTTTAGGGAAGGCGGATTCTCATACAGAGGAGTCTAGGAGACCTTGTCATACTTTTTGGAAGTCAAGTACTGACAGGAGTTTACATATTCCCTTTTGAAGGCTAGTAACCATGCATTATGGACTCTTAATTAAAAACAATACATTATCTATCTTATAACTCATCTATCATCTCTATTTATACTTTACCTTATTTTTGGTGTGTCCTTTAAATTTGAACAGGAGTGTTGACTGACCCAGGTAAATAATAAATGTTGTCGTAGGGTGGTGTCATGACTCTTGGTTGCTTCCATGCATCTGTTTAAAGTCGTCCTTTCTTGAGCATGTCTTCAGAATCCTAATTCTGTATGAATTTCCAACGTCAGGATCAACTTGAACTCTGTTCCTGCAGTATATATCTTGTTCACCTAGCTATTACCTTGGCAAAACATATTTTAAGTAGCTTAATATAAGAAATTACTTGTAACTGTGTAAGCAAACAGCCACAGATTATTTTTTGGTTCCCACCCTGTTTGGGGGAGGGGGATCAACTCATAAATTCCCATCTTTCAAGAGATCTCTGATATTTATATTCTTCCTTCTGTTCTTACAAGGAAGGAAACCATAGATTAAGACAGTAGGCCCCAGGTTAGAGGTGGTGTGAGGAATGTAGACCTGTGAGCCTCCTAAAGCCACTATTGCACGCTGTGCTACCTCATATCTGCTGCCTTTGGCTAAATTGCATTCCTCACTCGGTCTTGCTTAATATCCTTTATCCTGTGGACTGCCTAGCTTTGGGCTATTCAGCATTATTTTTTAAATAGAAAAGCATTTACTTTTTCTTCAAGGAGTTTCCTAAAACAAACAAACAAAAAAAAAACACTCCCTATTCTCTGCTGAATACTTTCTGCCACCCTATATCCCAGAGCTGGGAAAGGCTGGGGCCTTAAGCTTCTGGGCTGCGGTGGGAGGGAGAGGGGGAGGGGATAGTCACAGGTCAGAGTAGAGGTGGATTGGTAGAGCTGGGGCTGGTGGGAGTGGGAAACTTACATCATTTCCCTGCAACTGGAGGCCCTACTTTTCCCTGTGTAATAATTCACTAGATTGACAGAGATTCGTAAAAGAAAGAAAAGGAACGACAGACCTGATACTCCTGTTCATAAATCCGTGCTATTAGATGAAACTGTCAATAACTAACTAGAAGCCGCCAGGACTGTCTGTGCTGCGCGCTCTCTCCTCAGCTCAGTTCCTTTCTGCTCCGCCCCATCCCTGCTTTCTCTGCTGTTCAGATCAGCTTCCTGCTTCTCTGAAAGCTGTTCTTTAGAGCTGGTCTGCCTTCACCGAAAGCATTATATTTGAAAGACTAAGGCAGGTTTTCTGAAAGTATTGTTGATTTGGTTTTCTTTGGGGGGGTGGAAAGCGAGGAAAAGACTTCTTAGAAAAGAAAGAGGCAGGCTGAAAAAAGCAAAACCATCATGAATTGTGTTGTCACATCGTGCCGGTGTCACAACCAGCTCAGTAGACTGCTGCACTGAAAACATTTCTGTGAGAGGTATGTGCTTGGAGAACGAAAGGTGACTGACTGTTGGCTGCGGACAGAATTGCCCGTCCAGCAGCTGTTCAGATAGCTGTACAATCGCAATTCTTCCGTTTTGAAATGGAGAGGGCAATCATTACTCGAAACCTAGTGCAGTTAACTAGCTTAATTGTTAAAAAATAATTGTGTGTTCTGTCCCCCGCGTCAGAACCCCCACAGCCCCAGTCTGCCTGGGTCTAGTGAAATCCAAGGTGTTATTCCAGACTCTTTTGGTGGCGATTGTCAGTAAACAAGATGATGGTCTTTAATACCTGTCTCATTATTTATGAACCACATGACAAAGATTAATGAGAGAGACTTCGAGTGGCCTGGAAGAAGTCTCAGACTCATTAGGCGCTTTCCGAGCTGGCAGATGGCAGAGGTAAAGGAAATGGTTGGTGTTTTACCATAATCTGAAGTGGGAGCTTTAAAGTTTAGAGGGCGTAGTACATGGTGATGGAAAAATCTGGAGGAGTCACTAAAATCCAGAAGCCTAGCCCTTGACCAGTGATGCCTGCCCAGAACATTTTGAATACACATGGCTGTGTCTTTTCCAGGACGATCATAATGTTTTTATTCAGTAGCCAGGGACAAAGATTATGAATAACAATATAACCATTACTGAAGGAACTGTGGGGCATTTTACTAAAAGCCAGGATATTCTATTACAGAAAAGTTTAGACAAAAACAAAAATAGGAAAGTAGATAATTTATTTCATTCGTGATTAGATAAGCTACTAGTGGCAGAGACCATACAAACCATGAAGTATTTTATGCTTGGTTTTAATTTTTTTTTTTTTTGTTCTGGAAGAAACTAGAATTCTTGAATGTTTGCATTTTTTTTCCAGTTAGTAACATTTTAAAATTAGATTACAGTTTTTGCCGAATGATGGTGTGCATACTCTTGTACACCACTAGCACAGAAATCTTGAAAACTATTGTCATGAATAGATAGATGCTAAGTATCATAACCCAAACTTAAGTTCTATTGTTTAGGAGACTTTTCTTTCCTTTAAAGGAGATTTAACTTAACTTCTCAAATATTTACAAAGAGCGAATCCTCATGGTCATGCAAGATAATGCTGATTTGTAAAAAGGTTGTGGAGCTCTGGGTTGTTAATCAGTGGTTGGAAAGTTGTGGTTCAGTTCTTATCACCACAGAAGAATGTGAATGAATGATTCTAGCTCAGAAAAGATACAGGAGGTAAATCCCATGCAGATTTCCAAGGAGGAAGTGCCCTACATCGTGCACTGACAGGTGTTGCATTTACTGTGGTCATTTTTATCTACAACTGCATGTTAGAAACCCAAGTAGAGTTTTTATTACCTGCTATCACCTATTTTTTTTTCCTATAGGTTCTCATTTAATTGATTGGGGTGGGGCCAGTGTATTGATAGTTTTGAAATCATTTCCTCTTATTTCTAATGTAGTCAGTTTTTAACAGTCGCATCACCTAGACATCCAGGTTTTGATTCATTTTGAATGTTGTCCTTGTGGTCACCAGATCTGCTTTGGCATGTGTTCTCTTAGGTCTGAACTCTGTCCGACACAGCCCATCAGATATTCAACAGTATTTCCTTCCCAAGACTTAACCTCTTTAGGCTAGACATTTCTAGCTCCATCATCAGTCTTTAGAATTCTGTCACCATTTTGATGACTCGGCTTCTTGGAGTTGGGCTTATATGTCACTATCACTCTTAGATAGATGGGATTGATGGTCTAGGACTGAAGCTATGTGGTGTCCATCACAGGATGCAGAGAATGTAGAGGTAGACCAGTGTATAGCCGCTAGTTCTAAAACTTTGGGTATTTAGTGGTTAAGTTGACCTTGACACTTTTGACTGCATGAAGTCAGCTAAGGCTCTTAGTCCTTTTCACATGATTAAATTAGTCCTCTTCTACTTCGTGCTTGTTGGTTTTCTTTTCCGTTGTAGTTTTAGGATTTACAACTATGAAACAAAGTGGTAAACCCCCAGTGGACATGAAGAGTAACATAACTGCACTCAGTGTCAGGTTTTTTTCTTTTGTTGAGTGTGCATTTTTGTTGTTTGTCTGTTTGTTTGTTTGTTTATGAGATAGGGTCAAACTTAGCTTGTTGATCCTCCTGCCCCATCCTCCCAGGTGGTCCTGGGATTACACATGTGTATCACCACTCTTACATATAGCAGCAGTTTTTAAAGAGTAATCTGTGGATTAATGTGGGCTTAGAGTTTATCTTGTTCATTCAGCCCTTCTCTCCAATGATTCTTTCAATCATTACTCAACGCTTGCAATTCATAGTTAAGAATCCATTTGACTTAACAACTTGTCACAATGTTCACATTAAGTATTTCATCAAATGTTTATCTAGAAATAGATTTATTCTGTCCAGAACATTCTACTGGACTACTGGCTTAACATTAAATATCAAAAGGAAATGCCTTTATCATAACACTTTTTTGAAATTTTTTATTTGATTTATTTGTCTGTGTGTATGTCTGTGTACACACTTACTATGGTTTGTGTGTATACATCAGAGGATAACTTTTGTGAGTTAGTGTTCTCCTTCCACCATGTTGATTCCTCAGTCAAACTCAGGTCACTGGTCTTAGAAGCAGGCACCTTTACTCTGTGAACTATCTCACTGCCTCTGTAAAACACACTTGATGAAAATAAGGAACCGTTTTGTCAAAGAACAGGTGACTTATGTAAGGTCACGCTGTTGGCCTCTGCAGAGCCAGCTTGCTGCACCCTGCAGTGTTGCCAGTGTGCAGCTCTAGTGCCAGTGCAGCTCATCAGGGTTGAATGGCAAGCAAACCTGAAAGGAGGCAGGAAGCTTCGCTGCATTGATTCTTCACTTTCTTGTTTTCAGATACTAATATTTAACCCCAGAACATAGTAGTATGTGGTCCATTCATGGATTTGCTTTTCACTTACTATTCTGTCCAAAACAAAAACGAGAGAAATAATTAATATTACTAAGTTATCTGCAGAGAATAGTTTCTTAGAAATTTGGGTATCTTGGATTTTTCAGGAGCTCTAGATAGCTCTAGATGATATCCCCTATCATCTGTCTTCCTTGTTTCCCTCCCCTCTTCCCTCTTCCACCTTCCTTGCAGTCTCTCTTGCCCCACCCCGTGCTGGCATTTCTGCATGCTCAGTGTTGATGGGAGAGTACCATCAGTCCCCTGAGTAAATCAGTGTGGGGAACTTTTATATAGTCAGGCCAGGTACAAACGTGGCCAGTCTCCAAAATTGCAGATGAAGAAACTGAGGCTGTAGCTCTGTGTGTTTTGCACAGTACTGTACATTAAAACATATTTAGTAAATGCTAGGGTACTGCCTGGCCACCCACCTTACCCCTATCCCTTCTTTCTTTACCTAGGAATTGGATTTTACCTTTCTTATTCCCAGGTTTTTGCCTGGGGCACTCATTGCTTTAACAGTGTTGCAAATGGAACAGATTTTTCAAGAATACCTATTACTTTAGAAAGGCTTCGGTGATACTGTAAGAGCTCAGATAACTAGGTTTATTTTTCCTTCTCTTGACTTATAGGAAAATAAGCTCCCTTTCCCCTCCCACTTTAAAAAATTGATTTTAAACAGTGCAGTAAAGAAGAAGAAAATACTTTCCAAGACTGAATAGGCTTGAGCCCATCTGTTTACTTTGCACAAGGATGTCTACATCTTCTTTAGGGTCCAGTGAAACTGATGGTCCTACAGAAGCAGTCTGTTCATCAGCGGTAACAAATACAATTACATTCACTGTACGGTACTTATAGGGAAAGAAACTATACTTTTAATACATTTCAGAAATATCTCCAGTAGCAGTTAGAGAAACAATGGCTTTTACAAGAACACTTAGACGGCTAGTCTGTTCCCCCAGTGTGCCCGCCTGTTACTAGTTCACCTTTGCACGGCTTGTCCCTTGTCTCACCTTCTGAAATCCATTTCTGTGAATACTCCATTGGTTAGCCATATCTGTGCTTTTAACTAGTTTTTTTTTTTTTTTTTTTTTTCCCCTTTCTGGAAATAAAGGTTGAATGTTTTTAGAACCAGGAGCCGAGTATGTAAGGGCCATATAGAACTGTATAGTCTTAAAGACATATGCCAAATAGGTGGAGGCATGATCTCTAGCAGGATTAGCTAATTCTTGAGCAGTACTCAGTAGGAAGGATCTACATTTAAATAAAGAACTAAAACACCGGTGAGAGGGGATATGGCTGTGTTCAGATTGTATATCTGTGACATTAAAGACTGAGATCAAACACCATAAAGACTTAAAATCCTGACCTGTCTAAGTATCTGTTTAGACATTGTTTATAAACTATTTTCTATGGCTTCTTAAAAAAAAAAAAATCACTTTTTATATTATGTGCTCTTTCGGTCACTTTTTGAGATTTCCCCATTATTTACATTGTTAGTAGAATGGATGGAGAGTATCATGCTTTAGAAAGAATGTTGGATACCTAACTTTATTTTTTTATTTTTTCGTTTTTCGAGACAGGGTTTCTCTGTGTAGCCCTGGCTGTCCTGGAACTCACTCTGTAGACCAGACTGGCCTCGAACTCAGAAATTCGCCTGCCTCTGCCTCCCAAGTACTGGGTTTAAAGGCATGGGCCGCCATGCCTGGCCCAATACCTAACTTTAAATCAGTAGAAAATGTTATCTGTTCTCAAGGGACTTAAAAATCTGTAAAAGGTTCACATATTTATGTGCACATGCATTTAAACAGTTGGACACACACGTACGTCTGAGACTGCCCTTAAAGCCTACTAAATGGCAAAGAATTGCAAGAGAATGCTGTATTGGTTGCTGAGAAAATAGGTAAAAGTCATAGTTAACGAATGACCGAACATTTAACTAGAATTATTATTATTATACTTCATATTAGGAAAGCTCCAGAGAAAGTAGGTGGTGAGCAACAAGTCAAATAATGTATGACTTATAGTCTGAAATATAGCACGCTGATTTTATTTTACCTTAAGTTTGAAAAGTAACAAGATATATTTTGTATGGTTTTTTGTCTATTAAAACATTTCATTTGGTTGGGTTGTATTTGAAGTTGTATTGGTACCCTGTTCATCATGTAACAAGGGTCTACTTTAGTTTGAGTGCTTATGAAACTTTCTTAGAGAAGATGTCAATGAGATTTTGTTTTTTAAAAGATGTATTTATATAGAAGTGGATGCTCACAGTCATCTATAGGATAGAACATAGAGACCCTAATGGAGGAGCTAGAGAAATTACCCAAGGAACTGAAGGGGTCTGCAACCCTATAGGTGAAACAACAATATGAACTAACCAGTACCCCCAGAGCTCGTGTCTCTAGCTGCATATATAGCAGAAGATGGCCTAGTCAGCCATCGTTGGGAAGAGATGCCCCTTGGTCTTGCAAACTTTATATGCCCTGTACAGGGGATCCCCAAGGCCAAGAAGTGGGAGTGGGTGGGCAGGGGAGCAGGGTGGGGGGAGAGTATAGGGTACTTTCTGAATAACATTTGAAATGTAAATGAAGAAAATATCTAATAAAATAAGTAAAAAAAAGATTTATTTATTTATTTATTTATTTATTTATTTATTTATTTATTTATTTGTATTATGTATGAGTACACTGTACAGATGGTTGTGAGCCTTCATGTGGTTTTTGGGAATTGAATTTAGGACCTCTGCTCTCTCCCGTCAACTCCACTCACTCTGGTTGACTCCGCTTGCTCCGGTAGGCCCTCTCACTCTGGTCCAAAGATTTTCTTATTATTATAAATAAGTACACTGTAGCTGTCTTCAGATACACCAGAAGAGGGTGCCAGATCTCATTATGAGTGTTTGTGAGCCACCATGTGGTTGCTTGGATTTGAACTCAGGACCTTTGGAAGAGTAGTCAGTGCTCTTACCCGCTGAGCCATCTCACCAGCCTGATAATGAGATTTCATGAGCTCTTGGGTCTTTTTAGCTGGGAGTGGTAGGAGGAAATGCAACTGCCCTCAAGAGAAATAGAATGCCTTGAAGAAACAAGAATTCTTACTCTGGCTAGAGTTTAGAAGTGAGCATGGTGCAATTGGAAACCAGAATTCATGGGATTTTGTATGCACTGAGAAGGCTTATAAACATGTTACTAATGTTGAAGTTTTAAGAGAGAGATATAGATGTTTGGGGTTGATTGGGGTTTTATAGAGGCCTTTTTTGTTTCCACAGGAGGATGCTTTAACCAGATGATGGTCCCTGGGATGTGAAAAATGGACTGACTGACTGTAATCAAGGACTTGGATAGGTTAGGGTAATATGATTACATATGTGATAGTAAATGAGGCAGAATAAACCTCACTCTGGCGCGTTCATTTTTTGGTGGGTTGAGTGGTAGAGTGATATCTTAGCCCGTTCAGACTGGTATAACAAATGTAGATTGGAGAAACTACCAAAAACCAGAAGTTCATTTCTTACTCAGGGGTTGAGGCCGACCATCTCTTGGCTCATGAACTGCATTTTCTTATTCTGTCCTTTCACAGTGGAAAGAGCAAGGGAGCTCTATGGGTTCTTTTAAAACATGAAGGAACTACTCCATGTGTGATTTTTTTCTACCCTTCTGACTTCTTTGTCTAGTGACCTCATCCTAAAACTCCTCATCTCATGGAGTAGGAATTCACCATAAAAATTGTAGATGGATGTAAGTGTTCAGATCATAGCAAGTGACAACTACAGAAACAGGGAAATCCCCAAGAGAAGCACATCTGGGGCTTTAAGGGGGAAAACATGGTATGTTTAAATTCCAATATTGAAGTGTCTGTGAGATAAGTAGGTTGAAGTACTCATTTAAAAGTAAAATATGTCTGGGTTTTGGAAGAGAGAAATGGGCTTGAAATACAAATTTGACAATCGTCCGCATGTGATACCTGAAGCCCTTAGATCAACTCAGGAAAATAGAAGAATGAAGACTGACTGAGGAACTCCAGCCCAAGGCACTGCAAAGGACACAGCCCACACAGGGAGCGAGAAATAGAAGCCCACAGCACAGGCGCGTGCTGTGGTCATTGCTTCTTACTAGTTCTGCTTTAGGTTTCTTGTTGAGCTATTTACTGAGGTACAGCAGACTACATATTACTACTACTACTGCATATTATACCCATGCCTGTCACTTGGGTTCTACCCCTTTTCACTTGCTTCACATGGCTTACAGTGCCACAGCCAGTGCATACCACAGTCAAGACTCCCAGCATCCCCACGACCCCTGTCATTGCCCATACCGTAGATGCATCCACTTGCTTTCTCCTCCATCCCTTTACAATCTCTCGAAAACAATATCTGTTCATTTCTATGATTTGTGTCATTTCAAAGCTATTTTAAAAATAAAGTTCTGTAGTATGTGGGTGGTCTCTTGAGACTGACTTTTGGACTCAGCATTATTTTCTGGTGATCCATGCAGATTGTGCATATCGGTAGTCTGTTTTTTATGGCTCACTAGTATTCTTAATCTGGAAACAGCATACTTTATTAATTTTCATAAAAACATATAGGTTAATTTGGATATGGAACTATCATGAATAAAGTTGCTGCCAATAGGCATATATATTCTTTTGTCATTACTTAATTGATTTTTTTGTGTGTTTGTCTGTGTGTCTGTGTCTCTGTCTCCATGTATGTCTGCTTACTGCAGTGCCATCTATTTAGAAAGCTGTCCTTACTCCATTGAGTCACTTTTGTACCTTTCTTAAAAATAAGATGAGATAGGCTGGAGAGCTGGCTCAGCTGTTAAGAGTTAGGTTCACAACCAAAAATAAGATGAGAATATTTGTGTGATTTTAATTTTGGGTCTCTAGTATTTCATTGTTCTAGATGTTTCTTATAACAATGCATTCTTGATTACTGTAGCTATATGTCTTAAAATCAAGTAGGTTGATTTTTTTCCTTTATTATTATTTTTAATTGTTTTTAGCTATTCTAGTTCCTTTAGCTTTTGTTTAAAATTTGAAATAATTTTGCAGTATCTACCGCCTCTACAAATATTTTACTGGGATTTTTTTTTTTTATTGGAACTATTTTAAATCTGTGTATCAATTTGAAGACTGTCTTGGTATGTGTTGCTTCGGCATTTGAAAAATAGTGTGTATTTGCTGCTGTTGGGTTAAGTAAGTAGTCTATAAAGGTCAACAATATATTGTTGATTAAGGTCATTGAATTATTGTCTATGTTGGTTTTCTGCCTAATTGTTCTGCTAATTACTAAGATAAGAGTGTTGCTGTTTTTCACTGTTGTGAATTGCCTCTAAATCCTTTTGGTTCTATACATTCTTACTTCCATGATTAAGATTGGCATCTTTGTGATGATATGATCCTTTTGTCATGTATAATGTCCTTCTCTGTCTTTTATAATTGCTCTTGTTGTGAAATGTATGTTATCTATTATATTTTATATTATAGATCTTATATTTTGAGCAGCCTTTGTATAACTTATATATTTACTTTTAATTTACCTATCACTGTAATTTGAATTGGTTCTAGTAGATCATACAGTTATACTGTATTTTAATGTCTACTGATATAATTATTATATTTACTTCTCCTTTGTGCTTATTTTATAATTTGTAATATTGTGAGCTTTATTTTATTGGATGTGTATTTTGCCTGCATGTATATCTATGTGCCAAGTGCATACAGGACTTGTTGAGGCAAAAAGGGCTTTGAATCCTCTGGGACTGGAATTACAGATGGTTGTGAACCATCATGTAGGTACTGGGAATTTAACTCAGGTCTTCTGAAAGAATAGCCAGTGCTCTTAACCACTGAGCCATCTCTATGGGCCCTGTATTATTATTTTAAATACCTTTCAGTATATATTTAGAAATACATCAGACAGTCTTAGGATTTTATCATAATTTACAGAACCCCAAAGAGGAAGGAAGGCCTATGATATAAATCTGCATTTCAAGTCTTTTCTTCTTTATATTTCAGGGTTCTTCCCTTTTATTCCCTGTCTGTTTATTGAATTTCTGTAGCTATCCATTTAGAGTAGGTCTGTTGCTAAATGTTTTTCTGAATCCCCTTGTGTCTGAGGCTGCCATTGCCATTGTTTTGTCAGTCCAAAGGATATTTTTGCTGGGCATAGCATCTCTTCTCTTCTCTTCTCTTCTCTTCTCTTCTCTTCTCTTCTCTTCTCTTCTCTTCTCTTCTCTTCTCTTCTCTTCTCTTCTTTTCTTTTTTCTCTTTTTTTCAGTATTTAAAAATGCACAACTTTTGTCATGTGTGAGTTTTGATGAGGAAGCTGTTGTACTTTGAGCTATTCTTTCTGTACAGATTGACTTTGCTTTCCTGACGCATGCAGTATTTGAGAGGAAGGAGAGGTGATTGATTTTCATAAGTTTGACTTTGAGTCGGTGCCTGTGTGTAGAAAGGGATGTGGTGTAGCCAAACTTGGAAATTTTTCTATTATTATTTTATGGTCCTTCTTTCTTTTCCCCACCTTTCTGGATTTTCAATAAGTTAACTGTTTCACAGTTCCCCTGAAGCTTTGTGTAGTTTTTTAAAAAATGTACTTTCTTTTTTGTTTAGATTGGTTAATTTTTGTTCTATTATTTTTTCCCCTGACTCCTGTATTCAGGTGCTAAACCCATTTGTTAAGTTGACTTACTGTGTTTTTTCTCAGGTCCAGAATGTTATTTTTGTTCTTTGTTATATTTTGCTTCTTTGCTGAGATATTATTATTCATTTGTTTCTGCAATTTATAGTTAGTTACTCGCTGGTGTATTTTATATTGAATTCTAACGTGCCTCGCAACTTTGCCTCTCATACGTATATATTATTTAAGTGGAGATGCTATTGGTTTTGGTGTAGGTGACTTGGTTGAAACTTGGATATTTTGATGTTGTGTCGCAATGCTGTGGTTCTCACTGAAACATCATCCTTGTAATTTCTGAGAATGATCTAGCTGTAGGAAGAGTTGGCACCATATCATTATTGCACTCCCATCTATCCTTCTTTGACATCAGAGGAGGACAGAGACCCCGGCTTACTGCTGGGCAAGGGAGGAATTCCTGCCCTCTACTAGACTTCTGCTGATTACATCCTAGCTGGAAAGGATAGAGGGGCTTCACTGTCTCTGTCTGCTTCCATTGATGCGAAGTAGGATGGGAAGTGGAGAGTTGCCTCATTACTACTAAGCAGTGGTCAAGGTTTTGACTGTCCCAAAGAGTGTCTCCATGCAAAGAGACAGAGTTACTGAAGGTAGGTGGCTAGAAGTTCTGTGTCCTATCCTGACGATACTTGTGAATGATGGGGATTCAAATCCCTAGTTCTAACCCGTGATCCTCTGCACTGCCTCAGTCTGTGTGTTGTGGCTTACCTTTGTAGTCAGTCAAGGGCAGAAGTCTTTACTTGGAATTTTCTGGCAATAATAAATGTGGGCCCACATATTTTTTTTTTTCTTTTTCTGTGAGATGTTCGGCTTTTATAGAATAATTATTATTTAGTTTTCTTGGTTGCTATGCTACCCCTTTCTTCATCCTTTGACTAGGACCTTAGGTCTTTGCTCTGTTGTTATTTCTGGATGGTCAGCCCTTTTATTTTCAAAACTAGAATACATAAGGTAAACAGAAAAAGAAAGCCAGAGAATTCCTTGGTGTGTTTCTTGGGCCCAGAAAGCTCTATCTGGTTTGCCACCTAGCATCTTTTTAGAATATATATATGTGTGTGTGTGTGTGTGTGTGTGTGTGTGTGTGTGTGTGTGTGTGTGTTGATAACTATGTAGCTAAGATCTATGCTGTACTTAAACTCAGAATTTTCTCTCAGCCTTCTAGGTATTTGTCTAGCATTTTTAAAAATTATATTTAGTGAAAAAATAGATACACACATATTTCTCTGTCATTCTGGAAGTGGAATTCCTTCACCTTCTTTTCAATATAGCAAAGAAAATAAAATCACTTTATAGGTAGATTATAGAGAACATAGCTTAGAATCCCAGGTGGAATTATTAACATTGTAGTGTATCTTTTGAAAGACAGGAGTCTCCTTTCAGGCAATTTAGGTATCTTTCTGCTGAAGACCTGAGTTGCTGCCTGATGACAGGCAGTGAGTGACATCGTGTTCTTTGATTTTTCTCTCCATGTGCTATTTTGGTCTTGGTTTTGTACATACAGTAGAAAAAGAAATTTATTGGGTAGGATTACACCTTTGTAATTCACTTCAGTGCCAGAGCGGTTCAGTCAATTCCACTAGCCTTAAGGTCAATGGACCAAATGCATCTGGTCAGCCAACTGAAGGAGTGCACTCCTTATAAAGGCTTTCATTTTTAATATTTCAGAAATTTAGCTTTCTGTTTTTTTTTTTTTTAAACTTTGGGCTTTGAAAACTTTTTGTAGCTAGTTGTAAGTAAAGTTGACTGTATAGATCCATGAACCTAAAAATGTATAGATGTCATATGAAATTAATCTATTAAATGCCAATTTTAAAGAAGTTAATTAACCTCGTCCAGATTCTATCACATTGTTCGTGTGTAGTCACTCTATACTCCTACCCTCACTCTGGGTAACCATTGTCTAATGTTCGTGACTACGAGTGGTTTCATGTCCTATGAACTGAACCGGATGCTATGTAAGCTCTTACAACTGGCTTCTTTTACTTCATATAGTATTGAGATTTATCCAAGTCTTTGCATATAGCTGGAATCTAATTTTTATATGTCTTCTGAGCAGTATTCCACTAGATACTTACACACATACATATATACACATACTCACATATATATACATGGAACACAGAGACACATGTATATACAGAGGTAATTAATTATCTGTTTATTCATCAAGTTGTTTTCAATTGTTGGTAATTCCAAGGAAAACCACTATAAACACTTATATAGGTATTTGTATGGCATGGGTTTCAATTTATCCAAGTTAATATGTAAGATTGGCCTTCTATAATTATTAAGAAGTTGCCATACTTTTGCAGAGCTGCTGTACCATTTTATACTTAAGTTCTTTCTGCTGATCTGATCTATCCATTCCTAGAATACCAATCCTTCCTTATTGAAACAATCTTAAGTTTTTAAAAAGACATTTTATGTATTTGAGTTTTTTGCCTGCACCACATGTGTCTGGCGCCCACAGAAGTCAGAAGAAGGTGTTGCGGATGGTTGGGAGCTTCTGTGTGCGTGGTAGGAACCACACCTAGATCCCCACAGCAGCGCCAAGTGCCGTCTGTAACTGCAGGCTCATCTGGCCAGCTCCATGAAAACATTCTTCTAGGTCTTCAGAAACCTTTGTCAGATGATCCCAGGATCTGTAATTTCTGATTGGTATCAGAGGGTACCAATGCAATGGCTCCCTGTGAAACTGAGATTTTTCTAGTTTCTTTTATTTCTATTGATTAATTTTGGATTTTATTCTAGACATATTTGTTACCGTATCACTTAGACAATGGAATCATTTTTATGTTCCCTGTGAAGTATTGAGAATTTCCTTTTAGTAGAGAGTTGAATTGGTTAAGTTGAGGACTCAGCCCTGTGCAACTGTCCCCCATGTTAGTTCACGTATCAGAGCTTTTTCAGTGCGCTTGGATTTCACCCGCTTACTTGGCACATTCAGGGAACACTTTGAAAATAGGGATATTTGTCCTTTAGTTCATTTCTCATCACTTTTATATGGAATTTGGAGTCAGAGAGCGCCTGGGTGGTTGAGATCGAGACTTTATAAGGAACTTGAAGGAGTCACTCTCCTGACCCCCTTTCTTGTTGCCCTCTACCCACAACCTCGTTTCTGATGTTCTGGTTAGAAAGCTGACTTTACTTACCATGCATCGCTATGCAGTTCTCATGACTGTACCCGTCTGGGGTAAGCAACTCAAAGGTAAAGAGAGCAATGCAACAGGGTCTTGTCTCCCTCGGATTTTGTGTTCCTTTCCTGTGGCCTCTGATTTTGTTGATTTCTCCTGCCACCACAGAAAGACCTAAGCCCCAGCACAGGAGAGATGTGAGGAAATGGCATTTCAACATTTTCTGTTTTCCAGTGACTTTTAGCTGCTATATACAGTCTGTGAAGTTTTATAACTATTCGACCTTGAGGCAATCCCTTAACTTACCGTTACTTCTGCATCTGTAAATGGGACTATAGAACCAGCAATTGTAGAGTTAAATGGCTGACACAGCATCTATAATAGCTTCTGGCTTATGTGAGTGCTTTTTATTACCATGGAGAACAAGGCATTTAGGTGTTCCTCAGACAAGTTATGGGAAAGGGGGATTGTTTATTGCTTGTGTGTAGCTTTTGGTCATATTAGGCTTGAGACACAGACATGATTATTGGTAAAAATAAGCTTAGTTTATTTAATCAATATTTTTGCTGTCAAGCATTTAAAAATCCTAAAACTTAGGAACATTGATAAATTTAATAAAACTTAAGAAACCTGTTAAGGCGGCAGGTGAAAGTTCAGCATTCAGAAGAGAAAGGTCATGTACCCATAACTGCTAGGAGGGGTGCGTTGTTCCTCTATTTTACTATTGCTGTTGTTGTCAGGGCCACTTTGTCTCTAATTTATACAACAAACTCCTTTAATATGTGCTTAGTATATACCATATAGAGAGTTTAGTGCTGTTTTGTTTTCAAGCATCAACTCGGGACATGGTCGCATAGATTCAGGGTGGGGACACTAAAATTATACACCTTAGTGAACATATATTATTTTACAATTTGTGAGAATCAACAGTGTGTGAGTAAGTCACAGAATGATTCAGCTTTTATGCAGTTGGTGCCAAGATGTCAGCTTTCATGTGAAACTTTCACTGGGGCTGGAGGATTATTTTATGGTCATTTACTAATGTGCCTGCTTCATAGGAGCCTATGTCAGTCAGCTTTCTGTCATTGGAATGAATACCCAACAATAATAATAAACATGTAAAGAGGAAAGCTTTAATTTGTTTCATGGTCTTAGAATTTTCATGCCATGATCAATGGGCCCTATTGCTTTGGGCCTGGGACAGTACATTATGGCTGTGGTAGAGCAGAAACTCAGCATTTGGCACTGGGATGTAAGAGAAGGGGAATGGCCTCAAAACCTGAAAATGTCCTCCTGTGCACCACCTCTTAGAATTCCACCAACTTGTAGCAGAACCACGCTGAGTACTAAACCATTAGCATGAATCCAAGATTCCAAACTAAAGTGCATTGCTATGACAATGGTACCAGTATGGCTTATTTGAGGATAACTCATTTGGTTATTTAGGAACTAATGCATAACAGGAATATATGATTTATTTTTAATTGTTGTAAAAAAAAAACTCACAATTTTCCTACTTAATGTCTTGATTTATTCTTAGTGTCTAGAAAAGTTTTTACTTTTTAATTAAATACCCATCTTAATATTGAATATTTTTAATGAAATATTTTTTCTCAGTGATAGCAAATATTACAGTACTGGAAATGCTAATCACTTTAATGCATCTGGAGTCTGACTATTTCAACTGGTTTATTAGCAAAGTTAACTGATATATTATTCTTTCCACAGAGGATCAAAAACTAGTTCATAAAGAAATGGTCTCGATGCAATCAGTATGCACGCAGAAGACACATCACACACACACACACACACACACACACACACACACACACACAGAGCCACTGGAGGGCTCTATAGTTTAAATATTACATTAAAAATGCATACTGTAGCAGTTTAAAGTAGACTAGAAAGATGTAATGTATTCTATGTTCTTCAATAAAATTGAGTGAGTAAAGGTACTGAATCAGTTGATTATAAATGAAAGTTAAATGCACATACAGATCATGTGCATTTTACAAGTGTTTGGGTTTTTTTTTTTTATTGGAACAAAAATAGACATATTACCCAGTTTCCTTATATGTTTTAAGTCTGATGCCAAAATACAGCTCTGATCTTTTCCAACTTCTTAGTAAAGAAGGAAGTTAGCAGGTAAAGTTGCTATTTCTCATCTGTGTTGTTAAGTATCTTATACAATTTTTATGAAAAACTTCCTTCTTAGGGTCCCTTGAGGTGATTCTTTTCACCTAGTTTAATGAACTCCGGCAGTCTAAGTGGCATAATAATATAACTAATAAAACAGTAGGAAACATTTTAAAATTTAACTAAAACCAAGAGTAAGATGTTGCGTTCGCCAATGCCCAACCTGTACTCTTAGCTGCTGTGGAAACCCAGTGAAGTAGGAGGGTCCTAAATTCAAAGCCAGCTACAAAAGTAGCAGCTACTGATTTTTAAAATTGCGATAAAATACTTAAAATGTGTCCTGGTGAAATGGTTGAGCAGGGGAAGGTGCTTGTCACCAAGCCCAAGGACCTGAGTTCCATCCCTAGTGCTTGAACCAAAAGGGAAAACTCTTGTCGATTTGTCCTCACTTCCATATATATACAAGCCACCCTCTTCCCCACAAATGAGTACGAAAATAACTAAAAAGTACTTAAGTGCTCCCATTAATTTGTTCTAGTTGTGTATATGCTGACTGCTTTGATCTGAAACCTGGCATTCAGCACACTTCATTCAAGTAGAGTGGAAACTGACAAGGAAGAAGAGTTAGAAACTCAGAATGTTAGTGCCTATCTCTGTTATATTGAAGAATTCTATACGGAAAAACCTATCCTGTTCCTCAAAAAACAGGAACATTACTTCCTTGATCTTCCCCACGTGAAAGAAGTGTTTTGATTTTTTTTCATAATTGTGGGGTGTTTACTTTTTTTTTTTTTTTTTTTTTTTTTCTTAGACAGGGTTTTTCTGTGTAGCCCTGGCTGTCCTGGAACTCACTTTGTAGACCAGGCTGGCCTCGAACTCAGAAATCCGCCTGCCTCTGCCTCCCGAGTGCNCTGTGTAGCCCTGGCTGTCCTGGAACTCACTTTGTAGACCAGGCTGGCCTCGAACTCAGAAATCCGCCTGCCTCTGCCTCCCGAGTGCTGGGATTAAAGACGTGCGCCACCACACCGGGCAGGAGTGTTTACTTTTTAGATGATTGAACTGATCTCTGGAATTCCTGGAGCAGCTAAGCGTTGTTGCATTGTTTTCCCCCTGCTCAGATTTGGGTCTCTTCCTACTGATCTTGCAGAGCTAAGGGTGCATGTTTCAGGCGATTTGGCTGAGAGTCCCCATTCTTGTGTAGCTTAGTCCTTTAGTACTTTGATCTTCACAGATGGAAACCGAAGTGCAAATTAATTGTTAATGAGGAGGAAACAGACACAGGTGAAGTCTAGAAACAGCAGAAGAACCTGTGCATATGATCATTTAAAACTACACTGGATATGCGAATATGAATATATAAATGTTTGCTTTTTTATGGTCAATAGTAAAGCATTGATACAAAACAACAACAACAAAAAATCACTGTAGCTAGCAGTCCTTTCTTAGTACTGAGTGTGTATCACCCTGGCCAGTGTTGTAGAATAATTGTTTGTATGTTTGTTTTTTAAAGCCACTGTTAAATAGGCTGGACAGCATCAGAGCTGTTTTTTTTTTACCTTTCATTTACAATGCTCATTAATACATTAGACAATAATCTGTCATTTGAGACTTGGGATGCTTGGTTATCTTTATTGTGGAATTATAATTGAAAGGAAATATTCCCAGTGAAAAAATATCTCTCAGGAGGACAATTATAAAGTATGTTAATCCTACCAGGATATTAACCTCTTGATCTTCAGTTCTGGGGTGCACTCTGTATGTTGCAAGGTAAACGAAAAATACTCAGGAAGGCAAATTTCACGAGATAATGAAATGGAAATGTGGACCAGTATCTGTAAGGTACAAATTAGAAAATAAATCCTTCATCAAATGTAAATGACAAACTCTTTGCTGTATTATAATTAGTTTCTTGTTCTTTGGGGACATTAATAAAATACTAGTTTAAAAAATACGAAAGCCTCTTATGCACATCGAGAAGCCTGTGTGAATGATTTATCCATTTAATTTGTCCTCCAGAGACGTTTTCCTCTTATTTGTAAAACTGATAAGCATAGCTATATCAATTGGTGGCTCTGTGTTGTTAATATATAAAAGGGTGAGGAGGAGGGAGGCTTATATCAGTTAATTAATAATTTTTACATTTGTTAATTGTAGTTTATGTGTATGAATATATGTATGTGAGCCATGTACATGCCTGGTATCTGCAGAGATTGGAAGAGGGAACAGATTCCCTGAAACTAGAGTTCTAGATACTGAGTCACCATGGGCAGGGAACTGAACATGGGTCCTCTTAACTACTAAGCCATCTCTCTAGCCTCTTATGTAATACTTTTTGGTAAATTCTGTTGTCCATAAGGTACCTTGTTTTCTGAATGAAGGGAAGTTTTATGAAAAATAGTTAATAGTACTATTATTTGAATTTCTTGTGTTAATACTCTTAATAAACTAAGATGTTTGTTGCAACACTGAACATAAACCTATGATGACTGAATTATATTATTATGAAGTCTTATATGAAAAGTTCTGTTCTGTTGAGATTGGCATATGGCCAGTTCCCAGTTCCTTCAACAGTTTGACTAATACTAATATTAATTGTGATATAAGGCATAAACAACCCACATCTTCCTTTGATATGTTTTGTACTGGGAGTAACGGGGGCTCTTAGGCATAATGGGTAAACAGGTATTAAGGACTCTAGTTCTTTTGCTTTGACTTTTGAATACTATATAATTTTGAAATACCTGAACTTAGTATTAAGAACTCAGATCCCTATGAGAGTACTCATGTAATAATAGCTTATTATAGTTCTGGTTTAAGTATCTCCACTGATAGATATCCAAGGACAACTCACTTTACTTTTTGGACAGGATTGAGAGTTATTAAGTCCTAATATTGAACACTCCAAACTGCCTGCTAGGAGCATGTGCTGAAGTAAGTTTAGTGTTAAGCCCCCAAATCACTATACAGTTATGTATAGTATGTATAGTGATTTCAAATTATGATGCTATTCTCTTATGTGACTCCAAAGAGATATGCAAACAAACTTTGAAATCTTCTGCCTCCAAGGTGCTTTCCCTTCTCAATGATCTGATCTGGAGGCATTTTGCATTCATTTCCTTGTCTGACATCCCCAGCACTGGTTAGAGTGGGCTTTTGTTTCTTGCTGGACAGTTATTTTTGCTAAATCTGGCTTATTTTCAGGGACTGTACAAAGCTGATTCATTTGTGTGTTGTCATTTTACATTTTGTTTCAATAAGGTAAGCACCCCTATTCTCCACCTTTGGATGTTTATTCATTACACTTGGCACCACTAAGCTTGGATTGTGTGTGTTAACTTGCAGTGTAATAAACAGAGATAAAATATCAATGCATAATTATAAACTATCAGATTTATTTATATTCTGCCTACCCACAGTTGAAGATTTTTAATCCAGATGAAATCTCTTTTAGTCTGCTTTGAATTTTCATTCTGGAACTTCAAAAGAGAAACTTAAGAGTTTCTCTGTTAACAGCATTTACCCTTTCCATTGCTGGCATTTCATGCACCACACTCAGATTTGTGTAAAATTAGCATCCATGCAAAAATCTTAGCTGTCACATCAGAGTGGTTGTTTTGGATGGATGGAGGTTGATGGGAGTGGAGTACGAGATAAAGAAAACCTAATTAGTTAATTAAAATACTTATTTTGTTAGCAATAATATTGGATTGTGCTGCAGATTCAACTCTAAACAAGTAGACTTGAATTTTAAGCCTGCGCAGTCTGTTTTGCAGGGTACTTAGAAGACTCAAGTTGTTATGTGACACTCTTAATACTGTTTTTGCAATCTGTGAATTAGACATCAACATTGTGATCCAACATGTCTTCATTCACTCCAAAATATAATAATTAAACTTTGGTTATAGCTATATCTTACAGCAACAAGTTTTAATAGTTTCAGACCATCGGGAAAGTCTTGCTGACATAGCCAAGACTGAGGAATATATCCAAGGCCTGGATTTACATTTATTAGTAATTATTGTTTTGGTTTCTTTTTTGTTTTTGTTTTTTGCATTTCTCCTACTGTTAAATTAAGAAAGGAAAACTTTTGTTGTGGCTTTTACATTATAAGGAGTACTGCCTTTGGTTTCTGTGTCACCCTAGAGTCCTGTGCATTCAAGTTTGATATTTTAGTTATGTGTAGACCCTCAAATTAGACCATATCACATATATTATATTCAGTATATATGAAAGGATCCTGAGTCATGTAAGATAATGAAAAGAGTACTGACACTTATATATGTATATATTACAATAATCAGCTCTGTGGTTCTTTGTGACTATTTATATTAAAAAGTAACTCAAACACTAATTGCCTTCCAAACTGCAGTGATTCCATTTAAAAGTATATTCAAACTTGAATCTGATATTATAGACTGGTTATTCCAACTGCGAGTGAGGTCAAGATAGGAAGATCAAAAGTTTAAGTATAGCCTAGGTTGCTAAAGGAATTCAAGGACAACCTATGCAGCTTATAAAACTCTGGCTTAAGTAAAAAGAGGACTGGGTGAACAGTTCAGTGGTAGAGTGTTTGACTAGTATACACAGGTCCTAAGTTCAAACCCACGTATCAAAATAACAAGTTAGAAACAGATAAAATTTTTCTTGAATAGCTGTTGGTAATTGGGTTAGTCTTTGACAGTTTCACACATGTGTATAGTGCAGTCTGGCTACATTCTACCTACACCTTTTCTTGTCTCCCTCCCACTTCTGGCAACCCCTGGCTGCTTGTCCCTTTCCCAGATTCATGACTTTGAGTTTCTTTTGTGACCTATTTAGTTTAACCATGGTCATATTCAGAATAGTTTTGATGTGAATTTATTTTACTTTAATCCTTCAAAAATTGTTTTTCAAGAGGTGTGCACGGAAGCAAGATACTTTATTCTCAACTAATATGTGTTTTTGCTCTTCTTCATCATCTTTTTTCCTCTTCTAAATACAAGAAAAACTGTCTGGAAAATAAACTGTGTGGCACTCTCCACTTAAGTACATTACCTACATAGCAAATTGCAAGTCATTGGAAATACCTTGAGTGTCACTTTCAGAAGTCAAATTAACATTTGCTCATTTCTCAGTGTTTGCATTAAAACTTGACTATTATTTCACAGATGATATAAATGAAGAAATTGCTGTAGCATAGGTAGAGATTTAAAATCCTAACATCTTGACTTATTGAGTATCATGGTTTGCCAAAATTTTTAAATAGATTTATTGGAATTAGGATTTGAAATAGAGTGAATCAGTACCTTTGCCTCTTTTCAGAAGTTACACAGGTTGTCCAACGCTTCGTTCTTTTGCTTTTCTTTGAGCAGGACTGCAGACTGCTTTCCTCCTTCCTGTAATCACACAACCTAATGCATCTGTTAGTTGTGGGCTGAGGCCTGAGTGAAGCTTAGTTCCCCTTCCTCACTCAGCTGTGGCACTTAGGACAATACAAGGAACTGAACGTGAAAGCCTTCCTGATATTTCCGTCCTCGGATCTTCAATGGAATTAGGTCAGTTCCACTTAATATAATGGACTCTTGCCCCCAAAGGAGATGTACTTTAAGAGTATAGGAAGTATTTTTTTTAAAAAAAAAATCATGAAGTGCTTTTTATTAAAAAATGGAGGAAAGTATGCTATGTAGGAAAACATAGAAGCCTGCTGATTTTGGCTGAAGGAATGTGGGATGGCTTGAATGAGAATGGCTCTTCTAAGCCCCAAAGCTTGAGCCCTTGGGAGGTGAACTATTTGGAAAGATTAGGAGGTATGACAGGAGGTGTGGCACTTGGGTAGTGGGGTAGACTTTGAGGTTTCAAAAACCCAAGCCAGTCTCAGTGTCTCTGTCTCTCTGTCTCTGTCTCTGTCTTTCTGTCTTTCCCTCCCTCCCTCCCTCCCTTCCTCCCTCCCTTCCTTCCTTCCTTCCTTCCTCACTCTTCTATGGATTAAGATGTAAAGCTCTTAGCTACTGCTCCAGTGCCATTTCTGTTTAATGATCATGGATTTAGCCATCTAAAACTGTAAGCAAACTCCAGTTAAATTCTTTCTTTTTATGAGTCTAGGTGTCTTAAAGTAATTGAATGCTAAGTAAAGACAGACAGCCTTCATAGAGCATACACTTTTATGCTAATCTCCTATTTAGAGAAGGCAACTATAGTGAATTTCATTTTTTAACTAACTTGTGGTAATGTCTGATTATAAGAAACTAAAAGTTCAAGATATATGATAGCAGTAGCAAGAATTATCACAGCTGTCTCTAGAGTTGCTTGAGTGCAGGCCTTTCCCTATTTACCTTTAGTCCCTGGAATTTTATATCACTGAATTCTGTGGATCATTACATTAGATTTAGGGACAGGGGGTAAACTTATGTAAATATTTGGAGAGTATTACTTATATTAATTATATTAAACTTATTATATATTTTATTTAATTGTATATTTAATATATGAAACATTAATCATTTAGATTAATATTAATTTAAGTATTGATGTGTAGGTTGGCATCCTTTTCCTGAGTATTAATAACTGGTAGAACATTTCTACTGTGTATAGATGATTATTGTTGAAGCTGTGGTTAGTTTTAATAAAGGGTTTCATTTTAATTGGTGTTTCTCGGTATTTCTCCCGAGGCTGTGTATTTAAGGGGAATTGTTGTTTATATAGCATTTGCTTGCATACTCTAGTCAGTAAATAATTTTAACACAGAGTGAATAATTGATGTTCACTTGTTAACAAATTTAGTTTTTAAAGTAGTCTAAGATTGTCCACTTAAACTGAACAAAAAGTAGTTTTTCATATTCCTTCTGTCTAAATAGCCATAGCTCAATTTCAAGATATAAGCATATTTTGAAGGAATAATATATTTTCTATTCTTATTTCTACAGCCAAAAGAAGTCTTTCTCTGTCTTTCAACTGGTACCAATTAATGCTCTCTGAACCCCGTGAGCATAAAGTTAGATTCTTCTTTCTGGTATGGGAAGTCATGGGAAGAATAGGCTGTATCTACCATTATAAATGGAGATAATGTTATAAGTGCTCTGGTCTGTAGCTTTCTGCTGGTCTATGGATGCCTAACCCTGGAGCATTTAAACTGATGGATAACAGTCTAAAAGTGCAGTGTGATATGACAAAGATATTGACTGTGTCAGGAGTCCTGAATTCTGGGCTATTCCACTCCTGTGTTGTTGGGTCATCAAAGGGTAATCAAACCTAGCAACCTGTTATTCTCCGTGACATTCTTGAGTCTGGGATTTCACAGTACATCTGATAGGGAGCACCATTAAACCCTAAAAGGGTAGCCATATGCAGTAGAGAATGTCATGAGAAGCCAAGAGCTGTTTCTATCTTTTCACAAAGCACCCATGCCTCTTCTCCTGGACTATGCATGACTTCATCTGAGCAAACTTCAATTTAGCACTGAGGGAAAGTTTCTTAGAGTTTTCTGACTTGAAATAACCAATTACTGCAACTTTGTCTCAAAAAATAGCTGTCTTGTGAATACATTGCTTAAGAAGGTAACATCTTGAGTTCACCATGGGTTAGTTTGGAGTAGACCCCTCTAGTATATGCTCAGAAATATTCCTGTGGTTAAACATGACAGAAACAAGAGTCCTTCTGCCTGCTACAACTAAAAGGGACAAGGGTTCTTTCTGGGTTATAGAGGAATTTTTGTTGTTGTTTTTCTAATGACAGCCTCTTACTTCTTCCCGTTTTCATGTCTCCTTCTTAGTGTTCTCTTTAAACACATGGTTGTGGAACAATCCACTGGAACATAAGCTTCTTAGTAGCAGCTACACCTCTAGGAAAAAGATTCTTCCCGCCTGCTGCCTGTACTTCAGCCAGTACTTCCTCAGTTAGGGGAGAGCCCTTGTGGGTCCCTCCTCCATTTGTGTTGGAATGTTGACTGTCTTAATCTTGTTCAGCTCACATGCAGGCAAACACAGCAGCCGTGAGTTTGTGAGTGCTGTCCATAAAAAGAATTTCAAAGTCCTCCTCCCCATTCTCCGTTTCTTTCATTTTATTATTTTTTTCATTCATATTGTTTTGTTCTCTCTTTCTTGATGTTTCCTGAGGCTTGTTAGGTCTGAGGCTTCATCAGATACTTCCTCTTAACGCGCTGACGAGCTGTTCTTGAGTACACTAACTGCTTCCCACTGAAAATGAGCTTGTCAGACCACGGTTGAGAGCAGCACCGTTCTTTGGATAGAAACACAAACATTTGGGAAACAATTGGACAGTATGACTATTTAGCCAATATCAGTAGTAAGTTTACCTCCAGGGCCTGTGATCTCCTTAGCACGAGCTTTTGTCCAGGTTTACAGTGACAAGCAGGAGCTCCTTCCTGTGCAGCAAGCCTCGGACCCCATCACAGAGTGGTTGGCTAGTCCCCAAATGGTCATGCCACTGTTGGAGCTGTGGGTACACCATGCCTGGCACATTGGTATTGCAGCATGCAGGGTCCAGCATAGGGTGAGACCATTGAGGTCTTTTCTTCCCCAGAAGCCTGCTTGGCACCTTCTGGCACTGTGAAAGATAGCCATCAGAGAGGAAATTTCTAGTCAGTCCTAGCTTAATATCTCTTATGTTAACAATATAATTTTTAATAAAAATATCATTTCATTAAACAAGATCACACAATTTGAAATTGTAACTTTATATCTTAAATTATTTGAGTAATTTAATTTCGTAATAAAGGGAAATGAGAAAGTCAGTGCCCTTTGCTTTTTAGGATAGAACATTTCCCATTTAAAATTACATAAATTGGTAGTTGCTTGATTTCCTTCTTATATCACATGACTTTTGGCTAATTTTTTTTTTTTCATAAAAGAAGAAATTGATGAAGTATAGCCATGGAAACTCT
Organism: Mus pahari; assembly: GCF_900095145.1. Classification (NCBI taxonomy): domain Eukaryota; kingdom Metazoa; phylum Chordata; class Mammalia; order Rodentia; family Muridae; genus Mus; species Mus pahari. The sequence goes on along the minus strand of NC_034601.1, from coordinate 44,504,887 downwards.
TTCTTACCCCAAAGGACAAGGTGGTCTTGGCTAAGAGTTCAAAGATGCTCCAGTGGGATTCCCTTGAAGAACCCTCCCTCAAGATGCAGGTGCTTATTGTTCCTCAAGTGTGTACATGAGGGTTTGTGTGAGCTCCCCGAGTCTCCCAGGGGCTCTCCCATCGGGCTGGATTAAGTAACAGTTTACTTTCCAGCTTGGTGCTCAGTGGCATAGAGCTAATGAATTTTTGTAAAGTGCCGGGTAGTTCCCTGTCGGTATTCCTGACATAGCTGCTGGTGAGCATGATTTTATATTCTTCCTGGAAGTGAAACTTAATCCACTTAAATGTGTAATTTCCCCTCCCAGAGAAGGTCACAGGCAAATTTGTACAATTCACAGACACATAAAAGGAGCATTCAACACCTCCCTGCCAGGCCATCTGAATGGACTAATACCTGGTCATTTCCACATCTACTTATGGAAACTGCAGAAATTCATAGCTCTACTGTGTTGCTTGAAGCAGTAATCTAATGAAAATGATAATTATGATAAAATATTCATATTATCAAATCAGTTAATGGATACTGAAATTGGTAAAGAGTAAAAAGTGGCTACTTACACTGGTCAGAATTAAACATATGCTAAAGCTACTGAAATTAAAGTAGAATCTACAGCAAAACACCATTCTGTATGTAGATTCTGAGAGAATTCAAAGCGAACCTCAGAGTGCTATAGTGTTACTTTATTAGAGGTTTTTCTATCTTCTAGTATTAACTTTAATGATAAGGTTACTAAGATGACATTTATTGACACTCAGTAACAAGTAAACACTTTGCATTTATATTGCTTCCTAATAATTCTGGATTTCATTTTTTTTTATTCACATAGTTCATTGCACAGTTTTGGGTTTTAATTCTAAAGGGCGTGTAAGGATGCTATATCAATATTTCTGATGAGTAGTAAAGAACCCGAGAGGCTTTGGAATTGGCCCACATTTGCAGGTTATACCTCAGACCACCAGATTTAACTTAACTCTATGCTACTGATTGTATCCTTCTATTTAGGAGACTGTGGGCACAAGAAAAAATTGTTTTCTCGTTTGCTTATATTTCATAGTCTACTTTCTCATTGGAGACTTTCTACAGCCCGATCTACCTGCTATGCCTCCTGACACTTCTTGCAAGCCATGCTCCGAGTGTTGAACACTTTGCTCATTCTGTGTCTCTACAGCTCTCTTCCATCCTCTCTGTATATATTATATGACAGTCATCTCTACTTCAGATTGCACTTTTATCTGTTTCGTGCACAGCGGTCACTGTGTGCATACTAACTAGTGTGTGTGTACGCACACGTGCCCATGTGTGCTCACACACTCTCCATGCACACTTGTGTCTGTGTTTGCATATGTGTGTACTTGCGTGTAGGAGTATACCAAGGTAGCCAGGCTAGCTGACAGTGAGGTCCAGGGGTTCCCTTGTCCCTGCCTCCCTGGTGCTATAGTTATAAGCCTCTGTCATAATGCCTGACTTCTTTGACTTGAATTCAAGTCCTTGTGCCTGCAAAAGAAACATTTTAATGACTGAGCTATCTCCTGAGCTGACATTACAACTCAAGATAAAATTATTTGCTTGTCATGCTATTATCTATTTTATATTACTGTATCATTGGGTAGCTTTTTGTGTGTGCATAATTGGTCAACTATTTCATCAGCATGACTGCTATATATTTTAGCTAACACATAGTAGTAATAGGTCATTAATTTCTCAAATAATGGAGGGTTAAATCATTTTCATTGCTGTTCTGTTTGTAAATAACTAATCAGAAGATAGTTTTTAAAATATATTTTTAAAATATACTTTTAAATTGGTACAGTGCTGAATGCTGAAGGGGAAGGAATATCCAAGTCTTTATTGTTGACATTCAAGAGGCCACTGTTAGACAGTGAATGTAGAGTGTTATTAGATTGTTTTGTCACTGCTAAGTAGTATCTCCTGGAGACTTTTTGGAAAGTAAAGAAATGGACAGTTTCTGTAGTCCCTGCTAGATGCAGAGGGGACTATTTTTTAGTGTTTTTTAATCAAAATGCTCTGGGTCATGAGGAAATGCTAGGTTTGTGATAGGAAGGTGACAAAATCAGACTTGCACATTCCTTTTTAAAAGATTTCCATTCTTAGTATAGCTGACATTTGTAATGTCAGTTGAAGGTTGGCGCCTGGCCAAAAATGCCTGTGAAATAGTTGTGGTTTAGGCTTCAACTATAAAAAGACAGGCAGGTAATATTAATGGAAGGGGTTTATTTATTCCTAAGTAGCATCACCACACGGACACACCCATGTTTCCTGGAGGTGTCTGTGTACATATGAAGATATTTTACTTCAGTGGGTTATTTAGCTAGAGATCAGTCCATGTGTTCTGATTTGTGTAGGCAACAGCAACAGGGCAAGCTTTAGTTAACAAGGATTTGTTAAAAACAAAAGAAACAAACAAAAAACATGAATTCATTTCATTACATGGAAACCAGAGTTTGAAGTTTGTATTTCACTTCCCTTATAAACATGTAGCATGTATATAAAAGAGTAAATTGAAGAAAACTTTAAAAGTCTTATTCTTACAAAAATTTTTCAGAGAAGAAGAATCTTCTAAAGCATGCCTGTGTCATAAAGAGAGATTGGAACACAATATTGTTCAGAAAATGGAGGGCGTAAGCAGGGTCTCAGTGACTGGAAGGCACCAGAACTCTTAGATGGACTGTAGGGTGGACTGTAGAGTGGGCAAGAGTTTTCGTCTCTTTCAAGCCAGAAGCATCATTGGAAATAGTAATTCAAAAGCTTGCTTTTTCATGGTACCCATTTATCTTGTACTGATGTAAAAACATGGGTTTTCTGTTTTCAGGAGGATGGAGGAAAAGTGCTTCCTTCTGTGCAGTTGGCTCTGTTGTTGTTCTTGAGCTATGTAAATGGAGAGACCTTTGCATCGTGCATTATACCATGCCTAGCCATTTCCATTTTTTTTCCATTTGAGTATAATTGTTCCTTAGCAAATAATTGCAGTCCAGAATGACTTTTATTGAGCTTGATTGAATTAGGGGTATGTATGAGAATGAGTTGGTTAGCTTAATCTATTAACCAGAGAATTGATGAAAACATCAGAAAAGCAGTCATTCATGGGGAATAAATATGCTTCTGTGTAAGTGGGCCCATAGTCTCTTTGGGATCCCTTCTGCACTGAGTTGTAGTGACATTGGGGTACATACACAATTTTGGCATAGAAGGGGATTTTTCCATAATGTGCCTTTGAACACTGTGCCTGACATTAACACTAATTGGAGGTCTTGGTAAGAAGCGGCATCTCACCTCTTCTAGTATCACAAGATGTTGAAAACACTTCCCTAGTTCCCAGGGGTTGGGCTGTGCCAGAAAGCCATTTAGTCTAGGATATTTCATCAGTTGCTTAGGCTGTCCTTAGGATAGATTTTTCAGACGCCGAGCCATTTGCCTCTGTTTATGGTAAGAGATGAATCATACCTATTTAATTCATGGCTTTTTCACATGTCATGATGAAGTTTCTCAGAGCATATCAATGTTAAAGTGTATTAGCTCAGGGTTGGAGAATGCCCTGGTAGCAGGATCCTGCGTGGGGAGCAGAGATCATGAAAATGGATGCCTATTGAGTCAGTGGGACCTGACCATGGGGAGTTAGAATTCTGAGGTTCTTTGGGGTGAGTAGGAGTGAGAGGAAGCCTGAGTAGGACACAGGTAGATATTTGGTTGCTTAGACAATAATCTACGTAGGCTTTGAACTAAGGATACATTCAAGTAACTGTGTGTTTGCTTATGTAAGTGTTGTTTCCAGTGTGTGTGTGTGTGTGTGTGTGTGTGTGTGTGTGTGTGCGTGTGTGTGTGCGTGTGTGTATGTCTGTGGACACTTCATGTGTCCTTCCAAAATGTGGGTCCTAGGGATGGGACTGTGGTCCTCTGGCTTGGTACTTTTATGTGCTGAGCTAATTTGCTAGCCATACAGCTTTTTAAAAAGGTATTTTAAAATAAAATATTTTATGAAAATAGAGATTTCTATACCACCAATTTTGTCAGTTTGGGGTACTGTATGTTTCCTTCATTAAACAGACATACGTACGTGTGTATATGTGTGTGTGTGTGTGTGTGTGTGTGTGTGTGTATGTATCAGTGTTGTTCTGCTCCTATTTAGGCAGACATGATGGTGAGAGTTAAAGGTGTAGCCTCTCTGACATACTCTCAGAAACACACTCTCACAATCTTTCCACTCTCTCTTCCACAATGAGCCTTGAGCCTTTGGTGTGGGAATGGCAGTGTAGATGTAGTAGCTGAGGCTGGGTATCACAAAGTCAGTTGTTTTCTGCCTTTTGATCAGTTGTGTTATTCTGTAATGGTCTCTTTCACAAAGAAGTGTCTTTGATGCAGAGTAAGAACTGAATTTATTTGTGAGCATGAGGAACAATATTTAGAATGTAGTTAGGGATTATGGCCACAACATCAATGGGTCCTCCCTGAGACCATCATATATAGAGAGGTTACGTTATACAGACTGAGCAAGTCGTATTCGTGCGTTTAGGAATCTCTCCCTTCCTTCCCTCCCCCCTCCTCCTCTCCCTCCCCCTCTCTCTGTGTCTCTCTCTGTCTCTGTTTCTCTGTCTGTCTCTGACACTCTCTCTCTCTCTCTCTCTCTCTCTCTCTCTCTCTCTCTCTCTCTCTCTCTCTGTAAAACAATAATTAAAGAAAAAGAAGCCACAAATTTGAAAATAGAGCAAGGGGTGGTGAATGGGAGAGGCAATTAATTATACATTAAAATTATTAAAAATATAACTGATTTTTAAAGCTATAGCCACATACTTATCTGAAGTAGTATCTGGTGTGAGATAACATGAGATTATTTAATTAATATTTATTATTTTCTCTGCTATTACTTTGGAAAGACCTGGGTGACAACTGAATCATCTTTTCCTGACAGAAGAACTTCATTGAATTATAACACACTTTTGATTTTTTTTTTTTTTTTTTTTTTTTGGTTTTTCGAGACAGGGTTTTTCTGTATAGCCCTGGCTGTCCTGGAACTCACTATGTAGACCAGGCTGGCCTCGAACTCAGAAATCCGCCTGCCTCTGCCTCCTGAGCGCTGAGATTAAAGGCGTGCGCCACCACGCCCAGCCCACACTTTTGATTTTTAACCGAAGAGCTGTAGTTTCCATATCAATGTTAACCATTAGGAAGAAAGAAAAACAATTAATCCAGCCATAAAATAACTAATTATTGATGAAGCTGTAAGTTAGTAAGTAATAGTCAATAACTACAGTGTTTACTTTTTTAGTTGAGTATGGATTTATTACCGTGAAGCAAGCTAAAAACTGTGTCTCAAAAACTCCAATATTTTGATTGTTAAAAGCCATGTGTTTCAGAGGCTGTACTTTTGTTTTCATCTCGTATATCTCCTTGGACTTCATGTACATTTCATCACTGACTTTGATCAACTTCCATTTTCTTAGTTCTTTATACTTAGGAAAAAAATGAATGGCTTTTTGTTTGTTTTTGTACCAAGTTTTATGTGTCTCCTCGCCCCTAGATGTTTTCTTGTTTGTTCATTATTCATTATGTTGCCTTGTTTTACTCATTACCTTTAAATCAGTGAAAAGACAGTAATACAAAATCCTAGTTTATCTAGCTGAGTTGGGCCAGTCATTTAAAGTAACTTGAATTTAGTGTCAGATCCACCATTTCCCACCCCAGCAGGCTGTTTGTCTCTAAATCTCTATTTCATTTTAGTCAAATGTGGGGAATAGACTGCCTGTAATTCTGAGTTTAGATAACTTTACTCTGCACTGAGTAATTGCAGGGACTGTCTTTTTAGTATTAAAATCAATGATAAACAGTTTGGGCCACGTTCTCTAAAAAGCATTGGTTAGCTGGGGGATATTTTGCCTTTTATCTGGGATTATTTGGCCAAAGGAGATATGTGGGCTTTGTTTGAAAGGCCTCCGTGGCTCTCATTTTAACCGCTTTGCCATGTGTCTTTCACAGAATCCTGCTGCATCACAGAAGCTGGAAGTTCTGATGTTCCATTGAAATCACAATGGACAGTCTTGACCTGACTGGTAAGAGCTGCTCTGGACATGCATCTTACTTTCTTACCTGGAAGCAGTGAGACAGTCAAGAACCATGTGCTATCAGAGCTGGTCTCAGCCTTTTCTCATCCGATGGATTCATCTTTCATGTTGATCGGGAAAGTGTGAACCTTGTACAGTTTTTCATGTCAGTGTTTTTGTGTGTAACATTTTAATCTTCATCAAGTAAGTTAAACCTTCTTACAGAATAATGAATTTGAACTGTTCAGAATCTCTTATTTCAGCATTATAGCTCTTACTGATATTGGTTCAAGACAATCTGTTGAAGTCCTACATATTTAGAAATCACACACCTAAGATATCTAAGTGGTTACTCTCCCTGGAGGCAGCTTTCCATACAGGGTTAACCTTAGGAAAAAGATGAATCAGCAGCCACTATTACCTAGTAAAAATAATGTACAAATGTATGGCTGCAACATGAAAACATTTGAAATATGAAGATCACATAATGAAGAAAAGGTTGGGATGATAAAATCTGGACACAAATTGTATCATTCTTGAACAATATATCCTTGTTCAAGTTTTTTTTTTTTTTAAACTTGCTTTAGAAAAAAATTCCTTATCAGCTTTAAAATATGACAATACTATTTCAAAGTTAGTATTAGTAACAATAATATCGGGGTTCCCCATCTGGGTATGCAAGGTGTGATTAGTGATACATGAGTACTTTGTACTTTGTGGATGTTTTAAGATTGTAGAAATTAGTGTGAATTAACATGGGAAAATATATTAAATAGTCTGATTACAGTTTTTTAAGAAACTTTTTTAACATTCCAGTTAAATTAATGTGGCCAGAATAACTGTATCTCTTATTTTCTGTTTGAAGAAGTATATTATTGGATGTTGCTCTTATCAGTTTTAACTTTTTTGAATGTCATTGTCTAGCATTGAATTGCTATTAAAACATATAATTTGGTTTAATATATATTTACTATGAGCTCATTTAAGCACTAACAAAGTTCCATTGTGAATAAGAACAGGCTTTTGTTACTGTTTTTACACCACACTGTACCATCTTTTAAGGCCACATTTATTAGTAGTACAAATTCTGGCTTTAAGAAGGCAAATCTGAATATAATTACTCTTTTACTGAGTCAGCAGAATTGAGTATGAGATATTCAAGAGTTCACTGGAAAATATCCTGTGTGTTCTTAATTGCTAAACCAAAGAATATAGAGAGGTCTAAAGAAAATTAAATTTGTGGAAGTATTCTGAGTCGATTATGTATGAGTATGTCTATAGAAAATAAGTCAGGGTACTTCATTTTACCTGTTCAGAAAACAGTCATAAACACACCATTTTATAACAGTTTTAACTAGGTAGCCATGTGACCTCTGTTTCTGAGCAATGAACTAATTAATTGAGGATGTTCTTCTAGTTTATAGTTATATTTTTATTTATACAATCATCTAAAATACAGTAATAAGAAACAGAAAAGATGGCATACAAAATCAAACGTGATCTAGGAATTGACAAATGGATGCCAGAGCCAGTTGAATCTGAGAAACTGTGTACATTTCATTATCAAGTGTTTTAGTGTTCTATCACTATGAAGAGAAGCCATGACCACAGCAATTTAATTGGGGCTTGCTTACAATTTCAGAGGTTTAGTCCTTTCTCATGAAAGAGAACATGGTTGGCACACAGGTAGACTTGCTACTGGAGGGGTTGAGAGTTCTACATCTGGATCCCCAAGCAGCAGGGAGAAAGAGTGACTGTGAACTTAGTGTGGGCTTCTGAGGTATCAAAGCCCATCCCCAGTAACACATCTCAAGAAAGCCATACCTTCTAATCCTTTCAAATATTGTCACTCCCTAAGCAATGAAATACATGAGCCTATGAGGGCTGTTCTTACTCCCACATTTTCATGGCATGTTACAGTAAAAATTATTTTCCTTTTTTATTTATGCTTCCATATCTGCTCATGCTCTTCATTAGTCCAGGAGTGGCCTTGGGAGTGACCCAAGTGGAGAAAGTCTGATCAGGAGGGGCAGTATAAGTTTTGACTGTATGTCTAAAATACCATCTACTGCTCATCTTTAGTGGGACGAAGTCTACATAGGTTTAAAATTCCAAGAAGTCTTCCAGCAGGTGCACATGTTTGAAATAAAATTGTCCGAGTACAAATCCGTTTGTAATGTGGAGTACTGTCTCTGCAGAACTTGAATTGGGGAACTGCCATGGTTCCTAGTTAGTTCTTTTGTATTTAACAAAGCTAGAACTTTCCTCATCACTTTCTTACATTCACAGACAACTTAGATTATTGTTTCATAATCAGTTTGCAAATGACCGAGTACTGCTGAAGACTGGAATGTCTGTAGTTTGCATAGAGGATTAGGAAAAGGAAATAAGCTTGCGAGCTTTTCACCTAAGTTTGGCAAGTTCATAAACTTTTTTGAGTTAGGGACTCAAGTATATAGCCTAGGGTGATCTCAAATTCGTCATCTTCTTGCCTCAGCTTCCCAAGTGCTGTGATTAAAGATGTGCACCATCTCTTCTTCCTGAACAGAACTTTATTCATATTGTTACTTTACAAAGTGAAAAAGAAAATGAATACTTTTTCCAGTGTAATAATTTTACCAGATATGATTGTAGCCAAATGCCTTTGGATTCCTAGCCAGTTTTAAGAATAATTTAGAAGTGAAGAATACAACCTGGAGGAAACTGTTTTCTATACCAAAGAATGAGGTGGAAACAAAACGTTTCTAAGTTATTTAATCGATAAATAAGAAATATGACTAATTATGGTAAAGATGCTAAAAATAGCTTTAGAACCTTTGAAATAGGAGACATTTGAAGTTATCAAATTTATACCGTGAATTGATTGAATATGAAAATGAGACTCCTATAAGTGAAGATACCAAATCTAAGCTCTTGAAAAAAAAATATATATATATATAAGGAGTTAAATCACTATAAAAATGAATTCCTTGTACATTTCCTGCTATCAAGGAAAACAATGGATATTTGAAAAGTAGGTTGAAGAACAAGAGAATTATGTTTCTTAGATTATATGTTTGCTTTTCCTCTCTTGTCAAACTAAATTCACATTTCTTTTCAAGGTAGCATTCTTTTACTTTGTAAGAGAGTTGAGAATCCAAACAGCAAGTTGACATATATTTAAGGTTGAGATAAACAGAAAAGAAATTAAATTGTGTTTGTGAAGTAATGCAGTAGAAGTCAGAGAACCTGAAGTCACATGACTCCACCTGCTTTTACTCCCTGCTCTCCTCCTCTGCCCCTCCTTCCTGAAGACAGCTGGATGACTTGGTTTTCTCGTCACTGTGAGAAAGTACTGTCTAGAGGCTGCTTAAGGGGAAGGGGTTTGTTTTGGCTCCTGTTCAAGACTTCAGCCCACCATGATAGGGAAGGCATGGCTTCTGGGCTCCACTGGCACATCATCTCACTGGACCAGGTTACAGAGAGACTGAGGGAGAGAGTGAGCCACAGCCAGGTCATGTCCCATAAAGATTCCCGAGCCTCTGGAAAGAGCACTATAGCTGATGAGCACGTGTTCTGTATATGGACCTTGAGAAATTTTGCATCCAAACTAAAGCAGTAGTTAAATAACAGTTGTTTGAAGTCTTCGAGTATCAGCCTAGATGCCATTCACTGAGTGTATAGTGCTGCTGTTTACTGTATGATATTGCACTTTTCTGTTAAGTACATCAAGTGGATTGGCACTTGGGCACAGTAGTACATAGTACAGTTGCTTGTTGGATATTGATATAACATCATTTTATTGTTGTTGTTGGGTTAGTTTTTTATATGCTTGTGTATATATTGTGTCCTTAGAATAATTTTGAGTCTCTGTTGATTTGAGATCTGTCTGAAATGAATTATAATCAAAGAGCAATAAACCGTTGAGTTAAATGCTCCCCATGCAAAAATAACGTTAATTTGAATTTTTTTCTATTTTTTTAATCTGAAAATTTATTAGTTCATTTCTGTATTTATAAACTACAGGATAAACTGAGTCATTATTCTGTACATGTTAGTTTAATTGGGTAAGAAGCACTTAACTTTTTTTTTTTTTTGTCTAATTTTGATTTCAGTTTCCCCAAAGCTGTTTATTTCTGAAATGATTCAAACTTGAAAACAGAGGGAGGAGAGAGGTAAAGATTGGGGGAGAGACTGTGAGATGGGGGAGAGACAGTGGGATTGGGGGAGAGACAGTGGGATTGGGGGAGAGACAGTGGGACTGGGG
>NC_034601.1:44492260-44494062 GCF_900095145.1 Mus pahari | reverse complement strand
AGAGACAGTGGGATTGGGGGAGAGACAGTGGGATTGGGGGAGAGTCAGTGGGATTGGGGGAGAGACAGTGGGATTGGGGGAGAGACAGTGGGATTGGGGGAGAGTCAGTGGGATTGGGGGAGAGTCAGTGGGATTGGGGGAGAGACAGTGGGATTGGGGGAGGCTTTCTTTGGCAAGTCTTTTGGAGAGCATTCCGCCATGATCTAACTTCTCACCTGGCACCCACAGGTTCTGCAGCCTTTCATTGGTGCCACACTGGGGGCAGGAAGCCTTTCTCTGGTGGGTCTTTAGGGTACACTCTAGATCCTAACTATTGCAAGATGAAAATTGTAATATTTCTATCTCAGAACTCATGTGCATTTTAATATAAGATGTGCACACATTAACTGAGCACTCTACACTCCCATATTGATTTTGTATATGTGACTATACACATGTGGGAACTCTTCAATCAGTTGTGAGGCTTAAACTTAGGAAGTCTGCATGGCTATGCTACTATAACCTGAAGACAGTGCCTGCAGTACAGTTGCTCTAGAAACTAGATTAGTGCCATCCAAATTCAAATTCTGCATTCCATTAAATTTGGTGTTAGTAAGCACCTCCAGGTTAGTTATTTTATAATACATTTATTTCTTCTGAATTCAGGAAGGAGGAGTATTTAAAGTTTAACTTATGCCTTTAAGTTTACAGTTAGCTCTATAATCATCAAATGTTGGTGGCTCTGTAAACTTAAGATGAATTGTAGATACCTTGGCTCATTTTTCATGAACACTTAATCAGTAAGTGTTTGCTAAGACATACCCTCCTAACAGAGTGTGCTCTGTCTTCACTGTGGCCTGGCAGGCGGGGCGTGTGATAGTTGCAATATTAATATATGTAAGTTAGTTTACTTTGGCTCATATGCCAGGAAGGTTGACTAGAGTCAACTTTTTATATGACCTATAAAGATGGTAGTAGTATTGTGTATTGACTTTATATTGACTTCTGTAACGCATTGAGTTTAACTTATACTTGTGCCTCTGCATCTATATTGCAATATTTAAAGGCTTGTGAATTATGTACTACCTAATTCTTCTTTAACACTGAGGTGAGGCCCCTTATTACCAAGTGCCTCCTCATGATACGGTTGTTTTCACTTCAAGTCATGCTTTACAGTCCTAGACATTGTTACAGACACATGGAAGCAAATAAGATTTCTTCAGAGCCAGCTGTATATAGAGGGACTGGCTTCTGTTTAGAGCTTAGCTACTATTATGTGGTGAGCATTGTCTTTAAAAATCTGCTACCCTAATTATCAAATAAAAGAAATAGTAAAGCCTGTATTATGTAAGAAATCTGTGCTGAGTTACATATGCTCCTCTGCATAGCTAGGTGTCGCCCATATGGGCATGTATGTGATACTCTGACTACATGTTCCATACAGTTTTTGAATACCAACTCTGCTTTCAGCATCATTGGTGTTAGGGATCATCAAGTCGGTATACCATAGAGGAATCAAAAGAGAAGGGTTTAGTATCAGCCATCACTGTCAACTCCAATAATGCCAGTGCTCTTTCTATAGCAATTACCTTATTGTCCAGTTGAAGAAAGGAAGCACACTGGAGGATATCTTTCAGTTTATTTGGTAAAGTGCATTTAAATGGACACTGAAGTTTACAGGTCTGATAGTTTAGTTTTTGCAGTAAAGATGATGTATTTTTGTACTTTTAAATTAGCTTAAAAAAGTAATAGGTAGCCAGGCGTGGTGGCGCACGCCTTTAATCCCAGCACTCGGGAGGCAGAGGCAGGCAGATTTCTGAGTT
>NC_034601.1:44435717-44491565 GCF_900095145.1 Mus pahari | reverse complement strand
AACTCACTTTGTAGACCAGGCTGGCCTCGAACTTCAGAAATCCGCCTGCCTCTGCCTCCCGAGTTCAAAACCACATTTTTAACGGATTTTTTTTGTGTGTGTGTGTGCTAGAATATTTTCTACATTTGAGTTCCTAAGTGCCTCTAAAGTATGCTTTCGATTATTTTCTTTTTGATGCTTATAAATAAATATCCTTGCTTGGCCTGTATAGATGGCCTGGTAAAGTGCTTACTGGGCAAGTGTAAAGACCTGAGTGTGTTTGATGTACACTGCTAATCCCAGCACTGAGGAGGCAGATGCAGTCATTCCTGATGTTCACTAGCTCAGCAACCTGGCCTCGTCAGTGACGCTTCAGGATGATGAGTGGCCCTGTAGCTATGAGGAGCAAGCAGCACTGGAGACTGGCGTTTGGCCTCTACATGCACACACATGTGAGCAGACCTGCCTGTACATGTTCCCACATGAATGGGATTACATACATATGCACACAGGCTTCTTGATTGCCAACTGCATAATGATCACCGCTGATTCTTGAAATTAATAAGCACAAGCAGAGCATTGATTTCTTATCTATATATGGGTCAGATTTTTGTGTTTTGTTCTGACCTTTAGGGTAGTTGTCGGAAGAACCCCAAACTAAGCAAGTCCAACTCAGCGGCTCAGTATTGAGACCTGACCTGAATCCCACTTAGAGATGTCAGGGGAGTCTTTACAGATGAATTTTAATCATTTCAATTTATAATGGGTAATGTAGGCTCATGTGTTGAAGGTGTGGTCCCTGGAAGTTTCTCGAAACCTTGGAACATGGGATCTAGGTGAAGGAAGTCACTCACTGCAGGCCAGTCCTTGGGAATTCTCTCCTAACCCTAGCTTTTTCCCCCTCTGTCCTTCCAGGCTACCCTGAGGCAAGCAGACTCTAAGACTCCACCACTGCTTCAGGCATGAAGTAGTGCACAGAGGTGACCTCAGAAATTCTAGGCCTAGAGTCAGTGCTTCCTGTTGAACTGTTTTACTTAGGTCCTTGTCATGATAAAAGGTCTGACTAACACAAGGAAATAAAGAGAAGCTTAGAAATTTAAAATAGATGCCTTGTGTCCGTTGGAGAGGATATTGGATGAGGCTAAATCGAGAAACGCCAGTGAATACCAGAAGCAAGGGGTTTTAAGAGTGTCAGGGTAAGTTTACGGTTTTTCTCCTCTAAAGCTAGATAAACCACTAAACAGTTTTGAGCCAATGGGACTGGCTGGAAAGGAAAAGAAAAAAGGACTGGAAAAATTGGTTTTAGGGGACTTTAGTGTTGTTTTTGTTAAGAAATTTGTTCTAACAGTTGTAAATTACACTGTCCGATTATGTAGGGTATAGCCTGGATATAAGTAGAAATATCTAGATCAAGTAAACCTTTTTCCAACTCATGGGTTAGAAGTTAATGAGTACTTGGTTGTGGAGGGGACTTTCTGTGGTGCCCAGGATCAAGCCTAGGGCTTTGTATATTGTTAATCAAACCCTGTATCACTGAGCTACATCCTGCTTGACATTTAGTTTTAAGAATTTCATCAATGAAGGTGTTCTGAAACATTTAATGGTTGCTATTATTTAGTTCTGTCTCTCTCCCTTCTCCTTCCCTTCTTGGGGGGGCGGGTATGTGTGACTGTATTTACTTATTGAAAAGTTAACCTTCATCATTTGTCAACTCAGAATTCCAGGTCTCTATCTCCTAAATGAAAGTAAAATTAATAACCTATAGAGCTTGGCTATAGACAGATCTTTTTTTGAGGGTGTAGAGGGATGGTAAAAGAAAAGGAAATAATGAAAGACAAAAATAAGTCAAAGATACAGTTTTTAAAAAATATAGATGTGATTGTTCAGATAGCTGCTAATTGCTGATATTGTGTGGAACTGTGATAGCGGCAGAAGCTGGTGTGGAGGAGAGGTGGTGTTCTGCATAGATTGCATTGGAAGCGGAGAGAAGATAGCCAGGAGGCTGTGCTTAGGGGAGAAGTTTAATTTTTGTTGTTGTTGTTTTGAGACAAAGTCTGTGTAATCCAGTCTGGCCTTGAACTCAGGATTCGTCTGCATGAACCTCCTGAGTGCTGGGACTGTAGCTGTGTGCCTGGTAGATGTACTTTATCTATACACAGAACAGTGGCAAGGCCTATTTGTTTATAAAGGAGAGCAAAACAAAGCTATCTACTTCAGGAAACAGTGTACAGCTCGGAAAGGCAGTTTAACTGAGGAATGATGATTACTGAGAGAAAGTGAAACACTAGAGTTTAAGTTAGCAATCTATGGATGAATAAGTTTGGAGTAAAGTTTTCATCAACTCAGGAAGGAAGTGTTGTGGAGTTACAGTCTTCGTAAAGTAATCTATAAGTGCTTAGACATTCACTCTCAGGGAAACCAGAACACATCTTCTATAAAGGTAATTTCAACATCTTTTTCTTGGAAGCTGCCTTCGACTGTTTCAAATCAAGGCTTATCCAGGTGCTAATATCATTTCCTCACATGCACTGAAGTGACTTTCTTTAAAATGTCATCAGTAAGTATACTTCCTAAATACTTCACCCACAGGATTTACATTGTTATAATTGGCATCTCAAGGAGGTGAATAATGAGCTCCCAGCTTTTCTTTTACATCAGGTACTGTAACACTTTTTGTAAAAGTCTACTCTTAATAAAATCCGTTTGAAAATTCTTCACCTACAAATGCAGTTTCTAGGCTCAGGGCAACTAAGGAGCCACTTGTTGTGATCTCCAGACAGTGCTGTAAGAATATAAAAGATGCATTCCAGATTCCAGTTAGTAACAGTAAGGATGAAATCTGCGACTTTTCTTTGCACTTTATATGCTATGATCTCTGTGTACATATGGATGTGTGTATATGTATATTATTACTGTTATATGTTATATATATCTTATATATGCAAAATTTGTTGCTATTACTTGAGCCAAGGTCTCCCTGTGTAGTCCTGGATGACCTGGAATGCCCTATGTAGACCAGGCTGTCCTTGAACTCTGGGAGATCTGCCTGGCTATGTCTTCAGAATACTAGAATTAAAGTCATCTGTGACCATACCTGTCTCTTTATATATTTATGCTTATAATTTTTCATTGTAGTTCCTACAGTGACCTTTTAGATATAGATATTCATTTTTCCTATTTAATATATTAAAGAACTGAAAAGCTCAGGAAACTTAAGTTTATTGAGCTATTTCACTACTTAAGCTACAAAACTGGGATTTAAGTCTACTCTCTTTGACTTTTAAAGACTATGTTCTCTATATACCCATGCAATTTTATGATATGTCTGACGTCATAAAATTGGCCTTTTTACCATCTTTGATGGCAGTATTCACCCTAGAGTGGAAGCACACTGCCTCAGTGTTACCTTCTGTTACCTCTGTCAGCTTGGAGGAATGTACTGACCCTTTATCTGCTCCAGTGATCACACTGCCACTTGTTATTGCAGACTAACTCAGTAAGTTGCTTTATGCTGTTACCTGTATTATTGTTGCTCTTGTTACCATGGTGTTTTATATGAGAAGGACTTGCTATGTATCCTCACAAATGTTTACATTTGAAATCTTCCTGGCTCTGCTTCCTAAGTGCTGGAGGAGCATGCGTGCGCATCACTGTGGCAAGCTAAGAGGTGAACAAATATCTGCAAACCATTTAAGTTGTGATGAGCACTGCAACTGGACCGAATCCCAGTCATCCAGTAAGACTCTTCAGTGCCTCTTCTTATTCCCATTGTTGTAGATGCAGGAAGTGAGGCATAGAAAGTTTATCTGCCCCAGTTTACACTGCTGATTGGAAACAGAGCAGGGTTTCAGGTTCTACCAATTTGGTTGCTGGGCTCGTAATCACATCATGATACCTTACATGTTAATCTATCTGTTTACATTCGATGAACAGGTGATGTGTACTTTTAACATACATGTATAGACATAGAGCTAAGTACACTAGTTTTGGAGAGAACAGAAATGATATTCTAGAAATGCATTCCTCATGACACAGTAATAGAACTCAAGTTCCCTTATCAGAGTTCAAGTGTGAATCACTCTCTAATGACTGTCCTACTTGGCATCCTTAAGTGTTTCTGCAATTTTGCTTATTGTAATTAATAGAGAAATGTTCACCTATGTGTGACATACATAGCAGCTCCTATCTTCATACTCTGGGCTTCAAAAGAATAGATTAACTATTTTAGAATTCATAGGTATGAAGTTTATAAATGTTTTAACATGGGGACTTACCAAACAAAATGCATAAAAGTACAAGGATCAGAAAACCTCCCTGTTTTTAAAACCAGGTAGGCTGTGTAGTACCAGGTAGGTTGTGGGCCATTTCAGTGAAGTTTTTTTCCTTTTTTCTTCTTTCCTGTATTGTGTTTATTCCACAACCCGTATATTAACAGTTGATCAAGAATCTTCTTTCAGTTCTTAAAGAATGAAAAGCTGCTATTCAGGAGTTTGAAAAGTATTCTCAAATATTACCCAAAACTGAATTAGAAAAAGCAGCACGGAATTAGTAAAACCTAGGCAGTCACTAGAGGGCAGAGAAGTACTATACTTTTGCTCTGTTTGAAATTTTCTGTTTTAAACATTGCTAAACGGGATAGAAAAAAATACTGGTGCACTTCTGAATAGAAGTTATTTTTTTATTTTTTGTAAATTGTCTTGTAAAATCCAATAGTGTGCTTCACACTTGTTCTGATAGAGCTTTTCTGGCAATTGCAATGACTGCTTCTCAAAGGGTATGGTTATTTA
Source organism: Mus pahari (assembly GCF_900095145.1). Classification (NCBI taxonomy): domain Eukaryota; kingdom Metazoa; phylum Chordata; class Mammalia; order Rodentia; family Muridae; genus Mus; species Mus pahari. The sequence continues at coordinate 44,486,799 of NC_034601.1, read as the reverse complement.
AAAGAGTGTAAATATTGCTCAAGAGGAAATACTGATGGTCCTTTGCATATGGCATAGCCTGAGGTGGTACCTCAGTGTAGATGGTTAGGTGCAACTTTGAGACATTTTAGCCCTTTAGCACTGTTTGCCTTAGAGAATTCCCTGAAGTATAGCTTGTTCTTTCATTTGGTCAGCTGAAATATGTTGGGTCATTAATTAAGACCTTGAAATTTCAAAACTGTAAAGACAAATGAATTCTCACTTTAAAAAAAAATTATATTTGATCTGGTTACTTCACTCAATTTTGTTCCTGTTCTAAATTTATTACCATCCTGATGTACCTTTACTCTGTGGGTTTTTTTTTTTTTTTTGGATATATTTAAAAATATTCTTAGTAACATACTTTATTCATTAAAATTATCTTAAATTGGGTAGAATTTGAATTTTATTTAATATAAAATTGTATAAATATGATATGCATTTTAAATAGGAAAAACACAGGATATCAGGAAAACACTAAATTTTGGAATCATAGTTGGTGCTCTAGTTATTCGTTTGCTTGTGACTTTGGGCAGCTCACATTACTCACTGGCCTTTACATTCAAAATTTGGAAAACAATATTTCCTTGTTTGAGGATGTGTGTGCAACTGGTGAAGGTGAATGTCGGTGGGTGAAGGGAGCCCTCACATTGCTTCTGAACAGTTGCATGTATTTCTAATTTCACATCGCTAGGGCACTGTTGCTTTGTATGTAGTACCACAAATGTGGACTCACACCCGAAACTCAAGTCACAGTTGCAGACTTCCCTGTCTCTGACTTTCTTTGGCTGCTTAGTCCCTGCAACTCTGACTAACTTTCAGCTCTGTTTCTCTCCTCTGGTAATTTTCATGCTTCCTCTCTCTGTGTTTCTCCTGACTATCTCTGGTCTTTTTCTCTGTTTTTCTTATCCCAGGCACCCTCAGGAAGACCCCAAGCCTCTAGCAGATGATATCATCTCCAGCATGTTATAGATGTGGAGGATTCCCTGGGATATTGAGAAATACCAGAGGCGAATTGTTCCACTGTAGTAAGTCAATCAGCATTTATACAGTGACTACTGTTTAGAGCGCAGTTGGTGATACCTGGGACCACATAAAGTGCAGTGCAAAAGGCACGGGCTTGTCCTTTCTTCTTGGGGGAATCTTGTAGGTTGCCCTCACATGCAATTGAAGACATTTTTAAAGCTGACAAATAATTATATAAATGTTGTGTTGTTTGTATGTTAAAGAGATGTATGGTTAATGCTGTATAGAAATATAACATTATATCTAGGTGGCTTTGGCTACTGTACTCCCTTGCCCCAGGAGCTCTCTATTGGGACAGTACTCAAATGAGCTTGATAAATTTTGGCCTAGCAGATCTGAACTTTTTATTCACTTAGAGAAAGAAGTTAGGTCAAGATGGTGCTTATTGCCACTTTGAGAGCTTAGGATTTAGGCTAAGCTGTGACAATTGTTAATAAAGTGTTATGAAAGTTAGCACAGACTCTTAGAATGTTCAGGGTACAAAAGTGAAATAGTGAACTTTTATCTACCACATCCGTTTTCTTTTCATTCTGGACATTGTGTTTGCTGTTGTAGTCTAGCAGTGCTCCCTAGTACACACGTCATGGTTTCCAGAGTTGGATGCGTATTAAATCCTCGTGCTGCTAACTCTGATATACTAGGCACCTGCTTAACAGTACAGCATCCCAGTTTCCTTGTATACAAGCTGCAATTGAAAATATTTACCTCACGTAGTTGTATGGATTCAATGAGATGCTTTTTTTATATACTTCTAAGTACACATTACTTGCAAATACTTAAAAATATCTTCTAAATTGTTTTTTAAAATACCAAGTTATTTCTGAAAGCCTTCTAAAAATAAAGGTTTCCCCACAGTTCTTACCAAATACTATTATATATTAATATTCCATATATATGCATGCATGTAACTAAAGTATGAAGAATAACATGAATATGGATGACTGAGCACCTATCCTGGCTCCAATGTCTTTGATCACTGTGTACTCTGCCAGGTTCCACCTCCTGAGTGTTGGACGTAGGACTTCCATGCTTTTCTCGGGTGTTTTTTATTCTCATTTACTCCCACTATGAAGTTTTGTTTGTATTTTCTCCTGCAATATCTGTTCTTCTCAACATCATGGTGGAGTCATCTCTGATCACACTACTAATTCATGGCTAGAGCTATGTATAGCCTTTCATTGTATAAAAATGCCCCATTCCATGAGGCCTATTTAAGCTGCTACCATTCTCTGTGTGTGCATGTGTGTGTCTGTATGTGTTTGTTTTCACGGAGGGGGAAAAAAAAACTGTAGAAGAAAAGTTCTGAAAAGTTTAGTAGATCCCTTTCTAAGAGTATACTGTTTGTCATGGTACATGTGCCGAACTGTTAGGTCAAGATGCTCCAAGCTTCAAACTCTATGAAAGGATGTGTTTCATAGACTTTGTTACAGCTTCTACTTGCATGAACAATGCCATTGTTCCTTTCCTCTTTGTCTCCAAGTTCTCCTAAATTGTTAGACTCTGTTTAGATTATTGCCATATCTTTGCCCTTTAAGGGTATTTCTGTTTGGGTAGCTTAAAAATGATTTTTTCTGGGATACTCTTTTAAGAATAAACTTGATAATCCTCAGTTTTAAGTTTGTTCTGTTGTAGCAGCAACTTGTGTCTCTGTTTGGTAGTAGTGATGATCTTCTCTACCAAGTGTAGATGTCCTCAAGTGGCTATGAATGCTTGCTAAACAAGAGGTTGTCTCCAGAAAGAAACATATAGTGATGATATAGAGCTCACATATGATAAATGAGGTGCAGAGAAATATATACTTCCCCTATTTGAGTAGAGATGGAGAGTGACAACAGAGGCTTCCTGCCAGCTGAGAGATTTGATAAACTTGTGTTGTGCTTGCCTCTAGAAAGTTCTACACTCTCAACTGTATGAGTCCAGGTGTGCTGGCCAGACTTTCCATCTGTGTCCTTCACCCACTTTCACTTTCTTAGTAATTCTTCTGGTATCTAATTATATTTTTTATAAAGTTTAACCCAACTGTAATATCCACAGGTCTTAATCTTGTGATATGAGTAGACTGAGTGTCTATAATTTTACGTGAAAATATCACTGTTTTATGTCTTGTCAGGAACATCTTAACTGCATCTGTTTTCTGAAGTTCCTGGGGAAGGATACTGGGGTTTAATCTACTGGGGTTGTCTAGTTAATGATTGTTTATTGAATATAGAAAGGAAAGATGGTATGCACTCATTTTACTAAATTATTTTACTACATGTGGTAGGGCATGCATCATGAGTATTGAGTATGAGTTCTGTTTCAGATGGTTATAATAAAAAACAAATAGTGTATTCTTGAACTTCACTCTAGAAAAGTATGCATCTTCTAACTAAAATGAGTAAGAGTTACCATTTGGATTCATATCTGCAGTCTGAATCTCTAGTCCTAACTGAGCTTTAGGTTCATATTTACACCACAGCAACCCCGTGTCTCAGACACGTAACAAACAGGGTATATACATTGAGCTCTGCATTGTATCTCCTTGTTTAGGGTTGGTTTGTTCTGGAGAAAGAATACATTTCCCCCTTTGTAGAGCAAGTACGATAAATGCCTTTGACCTTCCTCCTTCATTCTTGAGAGCTAACGCCTGAGTTCTGCCCTTTCGCCTCTACTTCCCAACCCCATTCCTGTGGCTCTGACCAGTGACTCACCCCATCCTTTCTACGTGCTCGATCACTCACTCCCAGGTCTTTTCTCACCCTGCTCATTTACCTTTACCCTCTCCTGGAGTCAGTGCCGTGGGTCTGTGTGTCTGTTGCTGGAAGCAAGATGCTCCTGGCTTCCTGCTCTAAATAGGACAGAGAGGCTGGTCCTTCCCTGGCTGCCCTCACCCAGTCTTCCCATCCTTATTGACACTTGGTTCTTCCAGTTCCTATGTGACATAGTTTTCAAACAAGCTCTGATTATAAACTTCTCTGAACCAAGTACCAAAAGCACATGATGTGGAGATTAGGTTGCAGAGGGGAACATCTTTCTGTATGTCATAAGCATCTCTCCCAAGGGTCTCAATGGAGAGCTCAGATCAAATGGGTCCCTTTTGACCTTCAGGGATAGAAAATAATCGGATCGCATTAATGTTAGTCATCTGTTTTTTTTTTTTTTTAATCCCCATGTGAATTTAACAGTGTCTATATTAAAGAGAAGAATTAGGCAAGGGGAGAATTTTTAATGTAAAAGACGAAAAAGGATGAAAGGTTTAATGAAGGGTTTAATTTTAAGAAAATTCATGTAGAACCAAATCAAGTTTGAAATTGAAAAAAAAAATCATATTAGTTTCTTTTAAATACTAGATTACAGATCATTAAAAGTCTAGTTGAGAACCTCCCATCGGTAACCTTCATGCACTGAGAACACCTGAGACCTGAACCCGGATGGTGAGCTTACCAACTCCTTACTTACCCAGAAATGAAGTTAGCCATCATATCTGAAGAACAGATTAGTTTTTGTTGCTTAGAAATATAAGGAGAAAAGCATGCTTCTGTGCTTGTAAAAGAAAAATGGGAAAAATGACAAGAATGGAAAACTTTACTGATAGGAGAAAGCTTTTGTTAACCACTTGACCTATTAAGTATGCACATTAATATTTCAAATTATCAGTTTAAGTTCCTTTTGTACTTTTAATTCACTTAGCATTTTATTAATTTAGTTTGGCTTCAGAGTGCTTTGCCAGACCCATAGATGTAGTTTAGTATTCTTAATTTAATGTCCTCTGAGAGACATAGTCCCTTATTTCAACTGCAGCAAATATTAATAATGTAGTATTTCTAACAAGCAGCAAATATTAATAATAAACTAGTACTACTGACAAGTTGCAGCTTCTATAAATACAGTGGAGAGATTAATAAATATATAAAAATTTTTGATAGAAAATTTTCTGAAGGAAGCTAGAAGTGTAAAATTCAGAATAAAATTACAGTTATATACTTAATTTTATTCTTATTTTATAGAAATACTCTTGTTTCATACTCTTGTTTTATAGAAAACCTCAAAATGAATATAAAAGCTTAAATTTGATCTGCATGTAATTATTCAAGTAATTATTCCAAAAGTAGATTTATCTGTATTATTAAAAAGCATTTGGTAAAGTAGTTCCCAGTAGTCTCATAAAATGTAGTTCTTGCTGGGACAATATTCATTTTGTCCAAGAGTTCACATAGGGGTAAGAAAGCAGTGAATTTTCCTGAAGTAATTTCCCAATATGTTACCATTCATTCTGGTACCTATAAAATATATATTTCTAAAAGGCTGCCTAGGTTTTATTGAATAAAAATAAATAAATAATGAAAAACAGAAAACAAAGATAGCACCTTAAGATTGATCATTGTTTTGGGGAATAGTGTCCTCAAGGATGCTTGCCTGGACAGCGGCACATTTTTAAGAGGGTTTTCTTCTGCATGTCTGCCAACCCACTTCCTCCTAACTCTCGAATTGTGTCTGTTTCTTTCATACTCAGCCAGCTGACACTTAACTTCCTTTCTCTGTGTCTGCCAAGCACTGTGGCTCCTTTGAATGGTGGCATCTTTGCCCTTAGGTTAAAGACTGTTTTGAGCTTAGAGAAAATCTGGCTGCTTTTGAAAAAAATCCGTTTATTGTTATATGCTGTTGTTTAACCCTTAAACAGTTTCTATAGATAGATAGGTTTGCTATAATTAGATAGGTGGCAGTGTTGCCTCTGGATCATGTGCTGCTCAGTAAACTAGGTATGTTTTTATCACTTAGTGACCCATCAGCTGCTACGAAACACTCTGGACCCAGGGAAGCCAGTGCCCTGGGAATTTGAGTCAGATAAACTTCAGATTTTGGGGCCCAGCTGGGGGTGGTCAGCAAGCTCCTGTCTCCATCAGCACCACACTGTTGGGGTTCTAGGCATGTGAAACAATGTTTTTGCTTTTGTTTTTGTGTTGGCTGGGGATTAAAATTGAGGGTCTCAGCTTTCGTGCATCCTGTCTCCTTTACCTGTATATTTTTGAGTGAATTAATAAGAATAAATTGAAACTTACTTTAGAGTGGGATGATAATCTCATTTATACTAGTTTGCAATTTAAAACAACGTATACTGTAAGGAGTTTGGGAAGTAAGGATTAGGTACTGATAGCCAGTGAATAATTCCCACCTCTGACAGTAGCAGCAAGTCAACTTCTCTACCTCACTATCCCTGAATAAGGCATTCTGGTAGGGCGCTGTTTCTTTATTTGCTTTTGTTTTGAAATAGGGATGGAGAGGTTTTTTTGCTTTCTTGCATTTAAAAATTTTGTTGTTCATTATTTATGTTACTTCTTTCTTAAAAGCAATTTCCATTAAAGGAGAGGTCGAGGAATACATGTAGGTTTCACATTACTGTTTAATCCTTAGATATGTTAAATGGATGCCATTTTGTTGAACAGCTTTTGCCCCCTAGTTTTGTCCCTTTTATTTTTATTTCTCTTTGTACAACCTGCATTTCAACAAAAGCAACTTTAGGTTCATAAACAAGATGCAGCTGTCTGAAATATGCTCATCGACTCAGCTGGGCATCCTGCAGTTATCCAACAAAAGTTATTTGATTTGGAGGTAGTGTCAAGAAATCAAAATAAGCATTCACATTCAGTTGTGGCAGCTCTAATAAGTGTTTGTGCCTATAACTGCAAGTCTTGGTCACATGTAGTGCATTCTGATGTTCATCTGATGTTGATCTTTGCAGAGATTTGAGCTCACTGTTGAGACTGTTAATAAGAGAACAAGGTAGCAGAGATCAGCATTTATTCGGAATTTTGATCCCCAAAGGAAAAATCAAATCTTCATCTCCAAGATTGACTCGTGAAAGCATACATCAATTTTATAACTAAGATGAGAAAAAGAATCTGTGTATGTTATTTAGTGAAAAGCAGTGAGTACTTACTTTTTTTTTAAACCAAAGAAAATCAAAGCATGAACTGGACAGAGCCAGAAACACACTGTGAATGACGTCCCTGAAGACTTGTAGGAACTGTAAAATTGAGTGCAGCAATATAAAACTATTCACACATTTTATTAGATTCATATAGAGCTGCAAACTGATGGTCTCTTTGAGAAACCAGTGTTGTAAATATTTGTGTAGAGAAAGAATATTAAGTCTCCAAAGTAACTAAATATTCACAATGGAGTGGTGCGCTGAAGTAATAAATAATACATTTAGAAATGTAAGGTAATTTTAAGATTCAATTTTTATCTCTCCTCTCCTCCGTCCCTGGAAATCTTATATTTTCAAAGCCTTTACTTGTGATTCTTTGTTTCTGATAGCACAGAAAGATGAATGCGTTAGGGGAAGTTATAAACACTAGACCCTGACTAGTACTAAGAGGCCTTATTAGAATATGGAACAGTAGACACATTTGCAGAGCAGTGTTTTTCTGGTTACACTGTGGAACTGACTGCTAGGACAGAGTCCCTGGGTTCACCTGTGTGAGGTGTTGGGTTCACCTCAACAACTTCCTCACCTGAGCTTTCTGTGTATTAAATTAGGTCTTACACATTCACATATGAGTCAGCACGGATTATCTGGGAAACAGTGTTCTTATGTTCAAATGACTGTCTACGTAAATATTGGTGGGATTAGACCTTTTCACAGAAAAATTCTCGATGTGTGCTGTGAACTGGGGGGAACTAGAACATGACACCAGTTTTCAAAGGTAACTCAAACGTCCTGTTCCAGGGAAAGAACCAGAGTGGGAAGCATTTCGTGGTACTTCATTCATAGTGCATGTTTCTGAAATCGTGTTGTACTATGGGAGCTCCTCAGGATGATGTTGAAGTGTAATGAAATTTTTATTAATTGAAGCTAGGAATCATACTTTCTCTGAAATGAAAGAGAAACACACACATATATATATATATATATATATATATATATATATATATACACACATATATATATATATATATATACATATATTATATATTGTGTATATATATATATATATATATATATATATATATATATATAAAATCAAGAGTGCCTTACATAGCAGTCCATACATTATGACAGATTCCTGAGAAGAAAATACTTAAAAGGAAGAAAGATTTATTTTGGCCCAGAGTTTCAGAGATATAGTTCGCTTTTGAAAAAATCCATTTATGGTTGTATGCCCTTGTTCTAATTGCTTTCGGCCTGAGGCAAATCCAAGCATTCTGGTGAAGGAGAAAAGAGGCAGCAGATCTGCTTACCCTTTACCCTAAGCCATCCAGGCAGCAGAGGCCAGAGAAGCAGGACAGGTGTATCTCTTTAGAACATGCCCATTCGCATACTTCCTTCAGCTAGATCTGATACCCCAATCACAACATTTTTCTTTTACTGATTATTTTATTTATTTACATTTCAAATGTTTTCGCCCTTCCTGGTCTCCCCTCCACAAACCCACCTCCCATTCACCCTCCCCTTTGCCTCTCAGAGGGTGCTCTGCCACTCACTCACTCACTCACTCACCCACCCACTTCTGCCTCACAGCTCTAGCATCCTGCTTCACTGGGGGCAACAAGCCTCAAAGGACCAAGTGCCTCTCCTCCCACTGATGCCAGATAAGGCAGTCCTTTGCTACATATGTAGCGGGAGCCACGTACACTCACCCATGTAATCTTTTTTTGGTTGGTGGTTTAGTCCCCATAAGTTCTAATATTGTTGTTCTTATGGGGTAGCAATCCCCTTCAATTCCTTCAGTCCTTCCCTATCTCTTCCACTGGGTGCCCAGGCTCAGTCCAATGGTTGACTGTGAGTGTCTGCATCTGTATAGGTTAAGTGCTGACAGAGCCTCTCAGAGAACAGCCCAACGGGGCTCCTGTTTGTAAGCAGTTCTTGGCATCAGCAAGTGTTGGGATAGCCTTTTCTGCAGTCTCTGCTCCATTTTTTTCCTACCTTTCCATGTATGTCCTTTTGGATACAGAGCTAAACAGAGACTTCTCAATGGAGGAATCTTGAATGACCGAGAAGTACCTAAAGAAATGTTCAACACCCTTAGTCATCAGGGAAATGCAAATCAAAACGACCCTAAGATTCTATCTTATATCAATAAGAATGGCTAAGATCAAAAACTCCTCCATTGCTGGTGGAATTGCAAGCTGGTACAACCACTCTGGAAATCAATCTGGCGGTTCTTCAGAAAGCTGGAAAAAGTTCTACCCTAAAGACCCAGCGATACCACTGCTGAGCATATACACCAAAGAAGATCCAACATATCACAAGGACATGTGCTCCACTATGTTCATAATTTATAATAGCTAGAAGCTGGAAACAAACCAGATGTGTATCAACAGAAGAATTAAACAGAAAATGTGGTACATTTAAACAATGGAATACTACTCAGCTATTAAAAATGATGACTTCACAAATTTTTCAGGCAAATATCCACTAGAAAATATCCTGAGTGAATTAACACCACATTTTTGGAATCCATCAAGAGTTTATTCTGTTGGCTAACCAGAGCCCTCAGAATCCAGCCACATTCCAAAGACTGTAACTACTAGCTGGGACCAAGCCTTTAACTCCCCAGACTTTGGGGAAGGAACAAGTACCTTGTGGCCAAGCCCTAATAGAGATTTACTTTAGTGTTCAAACACTTTGACATTTTAACACTGTGATTTTAACCAAGGAAGATTTTGTACTCCTCTGGGGAGATGTCAATGATTTACTTTTTAAACAATAGTAAACTTAAGTTGCCTTAAAATGTAACTTTATGGTTTTCTCAGTGATGGACGAATAGAAATTCTCTGGATGACTTTGTACTCAGCGCAGCTCCCTTAGGCTTGGCTTGTTTTGCAGTTTGAGCAGATGTCTTAATTTTGGCCTGAATTTATTTCTGTGAGGAATATAAGCTAGGTATTATGTACAGTTTATTCTGAATCTGTAGTTCTGTGATCGTTTTGAGTGAAGAATTGGATATTTCGGGTTTTTGTACTCCCCTTCCCCATAACAGAATGCCACAGTCTGGGAAATGTATAAAGATGATATTTTTCTCTTGATCCTGAAGCTTGGGAAATTCAGGTGAAGATGCTAGTGTCCAAAAAGACCCTTTTCTTTTCTTTTCTTTTCTTTCTAAATGTGTGTGTGTGTAGTTTTATTGATTATTTGGGAATTTCATGTCATGAACCCCAATAACACTTCCCAGTCTCCCCAGTTCTGTTCTCCACCCTTATGACCTCCCTCTGCCCCAAGAAAGAAGAATGAAAAAGGAGGAGGAAGAAGGGAGGAGGAGGGGGAGGAGTGGGAGGAGGGGAGGAGGAGCGGGGACAGTATTGGGCTTGTGTTGTCCATACCCCCTGGAGCATGGTCAGACTCCCAGTGGCCAGCCCCTTAGGGAGAGAGGAGATGGAAGAGGGAGGAGACAAGGTGCACTGGAGAGGAACACAGCCTGCCAGGACCCACTGCAGCAATCCTCTGTGAGGTAATGAGTTCACTCCACAGTAATGCCTTCCATCTAGTCAGTAAGAGCATAGGTCCCCAGAAAAGTTTTATTTTAAAAAGTTCTGAACCTTGAACTGAGGATAAGCCTCGAACATACAGAGTTTGGGGTCAGATTCAAGCCATAGTATAGTTAAAATTAAGTAGAAACAGTCCTTGTGAGTCTATTAGATGATATTAATAGAGAAATGCAGTTATAGTTTTTAAATTAAATGTATATTTCTTTATATTTTAAAATTAAAATATGATTAAATCATTTTCTCTTTTTCCTTTTTTCCTCCTTCCATCTCCTGCCTCCCATCACCTCTTTGTTTTAATTGCTATTGTTATGTGTGTGTGTATAGATACATATAGATATATAGATAATAGATATATAAATACAACCTGCTGAATCTGTTTAATGTTGCATGTGTATGATTTCAGTGATAACCACAATGGTACAATCACAAAATGTAAAGTTTTAAAGAGAAAAATAGTTATACTATGTCTGATATTATTAGACCCAAGTCATTAATGCTACATCTGTTTTCCATGAGAAAAGTAGAGCTTACTAGTATCTTATCTTAATTCCCTTGAAATTAGAAGTAAATGGCACGAGCACCTGGAAAGAGTCATCACGTGTGAATACATGACTGCTCTCTGGCTGCACAACTGGTGCTAGAAACTTTGCGCGTTGGTGTGCCTTTATTCTTTGAGTAAGTGCCAGTACCACCTTTGACCTGGAAAGATGGCTCTGGTTGTCCTGGTGTTAGTCCAGCAGTGTGGAACTCACTGCATCACTGGCCTTTTAATTTGTCACAGATTCCAAGTATATCATAATTGCATAAAAAGACCCTCTTTGCTCTGAAATGTTAACTTTTATATCAGTTGAAAGTTCTTGGACAGGAAACCTTTGCTCTAGCAATGACTCTGGAGTCTGCATGATCAGCGGGATGACTGATCCCAGTGTGTTGCTGCCAAGTACAGGGAAGACATGGAGAAGTGCGGTGTATGGAGCTGCTTTGACTCACCCGTTCCTTTGGCAGCGGCTGCAGGCCCGTGGCAGCAGTACAAAATCTGTGTACTTGCACATTTCAAAGCTGCTTTTCTTAGGCTCCCCGAGCAGTTTGTATAGAGGTGGAGCCAAAGTACGATGTCTACAGACGCAGTCTCAAAAGCAATTCGCTTGCAACCTACAAAGGACCCCTTTGAGGTTTGTCTTATCGCTATGGTCCTCAGTCTTCGTTCAAAGCTGATGCAGGAGAATTGTGTAGAGAGTTTTTCCAAATTCCAGCCTTAGGATTATTTAGATTGGAGGGGCTGCTGCCTCCAGGACTGGATGAGGTGAACCGTAAGTTAGAGATAAGTGAAATAGCCAAGGCACTGGTCAATCTACAGTTAGTATTTGCATCCAAATTTATAGATTTTCACTTCTTATGTATATTTACTGTGTCAGAATCTGGTTCTGTGAATAGCAGAACATATACTGTAAAATTACAGCAATGAGAACTATAACCATAATGTGAAAGTCAGCTACAAGTGTCAGCTGTCCCAAAGGCTGATAGGAAGACACATGGTGGCAGGAACCAGTCCAAGAAGAAAGAATGTGTGGTCTATCTCCACCTACTCTGGGAGATGGTGGGAGAGAAAAGATGGCACTTGTGAGGAAAATTAGGATTCTTTCCTCAAATCCTGAGTGCCAGGCCATGCGTGCTCTGTGTGGGCCTGTGCTTCCTGAGCTCCCACTGAGGTGGCTCTGCCCCCCCAGCCGCAGCAAACGCTGAGGACCAAGTTGGTGGAAAACAAATGTCTCCTTGTACCCATTTGGTGAACAACACAGATTCCCAAACTGATGGGTTTGTTCTGGGAAGCCGCCTCATCCCATTCCCACTGATATCATGGTGGAAGATGGACTCAGTTTAGCTCCCTTGGTTGCCTTTCAGACCAACCGAAGTAGCAGTTCCCATATGGACCTCGTAGAATCAAAGCGTAGATGATTAAGGAGGTTTCTCTTTCCTTAGGGCGATATTAATGAAAACATCTCATTTCTGTCTGGAAAAGAAGGAGTCAGTGTGATTTAGGGAAAGAGATCTAATCGAGTGATCAAGAGACCCTGGCTCTGACGATAATTAGCTCAGTGCCCTTGAGTTAACCTTTGATATCTGTGGATCTTGTTTTCTCCCTTTGTAAGTTGGATGGTACCCAAGATTTGGATTTGCCGTGCCACCTATGGAATGAATGGTTCTACTTTGAAAAGAACTCCTTAAGCTGAAATTATTCTGCAAACTGTCTCTGACACTAGGATCAGTAGTAAGAAATGCAGAAGTCCTCACAGAAATGAGTTGTGACAAGATGCATAAAACTTTTCAGAGTAGAGTGTCTTTCAAGTAAATTATTAATTTTTATATTACAATGTGAAATTCTAAAGAAATCTAAAAAAAGCTTAACACATATATGTGTATATATATATATATATATATATGTATATGTATATGTATATACACACACACACACACACACACACACACATTATCTTTAAAAAAAAATAACAAAACACTACCCCATCCCATTCTAGTTTGATTTATGTTGCTGTGACAAAACACCACAATCAAAAGCAACTTGGGAAGGAAAGGGTTTATTTGTCTTGGGTGTCCCAGTCACAGTGCATCATGAAGGCAAGTCAGGCTAGAAACTCAAGGCAGAAACTGAAGCAGAGACTCTGGAGGAACCGCTGCTTACCGGCTTGTTCCCCATGGCTCACTCAGCCTGGTTTCTTGTACAACTCAGGACCAGCTGTTGGGGGGCCAGCACCACTCACAGTGAGTTGGACCTTTCTACATCAACCATTAGTAAAGAAACTGCTCCTGCGACTTTCCTACAGGCCATCCTGATGGGCAGAGTCCCTCTTCCCAGCCATGTCTAGTTGTGTTAAGTTGACAAACTAACCAGTCCACACTCCAAACCTCTTATGGTGTAACCTGAGCTCTAGAATGGTCGGCAACTGTGATAGTTCAAGTAGATACTGATTTTACTTGATTAAATATAATGTGAACGTTTATTTGATTATGGAGTAATAACTGAAATGACTATTTGGTCTGCTTTCTCAGCCTCCATTCAGCCATGTGTATTTATACTGTGTTCCATTTGGCATCAACTTCGTTTTAACTGGTTTTGACTCGTGTTGCTGCCTCGCCTGCTGGTACAAGAAGGCCTCAGCAGCTGTGCTGTCAGAGACATGACCTCCTTTCCTGCTTTTGTGCAAGTCTTACTTGGAAGTCCTGCTGGTTTCTAACTATCAGATGGAGCTTGGTTAGCACAAGTGAATATGTTCTGCTATGGCATAGAATAACGATAATTACCTTCCTAATGTAATTATACTTCTTGATATAATAATCTTGTATCATTAGCACAAGTAAATAAGAACATGCTTGTTAAGCTGGCTCTCCTTTCAGACTATATCTGCATCTTTATTTGTCTTCTGGACATTGGCCTGTTCTTGTCCTGTGTGATGGTTGTATGGGTTTAACTTTAAATGTAATTAATATTGCCAATTAAGTGTGTGTGTGTGTATATGTGTGTGTGTGTGTAATATTAAATGATTTAGTCTAGCTAAGATCAGTAATTGGTGAGGAGGGGCTGAAAGCAATAGCCAGTTCCTCATGTTCTTCAGCTTTATACAAGATTATGTCATTGAAATTTTAGTGTACATGTGAAAAGAAACTTTACAAAACATCCACTAGATGGCACCTTGTTATTGTGTCCTAGATTTAGCCTGTGGCATTCTGAACAAGATATATAGTTCAAACAAATTGTTTCCTCAGAATCTTGGTTGCTGATGAAAACAAAGATTTGTGTAAACTTTAAAAATCCTCTGTTAGTAAAAGTGCTATCGCAGCATGCTTGGTTAGTCACTTGAACATTTTGTAATACTTACGAAATCATAGCAAGTAGAGAGAGAAAAGCGGGTAAGATGGCCATCAATTAGACAAACACTCTTGGTGTCTTTCAGGTGATGAGCCTTATGCTTTGGACAGATGTAGCTTATGTTCCATATGGTTCTGAAGTTCTTATTCTTCCTTCTTCAGTTATGTAGTCCAGCTCTGAACCCTTTTGCCTCAGTCTCTCGTCAGTGCTGGGACTATAGGAACATGCGAACATACAAGTTCGTAGGTGTTAATTACCACTCGCCTGATCTTCTGGAATATTTCCTTCTTATTTTCCAAATTGTCACTAACAGTCACAATAATAATAGTACCCACAAGTTTAATGCTTATCTTCACTTAGCTTGTAATAATTTAGAGTTTATGCCTTATAGAAGCTTATACCCAGATAGTTGTTTTGTTTTGTCTTATTATAAGCTAAGGAATCAATAGAAAATAGTAAAATTATCAAAAAAAGTTAAAATAAATCCACTCATAATCTTATTATATAAAGATTTTATATGCAGCATATTTATTATTCTTTCAAGGGTTTTGGTCTCTATATCCTTAAGCATATATATAGTTATTGTCACATGGTTTGTCAGTTTTCTCCCTTGATTATTTTTAATTCTTTTTGAGAAACACAGTATTATACAAAGCCTTGTGACTATAAGTTGCAGCTGGTAGTTTGGTTGTCCAGTGTTTTTTTTGTTTTGTTTTGTTTGTGTTTGTTTGATTTGCTTTTGAGATAGCATCTTATTTGCAGCCTGGGCTAGTCTGTTAAGACAGTTCTCCTGCCTCCTGAGTACTGGGTTTGCAAGCATGCACCACCTTCCCCAAGTTGTTTTCAATTAGTGTCCCACTATTTCTATGTAGGTCTTTCTCTTCTATCATTTCTTTCTTTCAGATTTTGAGATACAGAAGTATTCGCTTTTTGCAGCGTTCACTAATACACTAAGGCACTAGAGGCTCAGGCAGTGTTGTCGTGCATTTGACCCCAGCCTGGGCTACATGGTGAGCTTCAGGCCGTGAGAAAGAGTAAAGAACCTGCATCAGGCAAACAAGCAGCAGAGCTAAGGTTAGCACATCTAGCTGTAGCAGCTCCGCAATACTGAATGCGCGAGCTGTGCCTGTTAATGAGCCGGTAGCTAGTACTTGCTAATTGAAACTTAAATTTTTAAGTTGATTTGAATGTTTATGTTCTGAGATTAATTGCAATGATAATAACATCAGATCTTCATAAGCACTTCTGTGAAAGCCAGATATCTAAGTAGGAACATGACTAGGTGTAAAGGTTTATAGAGACCTATTTCTGTATATAGCGTGAGAGTATACAGAAAGATTAGGTTGTACTCCCAGAGTAACACAGTGAGCAAGGAACCTGGGAGCTGTGCATACAAGTTTATGGATAAAAGAAACACTGGAGAGTCTGTGCTGTTAAATCTCAGCCCGAAATATCATGAAATACTTGGATATTGGCAAACAGAGTTGACAAGTAATCTGGAGTTTCTTTCAAGATGTATTTAAGAACTTCGACTTTATTTTCTTTCTGATTAATTTTTTTCATTTTTTATTAATTTCTTAATACAATATATTTTGATTGGATTCTTTCCTTTCTTCCAAACTCTCCCAGGTTCTACTTCCTTATTTACCCAAGGCCACGTTTTTTTTTTCCCTCAAAAACATGAGTCAAAACAAAAAAAATGAAAGAAAACATGCCCAGAGGAGCTCACTTTGTACTCCTGGACATGGGGTCTGCCCTGCAGTGTGGTTGACATATCTGTGACACTCTATTAGAGAAAACTGATTCTCCTTTTCTTAGAGGTATCAATTGGCTTGGTGTCCACTTCCCTTTCTCGGCGCTGGGATTTAGTTTGGTTGGTAACCTGTGCAGCCTCTGTGCATGCTGTCATAGTCTCTGTGAAGTGTTATATGTATCCTGTGCATCTGGAGGGCGCCGTTTCCTTGGAGCTTGCCTCTGACTCTTAGAGTCTTTCTGCCCTCCCCCTCTCTCTCTGAGCCTTGACATATATTCATTCTAAAGATTTATATACTGCTTTCAAAAGGGTATTGGTAGTATCAGATTTCTTGTTGAGTATGAGTGTGTAAATTACAAGGTTTCTAATATAGATAATATAGATTTCGGTTATGCTTAAATCAGCTCATGTCTTCCTTTGTAAGGTGGCACAGACAATGTAGAATTTTCAGTATGCAATGTATATAAGTAATAAATTGTTCAAGATTCAGTCTCTTAGATTTTGAGGGGGCTTTGTCACCATCTTTTCTTAGCTTTGTCTGGGTTATATTGTCCTGAGTGTAGGAAGTACAATAGTTTTCCAATTGCAGAAACATTTATTTAATGGATGTTTATTAAATACCTAATATGCCCCAGGCATAACAAAAGTGGCAGGCATCTTCTGATGATCAAAATACAGCCAAATACAGCGTATGGCCAGTAGAAGTGAAATCTTAAAAGCAACGGGCCTCTTGTATTGTGCTGTCACTTGCGTTAGCATTGGTTTTGTTTGTTTTTGTTTTGTTTTTAATAGAAAAGTAAAACAAGCAAATAAAAATCGAAGATAATGAACAATCCAGACACTTTCCTCTGAATTGTACTGTGGGTTTCTAGGAAACCCACTCCTGTCTTGAAGTCTCTAAGAGAGTGGTGCTCAACCTCCCTAATGCTCCTCACGTTTAATACAGTTCCTCAGGCTGTGGTGACCCCAACTATATAATTATTTTTGCTGCCACTGTATGCCTGTAATTTTGCTATTGTTATGAATTACAAGGTAAATATTTTTGGAGATAGAAGTTTGTCAAAGCAGTTATGACCCACAGGTTGAGAACCACTGGTCTAAGATGTCCCTGTGTGGGGTCCAGTATTTATTCTTCCTCCAAACCTTATTTTTAACTGAACATTAATTTATTGTATTGTGTGATACTTGTCTCATTGGAACAACTCAGCCTATGACAACCTAAAAAGAATCAAAACTGGATTTTTAAAGCAGAAATCCTGGTAGCAATAAATAACTATAGTAGGGGATTTTGATCTGAGTCCCAGAGATCAGGGAGGCCCAGGAGGAACTAGTGTATATAAGAAAATTTAAGGCTCTAGTTGCTTCCTGGTGAACCAAAGTGAATTACTGTTCCTAGACAATAGTGAGACATGGACAAGGAATCCCTGGTTTTGGATGACAGGGGAAAGTTACATGTTTGACCACATAAAGCTTTTGATTCTTAGAAAAGTCTGGATTGTAAAATGCACCATTACATATACAGTAAAATAAAAGTAGGCTTTATCAACACATTTGAGAGCCCTATTTTAATTGGAGCAGAGACAGAAAAACACACCATCTTTGGTTATACCTCTTCCCAAGACGAGATGTTTCCAAATCTAAGTAGGGTTGTAGGAATCCAGTATTTGTAGAGAGGCCAACCAAGGAGCACAAGTAGTATTCTCATAGTCTTGTAAAAGGAGAGTTGTTTCCATGTAAAATGAGCATGCTGATTGGTGAGAGAGCCATATTGTGAAGGCATTGGGGCTTGATGTACCTGACAGTATAATTACACTGTTGGAGGAAAGAGCAGAGAGAGGACCGGCATTAAGCCAGAAACCACTATTTATGTAATATTTAGAGGAGACAATCTCTACTTCGGTTGAGTTAGGTCTTGTAACGCCAGTTTCTTAAAGGCCCATTTAGTTACTGACAGGTCCTTCAGGCTTGCTGCACCCGTATAAGTAAGGGAAGCACTAAAATTTCAGCTTTCATGCTAAGTCATTGTAAAATTATTATAATTTAAAATAGAGATTTACAATTCTAAATAATCATAGATTGAAGTTTCATTGCTCTTTTGCAAATTTAAGAGTGGTGGTTCATATTTGAAAGATAACTCATGAGCTTTTCATTGTTCTGTTTATTAGTCAACCCAAACTCGTGACACCACCCTTTCCCAGTAGATCCTGGAGTGTGCATCTTTATGTGACCTATCAGAGAGAAGAGTTCATTATTTCCTGCAGTTCTGAGTGACATGGTATCTCCACAGTGTAAGCCCTTGTGATGCTAGTAATGATGACACTGTATATCCATTTCATGAAGGGCAAATCTATTTTGATAGCTCAAAAATAAACACAAGTAGAAATGTTAGAGATAGTTTTATAACTTGAGGTTTATAAGCAGTCATATATTGTAAAAAAAATAGTAAGCCAGTCAAGGATATCGTAGGATATGGTAAATGGACTTTGTATTCTTGAAAATAACTGGGGAGCAGAAGGTGAAATATTGTCATCAAGGTAAAAGCCCTACTGAGATTGCTCTTAAAAATAGTTTTCATTTATAGATGGTGCAGTGATTCCCAGCTAGGCCCTACTACCCTCCAGGAAGTGCTTTGAAATTTGTGAGACCTTGTCACACTGATGGGGTGAATGTAGGTTGCTTCATCCTAAGATTGGAGAAGGTACTTGAAGAATGTGAGCATGGGCTGAGGAATGAAAAGGTCTTGACAATAAAGTACCTGTCCCATCCAGAATGCCAAAAGTGTCCTCAGAGGAATGCTGGGTTAGCATGGTGTGCATCACTAAGTCGGGCAGAAACAGTTAAGTGACTGAAAGTTTCCACCACTTGGACACAGGGCACATTCCATATACATGAAAAATAAGGTCGATGCGTTATAATTTTGTTTAAATTCTGGAAATTTCCACACTTGCCGTTTTATTAAATTAAATGATCTTGTGTGTACTTTTATGAGGTTGCTTATCTAAGGGTCAGTTTGACTCTTTTGTGACACAGTCACATTCTCTGAATTTTATACCTGCAGGTCATAAGTCAGTCCAGGTCCTTGGAGGAGCCTGTGTTTGCAGCAGCTGCTTATCATGCTAGCATTGCAAACACAGTGTAAAATGACAGCATGCACTACATCCTTCATAGCTATGCGGTGTAAGGAAACGCAGAGGGACATGGAGGTCCCGCAGAGTACTACATGCAAGCTAACCTCATTCCTCCTTTGTAAGTCAGAGATTTAGAGTGCATTCATGAGGCACTGAGGGAAAGACTGAGGGAAAAAAAGTTGAAAGTGTAAACCTTTCTTCCTTAAGAGATTTCTTTCCTTCCTTTGCACATTCCTAAGGTTTTACGTGAGTCACTGTTTTCTTCAACTGTCTCTGACATTTGTTCTTGAGCTTCATTATTTTGAGGACAGATCATGTGTGCATCACACAGTGAATGCAGTCTTTACAGCAGCCATGCTTCCACTGAGTGTGGAAGACACACCCGTAAACGAAAACTCTCTGTCCTAGGTGATAAGATACTCTCAGGAGCTTTGTGGGTGTGATGCTATGGGAGGGGGCTCTCTGCAGCAATTCGACTCTGATCTTTAATCAAAGTATGGTAATCACTTGAGTTAAGGAAACGAGGATGAACAGCATTATGTCCTTTGCCACTGTAGGCCAGAACATTGGCTAATAGCCTAAAACAGCCATTCCATAGACGTAGACCATAGAGTTCACTCTTATAATGACTGTGATACGTTGAGTCTTTTTTTTTTTTTTATTTCTGTATATAGTTAAGTAAATGCTTCACTTCTTAATACTCAAACTATAAACCTCCCACAATAATTGAATTACAGACAAAAGGCTATTTGCCAAGTGGAAGTAATTAAGTAGTGAAGCAATTCATTTTGAACGAGTGTGAAAAGATGTCTCATGGTCACAGAAAGGCTTGGCAAGAGAAAGTGACTTTCCAAGGTAGCATATTGATTTGTACCTCAGAAATTTGATACTCTGTCTTGCTAAATTACATTTAAAATAATTGATTTTAAATTAACTTGCTAGTGTCTTTTTGCTTATAAGTCAGATGAGAATCATACTCGGCATCACAGAGGAAGCTAGGCCTCACCTTCAGTGCGCTACTCCCCATCCATGTGCTGTGAGCCTGTGGTGTTTAGCGTCTTTACCTTGTATTTAAATGTAAACATACATACGTTTTTTTAAAATTGGAATTATGGTATATAAGCATGACCACAGTGGATTTCGTAGGAAAACAAAAACATTTATTGACTTTTTTCCCCCCACATCCAATTTTGATGTGCTTTCTTAGTTTCTTCCTGTTTTAGTGTTTCTCTAAAATAGTGAGATTCTGGTTTGTTTTTGTTGTTGTTTGTTTGTTTTTTGTTTTGTGAACTTTTGTATTTTTAAGCTACTATCTCATGTGTTCTATATATCTGTAAAATTGCTGTCATTTAATAAGTACAGGAGGCAGTGTTTTCAGCTAAAAGAAAATAGTCCTTTTGTTAGAGAAGGAGAATTTATGGAACTGTATGTATTTATTAGCATCATGTTTGCTGGAATGATATCAGATCCAGTGGCATGCACCCTTTTAAAGTTATCATTCTTTAATTTGACCATCACTTGCCCTCTATCGATACCGTGTGCTCACAGTTGAGGCGGCTAGTGCTGCTGTGCTGGGAGTCAGAATGCTGAATTCTGGCTATGGATGAGTCTCAAATGAGAAACTTGCTTTTGGGATCCTGTTCTTTTGGTGGGGTGTTGTGTATGTGGGGATGCAAGGCCACTTGCATGTATGTGTCTCATATGTGGAGGCCAGAGAAGGACAACTTTGAGTGTAGTTCTTAGGGTGCCAGCTATTTTTCCCCTTTTGGTACAGGGCCTCACAGAGGCCTGGGACTTGTAAGGTAGCTAAGCTGGCTGGTCATTGAGCCTTAGGGACCCTCCTGTCTCTGTGTTCCCAGGGTAGGGATTACAAGCTCCATGACACCTGGCTTTTTTGTTTGTTTTGTTGTTATTGTTGCTGTTTTGTTACAAAAGAAAACATGGGTTCTGGAGATCTAACTCAAGTCCTTGTGTTTTCAAGGCAGTCACTTTATTGACTGAGCTGTCTTCCCAGGCTCACAAACCCCATCTTATAAGAGCAAATAATTCTCAACTCCCCAAGTGAAGCAAAGACTTATAATACATGTGAGTCTGTGAGTTCTAAATTGGTTGGGTATTTTGGAAAGTAAAGCTGGCTATCATAGAAATGTTGTTTAGTGGCTTTCTGATGGCCTCTGCCGAATCAGTAGCAGAGGACGAGTTGCAAACTGTAGAGAACGTGAACAGAAAAAAAAAAAAAAAAAAAAAAGAATTATAAGCTTTTAAAAGCTGCATGCTATGTAACTAACAAGAGGTTGCCAGAGTTGAGAAGCAAGTTTTAAGGAAACAGGAAGTGTGTCTGATAGGAGACCGCATCCACAGAGGTAAGACTCTACTTTGTCAGTTTGACAGCTTCTTAGTCCTGGCCCACTTACCCTGAGGGTATTTAATCAGCTGCTTCCTGAAAAGAATGTTGGAGGTGGTAATGCGGGGTCAACTTTAAGCTACTTGCAGAGTCACACTTGAACAATGTAAGCACAGACACTTCTGTAAGTGAAATTGAAGGAAAGGAGAAAGGGGAAATTGAAACTGTTGCTGAAATTCGCCTGTATTAGACACCCATGAGACACCCTTTCCTTTCTTCCCTAACCCTTCTGTTCCTTCATCAGCTGTCACCAGCACTGATAACTGGAATAATTCAGTTATCTTGTCATGACCCTGTATTTACTTCTTGGTTGCTAACTCTCATGAACTGTGAGTGATGTCTCCCATGCATGATGTCTTCTCATGACAGTGTTTGGACTAAGATTCTGTTAGTGTGAAAGTCCCAGAAACCACAGATTCTGTCAGTACAGAAAGTGTCTTTACAGATTACCAGATTGTCAATGCTGGTTTCTGTTCTACCTTCATAACCACAGAGTTTTCTTATTACTGCTATTCGCTGATTTATCTTTAAGAAATTCTGCCGCAGAACAAGGAGCTTTGGGAACTGTAAACTGCCCTGAGTAGACCCTTTCGTGTCTGCTTCCCTCATTAGGAGAATAGAATAAAATTGCCCTTTAGGATCTTTTCCTGTATTGATCATGTCATTTCAGAAGCTGAGTGAGAAGAATAAACTAAGCCATTCTTTCTGCCATCTTTTATTATCAATAAACCTGGTAATTTTAACTTTAAAAGCAATACTTTAGCCATTTGTGTCTCACTAAATGCTACAAATTTAAAATATTATCAGGGTTAAAATATAGTGTGAACAAATTTGTCGTTTCTATATCTTACACACACACACACACACACACACACACACACAATCAATTTTTTCAAAAGGGATCCATGTTAGTTCAGTGGCATGTGACTATAATCCCAGAACTCAAGAGGCTGTGACAGGAAGATCACTACGTCAAGGCTAGTTTGAGGGGCATGAAAAGTTTGGGAAAAACCAGAGCTATATATGAGAGCCTATGTCAAAATATACATTCATTCATACATACATACATACATAAACACACACTCACATGCACAGGGACATGCACATGCACATGCACATACACATATGCGCTAAGTTGAACCTCCTGCAGACCCAGGGTTAAAAGTCTTTACTGTTGTTTGGGCTATGAATGCAGCCCTAATATGCTGCAGCTTTACTTGAAAACCTCTGAAGTTTCCTACAAGTCTAAATCCAGAAGTGACTGTGGCCAACTTTTGCCTTTCCTCAATTTGAGAAGTAGTGGATTCCAATTTTAATATAAGACAGCTATTTTTGTTTTTTGTTTTTTTTTTTTTGTTTTTTTTTTTGTTTTTTTTTTTGTTTTTACTTCATAATAATGTCAGAGGGATTGGCTGTTTTCTTGTTAGAAATCCAAACAGTCCAAAATTTCTGACTGCCTTTTTCCTTAGTGGCTAATTCTAGCCAGGTCCTGAGAGTCATAGTTACGGGCTGGGAACAGAGGCTAAGGCCCTTTATGTCTCCAACTGAGATGGCTGTCACACTTGCATTTTGCTCCTCTCAGAATGTGCATTTTCTTCATTTCAGCTCATACATGGTATTTGTAGTAGAGGAGAAATTGGAATAGGGTTCCATATAACTATTTGGTAACATACCTTCAAGATGAACCCTAAAATTTTTCGAAATTGGTTTAATAGGCTCCTGAATATATGAGAAACACTAAAGTCTTACTAGTAAGAAATTTATTTAGTTTTGTACAAATTATATATAATTTTATATAGTATGATTTTTATTTTTATATGTATAAATAATGAAAATAACCCAACAATATAACTATATTTTATTAATATTTACTTATTTAAAAAATCATTACATGAACTCAATGAATATTTAATAATGCAACTCTTAAGGTAGTGCTTTAATTATACTTAAGCTTATAATGTTATTAAAGTGAAGTTGAATTCCACTTGTAAAAGGAAGTCCCATGTTAAAGATGACAAAGGTAGTGACCATTTTTCTCTTTTCTTTTCCTTGTGTTTTGTTTCCTTGCTATGAGCTCCATGATCTTTAGAGGATAGTAGAAACTTTCTAGAGATTAATCCAGTTTGTAAAGGTATCATAGCAGTAGTAGAAAACTCCTAAAGTCACTTAGGGATGCCAAGTGGCAAATAGCAGGGTAGTAGTGTGTCTAGTGTTGTGAGATGGCAGACCTGCTCCTGCAGTGTACTGGCTTCTCTGGCAGGTAAATGGGCTAGCTCCTCTCTGTTCTTCAGTTTCTTATTTCAGAAATTTGCCCAATTATGGCTCTTAATTTGAGTTATTCTGTGTTATATTTACTAAAAGTTAGAGTATTAGGTACCTGCTATATGGGTAACTGGAGAAGGGAAAACAAAGGCCTGTATATTCCCCCAAATTCTTGGTTGTGTTTTAGAATTCTTTTTTTCAATTATAGCTTCAAGTCCAGTAAAAGTGTAGTTGTTCCTCCTTAGTTTCAGGAATAGCAATGACCATAATTACCTGCCACCAACACATATACTATGTGAAGTCTTAGTAAAATGTTGAAAATTATTTTCTTTAATACAGAATCTAAACACACCACACACATGCACACACGAAATTTTAAAGTATCAGAAATTAAAACACAACTTACTGAAGTATGTAGCATTGAATATTGTAGCTAATATCTAAATTATAGAATTCAGTGTTAATTAAACCAGGAGGAAATGTAAACATTGTGAGGCAAACAAACTTTCCATTGCAAAAGATCCATGTATACAGTTAAAACTACAGGTAAACTTCCACTAGTATAAAGGCTGTGGAAAGGGCTGAGTCTGTACTCCCCACCCCGTGTGTGTGTGTGTGTGTGTGTGTGTGTGTGTGTGTGTGTGTGTGTGTGTGTGTGTGAGAGAGAGAGAGACAGAGACAGAGACAGAGACAGAGACAGAGACAGAGAGGGATGCAGAGAGGCGCAGGAGAGGGTTAGAATGCATGTGTGTGGAGATCAGAGGGAAGCTTTACAGAGCTGATTCTCTCCTTCCACCCTCGGTTCCGAAGATGGAACCCAAAGTCATCAAGGCTTTCAGAGGAAGCATGTCTGCTCACTGGCCATAAACCAGCCTCTAATTTCTGAAGGCTTTCCACAGTTTCCCTCCTCCCCTACCTTACATATATTTATTTACTGGACAGGTATGAGGTAAGCCAGGATGGACACTAATATTGACAATAATGTACTGTTCAACCCATAACTCTCTCCCTCTATGCAAGAAAGACCTCTCTAAGCAAGCGAATGTGAGTGTAAGGATCAGTAAATGTCATATGTGTTATGTGTTTCCTGATTTTCTTTGGCCAATACATTTTCCTCTTCCGTAGTATCACTTTTCTATAAACACCCTGCTAGTTCATAATTTAAATCTTGATTTCAGGAATTAGCTAGCCACCTGACTCCTTTCCAGATAGCTCCACCCTTAAAGGCATGTAGCGCCTACAACCAGTGTTAGGTATCTCTAGTTATTTCTGTCAGCAGCCAAGTGGGGCTGGCAAAGTTTTACAGGGTTAGGAATCACTTGGAACCTAGATTCATAACAAACAGTGCTGTCAGCAGAATGGGGAAATTTAACTGTTAAAAGGTTAACTGTGGCTAAATTTGTATCATCAGAGGCAGTAAATCTGAATTAATTTGGAATAAATGGATTATAATCCTCATTCTCCATTGGACTTCGTGTGTTTTTTGGGTGCCCACACGCAATGCCAGCATTGTATTATATCCTCCCTGTTCTCTCATGGTTTAGGCTACATTTGTCACTCTCTCTTACATGACATCTGGGTCCCAGATTGTTTTATTACTATACAGGTCCTATCCCACCAGCAAATCTTGATTGTGTGAGCTCATCTTCATAGCCAGTGCTCTCTCTCTTAACGTGAGTCCATGAATGGGTCCCCGAAGGCTAACCCTGAGGAGAGGTCTCAGCAGAGGCTCTGTGTAAGAGCTCACCTGAAGCACTGTCTTGGGAGTCTTGAGAGCTAAGCTCGAGAGGCAGCATTCTCCTGAGGACGCTTACCGTTCCTGTGTGAGAAAAGCTGTGGCATCCAATAAAACGTTTCTAGCATTTGCCATTAGATTGTGAACAAGGATAGGTTTGGTGGAGCTTCCTTCCTAGAATCCAGATAATTTTAAGTTTGTCATTTATGTTCTATTTTTTCTCCAAAATTTCATTCAAACTTAGTTTACATTGTACATTAGTTTCACATAACAATTAGTTCTCTTGTGACATTTTGATACAAGTATCTATTGTGATTATATTTACTCCACATCTATTGCCCTCTTTGCCCTCCTTCCACTCACTTCCTGGTCTCCTTCCTATTCCCAAATAGCCTTGCTTCTACTTTCATGGTTTGTTTCCTTTACATCTAAATTTCATATATGAGAGTAAACCTGTAATATTTATCTTTTTTTGTTTTTGTTTTCTTCTTTTTTATTATTTTCTTTATTTACATTTCAAATGCTATCCTGAAAGTTCCCTATACCTCCCCCCCCCCCGCTCCCCTACCCACCCACTCCCACTTCTTGGCCCTGGTATCCCCTGTGCTGGGTCATATAAAGTTTGCAAGACCAAGGGGCCTCTCTTCCCAATGATGGCCGATTAGGCCATCTTCTGCTACATATACAGCTAGAGACATGAGCTCTGGGGGTACTGGTTAGTTCATATTGTTGTTCCACCTACGGGGTTGCACCCCCCTTCAGCTCCTGGGATATGTTCTCTAGCTCCTCCATTGGGGGCCCTGTGTTCCATCCAATAGCTGACTGTGAGCATCCACTTCTGTGTTTGCCAGGCACTGGCATAGCCTCACAAGAGGCCTCTATTTCAGGGTCCCTTCAGCAGAATCTTGCTGGCATGTGCATTAGTATCTGGGTTTGGTGGCTGATGATGGGATGGATCCCTGGATGGGGTAGTCTCTGGATAGTCCATCCTTTCATCTTAGCTCTAAATTTTGTCTCTGTACTTATATCCTTTCATGGGTATTTTGTTCCTTATACTAAGGAGGAATGAAGTATCCACACGATGGTCTTCCTTCTTGGTTTTCTGTGTTTTGCAAAATGTATCTTGGGTATTCTAAGTTTCTGGGCTAATATCTGCTTATCAGTGAGTGCATATCTAGTGACTTCTTTTGTGATTGGGTTACCTCACTAAGGATGATATCCTCCAGATACATCCATCTGCCCAAGAATTTCATATATTCATTGTTTTTAATAGCCGAGTAGTACTCCATTGTGTAAATGTACCACATTTTCTGTATCCATTCCTCTATTGAGGGACATCTGGATTCTTTCCAACTTCTGGCTATTATAAATAAAGCTGCTATGAACATAGTGGAGCATGTGTCCTTATTACCAGTTGGAAGATCTTCTGGGTATATGCCCAGAAGAGGTATTGCTGGATCTTCCTGTAGTACTATGTCCACTTTTCTGAGGAACCGCCAGACCGATTTCCAGAGTGGTTGTACAAGCTTGCAATCCCACCAGCAATGGAGGAGTGTTCCTCTTTCTCTACAACCTCGCCAGCATCTGCTGTCACCTGAGTTTTTAATCTTAGCCATTCTGACTGGAGTGAGATGGAATCTCAGGGTTGTTTTGATTTGCATTTCCCTGATGACTAAGGATGTTGAACATTTTTTCAGGTGTTTCTCAGCCATTCGGTATTCCTCAGTTGAGAATTCTTTGTTTAGCTCTGTACCCCATTTTTTAATGGGGTTATTTGAATTTCTGGAGTCCAGATTCCTGAGCTCTTTGTATATATTGGATATTAGTCCTCTATCAGATTTAGGATTGGTAAAAATCCTTTCCCAATCTGTTGGTGGCCTTTTTGTCTTGTTGACAGTGTCTTTTGCCTTACAGAAGCTTTGCAATTTTATGAGGTCCCATTTGTCAATTTGTAATATTTATCTTAATGAGTGGCTTATTTATGTAACATGGTTTTATTTTTTCAAATGACATGTACATTCTATATCTAGATTGTACTATATATATATATATATATGTATATGCATTTCTTTTTCCAATTATTGATTATTAATTAGTGTATTTTAAAATCTAACAATGTGAGGATTTTTATTCTCACAAAGCATGCTCTGAGCCTCCATAGTGACTTACACTTTAATCCCTACAGTTAACAGGCAGAGATGGGTGGATACTTGAGGTTTAAATAGTGAGTTCCAGGCCAACCAAGGCTTCTGAGTGAGGCTCTGTGTCAAAAAAAACAAACAAACAAAAAACAAACAAACAAACAAACAAAACCCCAACCACAACAAAACAAAAACAGACTATTGATTTTTGCTCTTATATTTTAAAGTATTTGCAGTAAGGTAGGAAGCTGCATGATCCCCTGGATTATATGGTAGGTTTGACTTCCCTACTATGTTGCCTGTGGCAATAGCAAGCTGTTATGATAATTGTTAAACTATAAACTTTGTTCTGTGTAGAATACTGAATTTTATTCAAGTAGTGAGAACTCAGATGGTTTTCCACTCCACTTATCATAAAAATTAGGTGAAGATGCATGTTCTTTCCATCAATAAAGCACTTGAAAGATTTACTGAGCATTCATAGGCTATTATTTAAAGGACATCAATACTTATAAAATGCAAAGTGAGTACCTGAGTTGTATTGACACTTCAGTTCTGGATTCCTTTTCTTCCCCAATGTATTCAGAAGACCAAACCTATGTAAGCACTTTTGAAATATGAATGGATGTTGGAGATTCTTTAAGTACTCAGAGATGAAATGTCACATGGTTATTGAAATGGTAATGGTATTTATTACAATGAATGCTATTAAATTGATTAAACATTGCAGTCTATGACACAATTTAGATGTAAGATACTACCTGTGTAAGTGCAGAGGATTTAAGGCTGTGGCAGACAATGGCATCCGAAAGGTACTGGAACTCTCTACACATCTCACTAAACTTTAAAGTAGGTTTATTCGTGCTTTGTAGGATTGAGAAATATCTCAATAAGTGAATGTAATAAAGGCATTACACATTGCTTAGTGCTAAAGATGACACAGTAGCAGTTAAAAGCAGCAAGTGGTGCTGTCAGTGACAGTTGTTACATTTAGAGAAAATATATTTGGAACTTAATGAAAGGTACTCAAATTTCCTATTGTAAAGTACTTTATTAAAATTAAACAGTTTTTAAGATTTGTGAGAAAATGATTAAATTACTCCATCATAATCTATCTTTGACATAATCTGTCTTTGAAGCAGTTTGTGCTCTGGCAGCTCTGTTTCCTGCTGTAGTCCTCAGGTCAGGAGCTGTGTGGCCTTGACAAAGCAGTGTCTGAGTAGAACACGCCCTCCTGTGGTTCCTGTATGCACTGCCCTCGTGGCAGTATGGAAAAGTGTGGGTGCAAGAGACAGGAGGCTGCAGGTAGAAAGGAAGGTTACTGAGGGGCAGTGGTGCTAAGTTAATCCTTGGGTTTAGCATATGTTTGGATTGCTCGGAGCTTTATTAGATCTCTCCCTAATTTGCACAGCCTCTGAGTGAGAGTGTGTTCCAGGGAATGTTCACTGTATAGTAGAAAAATGTTACTTTTCTATTCAAATAGAAATACAGGAGATACAGAATTGGGCCAGCAGAGGGAGCAGATTTATGTAAACTGGGCCATGAAAAATACTTAGTTCAAAATGCCTCAGTGAACAAGGATCCTCACAGATGCATATTACAGCACTCACATGCTGTGCACAGAGAGAAAACAGAAGGACCAGGCTCCTGGGGATCCCCAGCACCAGTCGTTTATATTCCCACTTTTCAGTTGAGGGTGTTTTTGTTTGTTTGTTTGTTTTAGCTTTTTGTTCCTTTCTTTGGGTTAGTCTTATGAAATAAAAAATATGTTTAAAAATGCCATAAATATTATTTAGCAAATTAAAACAAAATTTTTTTTTTTTTTTTTTTGAGACAGGGTTTCTCTGTTTAGCCCTGGCTGTCCTGAACTCACTTTGTAGACCAGGCTGGCCTTGAACTCAGAAATCCGCCTGTCTCTGCCTCCCAAGTGCTGGGATTAAAGGCATGCGCCACCACGCCCAGCTTTAAAACAAAATTTCAATGCATAGCTGTGGAATTAATGTATCTTCAGGTTAGAAGCCTAAAAGGGATTTAAGGTACCATAAAGTTGTAAGTTGTGAATGTTTAAAACAGGACACTGTTAGGACCAAATCATTAGGAAATAGTCTTTGTTTCATATGCTGGTTCAAGAAACAGAAATATATTTAAGAAAAAGAAATCTTGCCAAATACGACATATGAAACAAATGTCTTTCTGCAGAATTCTAGTCACATAGAAAAGTACTGTAGCATCTCATGCATCCTAATTAACATCCTTGGCAGGTGTGGGATGATATGATATTATCAAGTTTACACATTTAACCAGTTCTGTGAGTAAATGCATATTCAGGATAATATTCTGAGCATTGGGCAATTTAAAGATAAGCAGCACTTTACTGTCATATAATTTAAATTTGATGAACTATGAGTTAACTCCAGTATGTTAGTGCAGGAAGAAGTTAAGGCATTGAACATGCTGAGTCACTCAAAATACTACAGTATTCAAAAAAAAAAAAAAAAGAATAACACTTTTCTACTTGTGAAAAAATGAGTACATTTCCCCCTTTACAACTATTTAGGCTGAGAAGTTTTTTGCTGTATAATGAAATAAATTAGCTCTCGTGAAGTTATTTGTCATCCCTTTAAAGACCAATAGCATAGAAAAAAAGTTTCTGTCTGTTCATTTAGGGTGCTGACTTCGGTCGTTATGATTGAACATCATGAATAATAATGAGACTTTCTAGATCAATTGCAGTCTTGAAACAACTAAGACATATAAAATAAAAGCAGTTCTTTTAAACCTTGATCTATCTATCTATCTACCTACCTACCTACCTATCTCAAATATAATGAATGATCAAGGAGCTCATGTAAACTACAGAAGATAAAGTAGTTGGAATTTAGTGATAAATTTAGTGAGAAAAGTATAACCATCTCTCCTATGAGGTCTAATTTACTCATTAGGCATTATTGTTTTCATCATGACTACTACATAAAACAATCTCCAAATAAATAGAATCACTAGGTATTTCATTTTGGTGATTTGAGTGTGTTGTTTGAATGGGTGGTCACCAGAAATTTCGGAATTGTTCACAGCAGGGTGTGGTATGGCTAGATTAGAAAAATAACTGAGGGCTGGAGAGGTGGCTCAGCCATTAAAGGCTAGACTTGCAACCAAAATGTGAGAAAAATAACTGAGGTACATAAAAAAGAAAGGTGGAAGGAATCATCTGCCGGAAACAGCATGGATTTCTTTACTAAGTAAGTGTTTGCCTAGAGTGTTCTTGGCCCTTGTCAGGTTCTATGGCTGCCCTGGGGATCATGCAAAGTTCTATATCATGGGCCCTATAATGAAAAGAAGGAAACCGGTTGTTCTGTGTGGTATGTCACAGCAGAACTGCTTAAACCTTTTTCATTTGTATCACATT
Source organism: Mus pahari (assembly GCF_900095145.1). NCBI lineage: Eukaryota > Metazoa > Chordata > Mammalia > Rodentia > Muridae > Mus > Mus pahari. The sequence goes on along the minus strand of NC_034601.1, from coordinate 44,455,575 downwards.
TTGCCCCCCCCCAAGAAAATCATGTGATTCTTGGTATTTAAGTGTATAAGTATGTGAATAATACCCCTAGGTGTTAAGATGGTTTCATATGTTATGTGACTATCAGAGTTTGGACTTTTTTTTTTAGTATTTTTAGAGCTTGTTAAAGAAGTTCCAGGGACCTATTGATTGGCATGTAGAAAACTGATTATCAGTACAGTTTTAGCTTAGAAGACCAAACTGATGTAAAATAGTGTAACATGAATGAAGTAGAAGGGACAGATCTTGGTAAGAGATTAGAAGTTGGGGTAGAGAGCCACATGTAGTAATTTGTAGGGAAAAGTAAAAAAAAAAAGGCATTTTCATATATTAATGCATGTGCATACAAGTGTATAAGACGAACAAAAATAGCTAATATAGATTGTAAAGTATTTATGAATATTTGTGTGAAGGTAAGAGATGCCTTGTCTTGGTCAGGGTTTTACTGCTATGAACAGACACCATGACCAAGGCAAGTCTTATAAATTAGGGCATTTAATTGGGGGTGGCTTACAGGTTCAGAGGTTCAGTCCATTATCATCATGGTTGGGAGCATGGCAGCATCCAGGAAGGCATGGTGCAAGTAGAGCTGAGAGTTCTACATCTTCATCTGAAGGTTTCTAGTGGAAGACTGACTTCCAGGCAGCTAGGATGAGGGTCTTAAGCCCAGGCCCACAGGGACACACCTATTCCAAAAAGGCCACACCTCCTAACAGTGCTTCTCCCTGGGCTAAGCATATACAAACCATCACATGCCTGGTTCCTATTCACCAGGCTCTGGCATAGTCCTCAGGAGTATGGCATGGTGAAGGCAGAGAGAGACCTGGTCTAGGCAAAGCCATTTATTTGAAAATCTAGAAAGCATAGATTGAAGTCAGAATCAGTAGAGAGTAAAGGGACTGTGACATGGTTAGAAATATCTGCATGTTCTCCATCAGCATTTACTGTTGAAGGTTAGCACCAAAATTAGGACCATGTCAGTTCACCACAAGGTAGGCACTATGAACAAATAATTGCCAGGTCAATCAGTTCTGCGTAGTTGCTTGTTCATGGCCTTGGCATATGTAAAGACCTTTCTGGCTTGTGAAAGTCCAGTTTGTACAAAGACTTGGTTTAAAAAAAAAAAAAGTCTAGGGATTCAGAGAGAACTCTCAAAGAGTATATTGATGAAAGACAGAGATTGATGAAGCAAAATGTTGACAGTTTGTCAAAAGACACTAAAAGTATAATAGCTCAGGGTAGCAAAACTGGAAGAATGAAGTGCAGTGGGGGTACAGGAAGGGGTTGATCTTGGCTTTGCCTAAGGAGAAGAGTTCTGAATTGATACACCAGGTAGGAATTTGGAAAGGCTTAGGAAGCATGACATTCTTAGAATGTGTCACATTGTGGGTAGAAAAAACAGTGTGGAGGAGCCTCTGGAGTTTGCAGATCTTGTTTGAATTCCAGCCCCTGAATTCATGCTGGCCCCATGCTGTGGGGTGTGTTGCATTAGCTTTGTCATTCACAGTGGCTTTGTTTTTAAAAGGAGATGATTACAGCATCTTTGCCCAAAATTTATTTTAAGAGTTAGACAGTAATTCATGTGAAGTGTTTGGTATGTAGCTATGTTCATTCAATAAAGTTTGCTGTTATTATGAGGCAGCTTTGATTAATGGCCAAGAAACAGATTCTGAAACCAGACTTTCTGAGCTCAAATATTGGTTCTGCCAATTATGTGCCCCTGATATGATTTATACATATTACTTGTGGCTTCTCAACTGATCAATAAATTTGCCCTCTTGGCCAGCATAATTGTATCCTACCCAAGTGACATGTATTTAATGAAAACTTTTGTTAATTTACAAGAGGGGCAAAACATGTCCCTAAATTATGTGTGCCTGGGTTTTCTTATGTGTAAGCAGAGGATAATACCTATCATTTAAACTTGTAAGTTGAAAGTGTTAATGAGGATAAGCTCTTTGTATGTGGTTCATAGGAAGCATTCAAGCCACTTTCATTATCAATATTACCCATGCTCGTAACATTAATAGGAACTGAGGAGAAGTGCACTTCCCACGGAGCACTCTGGGGCTGATAAGACAAGTAAGTGATTCATTTATAGGTAAGCACTGAAGACCAACCTCAGACTGCAGAGTTCTGTGGAAATGTGAGGGCACAACACTAGCCAGAAATCCGAGAACTGCCCTGGAGAAGAAAAGTAATTGAGTACTTTAGAGCTTGGCTTGAGACAGGGCAGGACCAGTGGTGAGAGGAGAAGAGCACCGTAAACCCCATTTCCACAGTGCTATATTTTGAGAGAATAATGAAAAGCAATTAACAAATGGCCACAGAAAGGAATAAAGCTACTGGAACACATTTTTAGACTGCTGTTAACAGCTGTGTGTAGTTAACTTTGACTCATTACATCTTGCATTTCCTTATTAGCTTGTGTCTTGCCTCTCTCTCCTTCTTGCAATTTTCCTGCTTATTTTTCCTTTCTGTGTTTTTTTAAACATTCTATTCTTCTGCTAACAGAGCAGCATAGAAGCATCACAAAGAAAAGAAGTCCTGTTACTATCTACTGCTCGTCTAACACAGGTTAGACTGATGGGGTTAAAAAAAATGGCTGGCATTCATGTGATGGCATAATAGTACATAAACTGTACAGGAAAACGTTGTCAAAGTCAAAAACCTGCAGTCCAGCCTTTGTGTCTGTGTGGTTGATGGCAAGTGGTGTGAACCGGAACCAGTGCAGTATGTGAGGCGGGCTGGTACAGAGAGGACAGGGAGTCAGAGTGCAGGCATCGGAGAGCACAGAAATCATAGCCCAGAAGGTGTGAGGGAGCGGTGGAGAGAAGCAATGGGGTTAGTGAGCGAGGTTGGACACCAAGCCTGCAGACAGGTTCTCATCAGCACTGATAATAGATGGGGAATCACCTGTGAGCAAAATCTTTTGTACTTCATCTTCTTGCCAATGTGATAATTGTGACCTAAATGCTAAACAAATGCAGGTAAATAAAAAACAAAACTTTGTTAATATGTAGACTAAGAGGCCTGTTGAAGAGTAGCAATTTGGCAATCAAGAACAGGAATACTTCTACAAAATACTGGAGAAAGTAATGGTTGCATTGCTGTTAGTGACTTTTTTGTGCAAATAGCTTATCCTAGTCATCTCTTAGTGTCTTGTCTCTTTAAGGTAGCTATTGTCTTGATATCTGTAGTGTAGAGCAGCATTTTATCTTGTTAGGCTGCCCTAAGAACAAGTGTCATGGAATGTATTAAAAGATTTTGAAAATATATATTCTATCATCAGTTATGCAAAGAGTGGTCACTTAATCTGCCTATAGGTTAGGATTCTCATTAGAATCCCAATAAATAGTGCCAGCACAGTGGCATGAGACACTTTGACTAGTGGTGCCGCGTTATTCATTAAGAGCACACAGACAGCATCATGACAGAGCTGAAGTTTCAAATAAAGAGCTTCCTGCAATTCAGTAGGGAGCATTTAGAGGTATTTACATGAATTTTAACTGCATTGTTTCTAAAATGAGAGTGTTGATTGAATGACATATTTTTTCACTTAGTCGGCCTATAGGTTAGGATTCTCATTAGAATCCCAATAAATACTAACGATTGTCATTTGTAGAGTTTTTAATTTTCAAAGAGTTTTCATATGTTTGTCATTTAGAATCATCAGAGACATGGTATACTTTCTGCTGAAAAATCTCTGAATTTCTTCCCTCACTTTCAGTGTGCCTCTTTGATTTTCCAAGTCCTTTAAACTACTGCCTCTGCAGCAAATGCTCACAGCTGACAGGCTAGAAGGCTTCATGTTAGATTCCCCTCCCTCGGTAAGCATTTTGGTTAAGTTAGGCTTTCTGGATCATCTCTCCTACTTGGTAACTATAGCACTGTGCAAGGTACTTAACTCTCAGTTGCTCCAATTGAGATTCAGAGTGTTAACTTTGGAATGTTCCTATGAGTATTGAGATGGTAAATATCATATATATGTTACATCTAGAATTTAAATCCAATTGAAATGACATGTTTTAGTTGTGTATTTGTATTGTTTTAAGAATTTTTTGGAATATAGCATCCTGAGTGATACGTGTTTAAAGATCAGAAAAGGAAAATATAGTCATTTATACTGTTTCCAGAACTATGTGCTTCAGACTAGGCTCTCCTATCCCAGGAGCTGTTTCAATACTCTTACAGATAATTGAAACTATGAATAGATCAAATATTCACTATAGTAGGTATTCAGTATACATTTTTACCTGTAATAAAGCTTTATTTACATATTATGTATTAAGAGATAAATAATGATAAAGTGATCATAAAATTGAATAATTACAATAAGATATAGAAGTATGGATATATGAAGCACTTCAGTATATTTGATAAAAGATTTGTTGTTGTTACAATATAAATGGGTCAGTAACGTCTTCATTGGCAGGACTCTTTCTCCAGTAGTAGTTATGTTGTTAGGATGGTGGTGCTGATAAACAAGCATAGTGTCACTCTAGAGAGCCCGTGCTAATGTCTTCAGAAGCCTGAGTTACCTCTGGAGCAGACTGTTTACATTGTCAGAACATGGTTTTTCTCATGTCTTTCATGAACATATGCACTGTCTTTTCCATTTTAACTAAGCATTTACTATGTTTTGTTGCCATAGTTCTCAGTTTGGAATGGTGATAACAGAGCTAACATAAACTTTTCCTTTCATCACAATTTCATGACGAGAAAGCTCACTCTAACTGTAGACTTCTGCATAGGATTTTCTTTTTTGGTAAGTTGAGAATGCTTACTTTTTCCCTTAAAGGAAGAATTTTACAGTTTCTCTTTGGCATGTATTTGCTTATCTGAATTCCTACCATCACTATTCATTCCCATCCTGGAGCCATCATTGAGATGAAGGCTGACTGGAAAGAGCTGGGCACTATTGAATATTGCTGTATGTTGTGTGCAGTGGGCTACCAAGTACCTAATACACAGATAGTGTCACTTAACTAAGGCATGACTTGGGTCTCAGGTAAGATGGAGCTGAATAGCACACTATTTCCGCATGCTACTTAGGCTGGTTTCTAACTTAAAAATTAGTACTATATTTCTGGAATTTTCTCTGTAATCTTTTCAGATTACACTTGGCCGCAAGTAACAGAAACCATGAAACTATGACTGTGATAGAGACTGCTTGTGAAGACTGTTGGGCTTCGGTTCAGGGCTCCCACAAGAAGGCCTTAGAAATGAAGGGACATTTGCCAGCTGCCATTAAGGATGAGCAACGACTTAAACAGAAAGTAGGCTTTTAAGCAAGGAAGAAGCAGGGCCTCAAAGTTGGGTTGTTTGTTAGCTCCTACAGAAGCAGGCCTCGTGTGGAAGATAGAATTGGTTCAGTTTGTATACTAGATTGTTATATCTTCACAGTTGCTGTCTGGCTACAGAGTAGAGAAAGCTGAAGCAACACCATCTTCTTCAGATTATGTGTTGCTGACAGGGTTCATGAGGCTCCCCTACCTTCTCCTGTGTCTGAGGCTTCATCCCTAGGATAGGGATAGGGTTTTATTAGACATGCAGACTCCAAAAGAAATCTATGCCACAGAGCTAATGGGTTAAAGACGTAAGCTTCCTGATGGTCTACGCTGTAAGATGAGGTAATAGACTAGGAGGGTCTGTTTTACAAACATACCCATCTTTTGACTACATGACTTCATGCCAGTCAGACAAAGAAATGATATCTGTGCTGCCTGTTAAAGCTGAACTGCCTCTGAGCTGCATGGAAGAAAAGGGTGTGCTTGGCTAACACTGAAGGGAGCCTCTATGGGTGTACTGGGCATTTAGTTGTCTGCCAGCACAGCTACCTGATGAGTTTTCACAAGGTGGAGCACCAGTGTGATAGCGGAGGGAGACATGTTTTTGAGGCCTGCTACTAATAAATCTATTTCCCTGCCACCAGTTTCTTTGAACATCTTTATTGTTGTTATTGTCCTTCTTCTGCCTCTTTCTTGTCTTCTAAATAACAAATATTAAATATTAAATTAATAATTTATCATTAAATTAATTCAATAATTTATAATTATAATTATTTTATTATAGTTATTATTGTGTTTTTATTATGATACAGGTCTTAAGAAAATGGGCTTTCTAAGTTTGAAAAACAGTTAACTGAAGTTCTCTCTAACATTTATAATTGATTGATAATGAGGGTCTGGCATTAAGAACCTGTACTGAGACACTAAATTTGGTTCCCAGCACCTTACTACCACCTATACTCTCTGTTCAGGGAATCCAATATACTTTTCTAGATTTTGTGGGCATCTGTGTTGCAGGAGATATTATAAAAATGAACCTGCCAACTCTCCGTAGTGCCAGATCATGCTTTTGTGGTCCTGCCGGCCTGCCAATTCTGCAGCTTAGCCCCCACAGCATCTGCCTCACTTATCCCTCAAGCCACTAGTTCCCTCTCTGCTATAATTCCCTGTAACCTGCGGTCCCACACTTAAGTAACCAAATAGATCCCTGGTAGAATCAAGACTCTTAATGCTTAATTAACCAATCAGATTTATGTATTAATAATAGCACAATTTACAAGATGCCAATACAATATTTTCAGAGCCAATTGTTAATGATAAAAGCTTTATCCCAATATTACTAACCTTGTGAAATCGTAGCTACTTGTGGCTGGAAAACATGCGGGTACATGTCAACAGCCATCTTGCCTCTCCTCTGAGAGGCTCTCCCACAACCCCTCTCTGCAACTCTTAGCTCCGCCTCCATTTTCCCTGTCCAATCACAGACTTCCTCTGCACTAATGTAATTGGACAGGGAAAATCCTGCAACTCATCCATATTCATGTGTAGATCTATCTACATACCCCCCCCCACACACATAAACATAAGTGAAAGTAACAGAATTGTTGGACTACAGTGAGTTTGTGTTTTGGGACACTTATGCCCACAGAAAAGGCATACACACGGGTGGCATAGATGTTTATACAGTAAATAAATATTCAGTGCTTTGGATAGGGTCTTCAACACTTCGCAGCCTCAGCAACAACGTTTGCTTTCATTTAGTTCATCAAGTACTAAATGACCAGCTCATCGACCAAGCAATCTGAGATCTCCAGATGATGGTGTAACCCCTTTGAATGAAATCCATCAATTGCTTCATTTGTTGCATATAGACTGCTGCCTGAATTTGTTCTTTGAGAAACAGTATATTGAGTAAACTAAAATTTCACTATTAAAATGAATAAAATGTCCACCTTCTCATTGATTATTGAGGGTAGTTTCTCAGGCTTACATCTTTTTTTTTTTTTTTTTTGTCTTAACTTCTCTCAATTTCTTACTGCTTTTGAGAATTATAATCAAGAACATCATTAACTCCCACTGTTTTACCTTCTTATTACAGTTTGAAAATAGACTGGTAGGAAATTAAAGACTAGCTTGCTAGATTAGACAACTGTAAATTATTCAAGTGAACAATTCACAGCTGGAGGTGCTGTACACCTTTATATTACACTTTCCTGACCATCCCATTCTGACATGTACTATCTACAGTTCACTTACTGTTTCATTCATCTCTCAAGAATGCTAAAATTAAATATCCTGTTTTATTTCTGACCCCGTGCAGGCGTTGTCTTCTCTCTCTTTCCCCATATCCAGGTGATTGTTGGTTTTCACACACCATAAGCCACTTGGCCCTGTATATCAGAGTGGAACAGTTTCATTCCTCTTCCACATCAGGAAAAGAATGTCTGAATTCAGAGAAATGAAAGAGATGGTGGTTACTCTGAACCCACCATAGAATACAGAAATAGTAGATCATTGCCACAGTTAAATACTGGAGTTTATATAGCTGTTTGAAAATACATCTAACTGATCTCAGTACTTTGGTATGTCAGGAGACAGACAACAGTCGAGGAAGGATTTGTCTATACTATTATTTAAAGGAAAATAGTGAAATTAATAGTGAAATGAAAGTTATTATATGTGTTTCTCTTTAAGGAGAGTTATTTTGAAGTACCAGAAAGGATACAGTAACCAAAGTAACATGCAGACTGTATAGAAAGACTAAAAACAGGTCATGCAGGATGGGAGTGAAGGTGAACTTCAAACTGCATATACATTAGTGTGACTCTTGAGATTCTATTTTATCTATGAATATTGAATTATATATGCACAGGCCCTCTATTTGATTCAACCAGCCCCATAAATAGTCAAGGAAAATAAACTTGAAGGCATTTATGTTGCTCTTCTCTGGGGTCCTCCTCATCGCTAGTCCCCCAAATCTAAATACGATATCATTTTATATGCGATTTGGGCATCCTAGGATTTAGTATCTGGAAAGGTTACTGAATACATATGTTGGATCTTTAGGATAAATGCTTGTTGTATGTAAAAACTAATAGTATAATGTAATTCACAAGTCTTGAGGCTAAAATAAATTTTTCTAAAGGCACTGGAAATACTTTGTCCTCTCCAATTGATAAAAGCCTAAGTGTATAGTTTCCTTTTTTATTTTTTTAACTATTAAACATGTTATCTCATAAAACGTTGGGTCCCCAATATGGATTTAATTACCACTCAAGACAGCTTATCCTGAATGATTAATAAACCACAGCAGCAGCCATTTCCTTTGCTCTCTGCATGGCAATGGTATTTTTGGAAATTGTGCTGCCTGTGCCAAGTTTTATTTGTAGATAGAACGGGAGTTGTTAAATGGCCTATCAATTCACAAGAAATCTTTGTTCTTTTATTAAGAGCATGCCAGATAACTAGTTCCATTAGAGTTTTCAATAACTTCTTGTGCTCTTAAAGCAGCCACACGAGCCATATAATTACTTCATTCAGCAGGAATTGTTGCTACAAAAGCCTTAGGAATACTGTTTGGCTTCCTCCTCCTCTCCTCTCCTTCCCTTCCCTCCTTTTTTCTTTTTCACCCCTTCCTTTATTCTCTCCCTTCCTCCTTCTATCTCCCACTTTCTTCTGTTTGTTTTGTTTTTTGGGTTAATCATAGACAAATGCATACGTAGTGAAAGGTTTTTATCAAAGTGAAAATTTTTATTTTATTAAAATATTTTATTGCTATCTTCAAGAAGAGAATTAGCTCACTGTCATCTGTAGCAAGCTGGTTGAATAACTTGCAGTGTACTCATGTTTTGATATACTCTACTTATTAAAATGAACAGGGTGTGTTAATTAGGAAGAGCATGGTATATTCAACGTCCGAGCCACGGGGATGCCTCAATGGGCATAATTGCAAATTAGCCTGATGATCAGCATTTGATTCCTGAAACCTGTATGTTAGAAGAAGAGAACGAACTTCTCCAAGTTGTCCCTGACTACTCCCCCCATGCACACATAAGACAGAGATTTACAGGGTACAGAATGCCATAGTTCCTGAGGCTATTGAAATTGGTCAAAGGACATAGGTAAGCAGTTAGAGCCACAGTTATCACGCTATGTGTCACAACTCTTTTGGAGGTAGAATGAACACTTCCCTCTCTCCTAAGACACAAATATTTACATTATAATTCATAACAATAGCAAACGTACTGTTATGAAATAGCAATGAAAATAATTTTAGGTTGGTGGTCATAACATGAACTGTATTAACGCATCCCAGCACTAGGAAAGTTGAGAGCCACTGAGTTAGAGTGCAATGTTGATTAACATATAGTGAATGGACTCGAATCTGTATGGAAATTTAGTTTGGATAAAAGTGGCATTCCTGGGGAGTAGGGAGAAAAATGGAATCTTTAAGAAATGGTACTGGTGGATGCCAACAAGAGCTTGCTGACAGGAACCTGATATAGCTCTCTCCTGAGGCTCTGCCAGTGCCTGAGAAATACAGAGGTAGATGCTCACAGCCATTCATTAGACTGAGTACAGGGTCCCCAATGAAGGAGCTAGAGAAAGGACCCAAGGAGCTTAGGGGTTTGCAGCCCCATAGGAGGAACAGCAATATGAACCAACCAGTACCCCCAGAGCTCCCAGGGACTAAATCACCAACCAAAGAGAACACAAGGACGGACTTATGGCTCCAGCCACATATGTAGCAGAGGATGGCCTTGTGGGACATCAATGAGATGACAGGCCCTTGGCCTTGTGAAGGCTCGATGCCCCAGTGTAGGGGAATGTCAGGACATGGAAGCAGGGGTGGGTGATTTAGCGAGCAGGGGGAGAGGGGATGGAATAGGGCGTTTTCCAGAGGAGAAAGGGGAAAGAATAAAATATGAAATGTAAATAGAATATCTAATTTAAAAAGACAAAAATAAATAAAGAAAGAAATGGTACTGGCACAGTGGGGTAACTATTCAGGGCAAATGAGTGAACTAGTCCCTAACCTTTACTACTTTTATTAATGTGTTTCAGTGTCTAAAATGATGTCATACAGGTTTAAAAAGAAAACTCTAGTGAATAGCTTTTGGTTTTGAAGTGAGGACAACATTAACTCAAAATCTAAAAGTAAGCAAGTTGGATGAATTTGCCTGCAATATGTTGTTATAAGGCCCGAGAACAGGATGAGTCTTGATGGTTTATGTTCTGAATTTAATGACATTATAGTGTAAGCGTTGTATTGGTGCAGATATTCATGGGGTGAGGGAGGTATGTGTGTTCACGCATAACTGTATCTCTTCCTGACTCATTTAATGTTTGATAGAACTTCCCTGTAATATGTGAGTTTTACATGAGCATATACAAATAGCAATCAGTATCTTATATCAAATGAATGAGAAATTATATATCAAATAACAAATGTGATAGCATGTAAGACAGTGCTTAGCTTCTCTGGACTCTAGGATTGATTGATTAGGAGATGATGGTGTGCTGTTACTCCCTACCTGATATGGACACCACAATGATTTTATCACCAAGAATAACTTTTTCTCAATTCTTTAAAATAATGGGGAATTTGGAGGGTCTAAAAGATATCAATGCATTTATAACCTGGTTATTTCTTAGCTATTTTAGCCAGTTATGCATTTAGAAATTTGTAAATGCTTAATGTCCACTCTTTCTTTAATAAGTAAGGCCATGTATATGCTAGAGAGATTCAAAAATGTGTTTTGTTTTGTCATAGATAAATAACGACTCAGTCTGCTTAATGACCCATAATGTGTTCATGCTCCAAGCGTTTGGAAACTGCAGTTTTCAAATGTATATTTTACTGTATGAAACAGCTTTACTTCAAACCTAAACCAAGAAAAATCAGGTGACTCTTAGAAAGCATTTATTTAATATTACAAGCACATTTATCTTAGTATAGACTGAAAAATTCAGTTGAGTGAAGTAGCAGCCATGACAGAACCTGTGGCGGGCTCCCCTGGGAGCAGTCCCTCTGCTCCCTGAGAAGGCATCTTTCATCAGGCTTGTGATAGGAACCAGGTGACATCCTGAATAAGCATGAACAGGTGAATGTAACTGGTAATCCTCTAATATCTTATTTAGGTCTTAAGTTTTGAATTAACTGAGTGGAAAGAATTAGACTTATTGAGGTAATTTTTTTACAGCTCAATTTAGCCCATTAAAATGAATGTATGATTATGTACTTAGGATTCTCACTGAATCCAGTAAATGTGTGAGCTGATAGATGGTTTAGAAATTAAAATTGTAATCCAATGAGAGCTAACTGGGCAAAACAAGTAATTTTGATTAAACTTACTTTGGTTCATATTCACATTTTCTCCATCTTCTGTCCCCTCCCCCTTCTAGGTCACAGTAATGAAAGGCAGTAATAGAAATAAAGACCATTCAACAGAAGGAGAAGGGGACGGAAAACGACCAAAACGGAAGTGTCTTCAGTGGCATCCGTTGCTAGCCAAGAAACTTCTGGACTTTTCAGAAGAGGAGGAGGAAGACGAGGAAGAGGAAGATATTGATAAAGTAAGCCTTCCATTCACCCTACCCCAAGTATATTTAGGCATTAATCATTTTCTAGAAAACTTGATAAAAGTTTCTATAGTTCAGTTCATGCTTCTCTCCTAAAATTTAGCCTTCATTGTTCTTCTAATAGTTTAGAGCACAAGGAATCCTTCTCTAGCAATCCTGTCAACTCTCAATTTGTGTACTGAGACTACAATAGGGTCTTCATGAAGCTTTATGTGTTTACCTGGAGCCCTGTTCTTTGCTGCCAGCCCAGATTTGCCCCTTGTCATCAAGTAGTTTCTGAGTTGTTGTTCGTCTTCACTGCAGTGACATTTGTGGTATCTGGCTGTACCCACTCCTCTCCCTGAAGACTGTGGCTGCACTAGAGTCTTCAGAGTCCCCTTCTTCTTGGACCCCCCCTTCTGCCTCCATGCATGAACAGCTGGCCCCAGAACTTAGGATAATTGACTTTCCTTACTTCAGGAAAGAACTACCTCCTTGGGAGGCCAAGCTTGTATTCAAGCTAGGATGTCTTCATTGCTCTCACAGCTGCTTCCCCTGTGGTTAGCTGTAGGCTTGGGTTTGCCTTTCGGACCTGAGAAGCTCTGTGACAGAGGGTTTGCCCCTTTTGCCAGTTTCTGCTGCCTCAGAATCGTGTGGTGCCTGGCCCATAGCAGACACAGAGTATGCATGCACTGAAGGGAGGGGCAGAAGGCGAGTGTCTGTCATGGCAGATTATACAGGTATATGGTTTTCAGTGTTTTTCAGGCTGTGGACATAAAGTCAGCTTTCTCTGAACAACAAACATCTGACAGAACTCATCTTCTGAGGAGTGAGCCCATTCCCACATATGCCCTCTCCCATTATGTAGACAGTCATTTGTTTGTGAGACATGTTTCAGTGCCTGTTTAATTTTAACGTTGTTTTGAAAGAGAAGCTTCAAATCATGGCACTCTTGTTTTTAGGAAATTGCTGACTTTATGCTTCCTTTGACTTTTCTGATTCATTTGCCTTGTTGATTACTTGGTCCTTACGGTTGTCTCCTCTTTCCATGACAGCACTCTCTTCTGTGTATATAGTTTCCTTTACTTCCATTCTTTCCTGGCTTCTTTCAGTTCATTCCCATAGATTAAATTTTGTCTCAAGAAACTAAACAAAAGTAGCTGTCCCTAAGCCTGGGTCTTTAATCTCTGTCTCCATCATGGATTCTTACCCTGAACTCTATTCTCTTATTTCAGAATGTCTACTGTGTCCCCATCTCTATTTCCCTACTCTGTCTCTTTCCCTATCTCTATGTCTCTGGTCTACCTCCCTCCCTCCCTATCTACTTTTATCTGTCTATCTGTCTGTCTGTCTGTCTGTCTGTCTATCTATCTATCTATCTATCTATCTATCTATCTATCTATCTATCTATCTATCTCTTTCTTCTTTCTTTCTTTCTTTCTTTCTTTCTTTCTTTCTTTCTTTCTTTCTCTCTTTCTCTCTTTCTCTTTCTCTCTTTCTCTCTTTCTCTCTTTCTCTCTTTCTCTCTCTCTCTCTCTCTCTCTCTCTCTCTTTCTTTCTTTCTTTCTTTCTTTCTTTCTTTCTTTCTTTCTTTCTTTCTTTCTTTCTTTCTTTCTTTCTTTCCTAGGAATGTTGGTTTCAATGTGCTCAAAACTAGGCTTTTACTTTTCTCCTCCACATTCCTTTATGAGTAAAGGCAACTACAACATTTCCAGTTAATGTTTACCTTGCTTGATTTTGCTCAAGCTTTCTATCTATCCACAAGTTCTCTCAGCTGTACCTTTCAAATCATGTCCTTTATGTGACTCCTTTTTGAAATCCCTTTTGAACTACCTTGGTGCAAGCCACCACTATTTCTAGCAGAAATTATTTTATTCCCACCCATCTTCCTTCCTCCATGCTTCCTCTTATATTGTCTGTTCTGTACAAAGCAATCAAAGGAATCCAGTCACGCCACCTCCCTGCTTAACAAGGACAGGGATTGTGTAGTCACTGCTCTGTTAAAACAGGGCCTGGCCAAGGCTAGGCCCCAGGAAACAGTTGTTGAGTGAAAGATTAAAGATCAGTTTACTCTGTCTTAGAAATGTCCTTATCCCCACCTTTAGTCTCAGAATTTTAGGTCATTAATATCAAGATATTATTGCACTGGCAGGTGTCCACTTAGCTACCAATAGTTACTTCAAATACAAATTACCCATCACTATTTCTTCTGTCTTTTATGGGATTATTTTTCAATTTTAAACTCCAGTTAAATGCCAACTGCTCTTGATTAGATCTTGAATATTATCGCTGTCCTTATGTCATATTCCTATTCCTCTTTTCTGGATTTCCACTCTCTTTTCCCTGGCCGTTGGAAGTAAACTTAATTGCCTTCTCAAGGTTTGGTTGATATGATTTACTCACAGAATCCAGGATCTGCAGTATCAGCAGCTGCTCTTTCTCTAAAATACAAGTCTAACAGTGTCCGTTTACACATGGCTCTGCATTTTTGTTAGGGACTTGTCTTGTTACTGCAACACAACACATGATAAAAGCAGCATGACGAAATATGTATTATTACAGTTCCCGGACATGTAGTCCATCCTAGCAGGGAGAGCATAGCAGCCATGGGAGGAGGCAGCTGTCACATGGCATTCACAGGATGCAGAGAGCAATGGATGTTACTGCTTAGCTCTTTCTATCTCACTTAACCTAATCTAGAAAACTCCATAGCAGAGATGCCCAGAGATTTTGTTTCTATGATGATTCTAAATCCTGTCAAGATTAACTATAACACCAATGCATCCACCTTAGGTACCAGAATTTATTTCTTAAAACATTTTAGGAGGTACTTGGTAAATAAAAATAAAATCAGCTGTTTTTAATCTTCATTTTCTTGTTTTTTATGTAATTGCTTACTTTCCAGTTGACTGATTTAATGAAATAACTATAAAATTAGAAAGTAGTTAAGAGTTTTTGATGCCCATACTTAGGACAGTAAAATGCTGACAGTTGGTTTCAAAGCAACAAGTGGTATGTGGATTCAAATTCCCACTTTTCTCCATGGCCGAGAACATTCTTCACAAAGTGATCCATATTTTCTACCACCTTCTTGCCAAAACCTAGTCTCATTTTTCCTATATTGTGCTATAGAGCTGTATGCTGATGATTGAATGAAGTTCTAAGCCCCTGTTTCTGCTTCTCCCCACATCCCTACTGATCAGTCAACATGTTCTAATCCAACTTTCAAAATCTTCTCCAGGAAAGACACCCTTGTCCTTCTGTATTTACAAGTGCTTATCAGCAAATTGTTTTCTAATTCATTTGCTTATATATATTTTCTCCTTTGAAAATAGTTATTTTTTATCATATAGTTTGAGTTTTATAATATAAACAAAAGTTAGTTATTTCTGAAGAAAAATAGGATTATTTCTATAATTTATATAATATATTTATTCATAATTTTTCTTCATAGTT
Source organism: Mus pahari (assembly GCF_900095145.1). NCBI lineage: Eukaryota > Metazoa > Chordata > Mammalia > Rodentia > Muridae > Mus > Mus pahari. The sequence goes on along the minus strand of NC_034601.1, from coordinate 44,440,249 downwards.
TCAAAATACTAAGTAGATATCATTTGGAAACTCTAGTGATTATATACATAATGAAGGAAATTAACCTGTACTCTTTATTCTCAGTAATTTTATTATTTCTGAGTCAGCCATAGTTTCTAGGCTTTTCTTTATTATTTGTGTTTGAAATTAATTAATGGTTCATTTGTTATATTTCCAACATTTACTTAAAAGTGTTCAAAAGTAGCTAACTTGAGTCTAGTAAGGTGGCTCAGAAGGTCAGCACACTTACCATGCAGACCTGGCAAACTTAAATTCCTGGAACTCACGTAAAAATTGATGAGAACCAACTCAACAGAGTTGTCATGTGTGTCAAGGGTACATTCCTCCTGCCACCCCATAATACCAACATTCACACACTAATACTAATTTTTAAAAAATGATAAGTTGGAATAAGCAAGTAATTCACTATATAGTATATGTTTCCTGCTTCCTGGTAAATATTGTGTGAAGGAGCACAGTTACCTGCTACTTGTGGTTCTTGTACTCTCTGGGCACTGGTCAGGAACCGCTTCAGAGCCACAGATCCAGAATCTAAGAGCCTAGCAATCCTTTAACAAGGACTCGAGAGTCTAGTCTACTTCGTAAGGATCAGGACTGCTGCCTTACTGAGTAATGCAGACTGAAGACTACCTTGAGCCTTCTTGCTTTTGTTCGTAGAATAAGAAATGAAAACCACAAACTTATCCAACCTGGATTTCTGCACACGATTGTGTTGTTTCTAAGAAACATTAGAGAATTATGCTTTAGTCTTAGAGATGCTGCATTCACAATATTTTCTGAGATCTGTGATCACAGATTGTGCTTCATGCAATTTAATCTGGCAGTGATATGCTGGAAGTGTTACGAGGAGGATTCAAAAGAGAGAGACTAGGCCATAGGCCAACGTGATACCAAGCCTGAGAATTACAGATTCAGAAGGGCAATGAGTAGACTTGGTGCTTTATGGAAGACCTCAAAGACCTTGAATAGTAATCAACAAAGTGCTTAGGAAAGAAAGGACTCAAAATTAAGGTTGACTGTTTAAGCCTAGGGAATTTATCCTTATTGTCGTAACTTCTTGGAAAATAAGACTGATGTTTATATCTTTAAAGTTGTACTGTGAAGTTCTTCAAAACAATTCTGTAAAAGGTTTTATTGATACTTTATATAAGAAGCTCTACTTCTGGTATCTGCAAAAGCTCGAATATTCTATATTTGCTTTTTATTATGTTTGCTTTCATGGCAAATATTTCTTTCTGAGTTGTTAGCTATAAGGTATTACGTTTTAATGAGCAGAAAAAGCGAATATCCCTGTATTTTCGTACGGATGTCATTAATCTTGAGACTCATAAACCACAACATCATTTTTTTGTTCACACTTAGCAGTTGGTTAAATGTTAATACTAGATAATGAGTTGGCCTCTGCAGTTATAAAGGTAAATAAGAGAATTTTGTCCTCAAAAGGCTCACTGTTTAGTGAGAGAGAGAAAAGAGGTAAGTAATTATAAAACAATGTAATGTATGCTATAATACAGATATGCAGAGGTTACCATGGAAACTAGATAGGACACATCATAAGCTGGTTACCAACCACCAAGAGTATCAAGAGTAGTTAATGATTTTTTTAAATTACTTTTTCAGTTTGTTAGATGTTTAAATCGAACTAAAAAAAAAAATACAATTTGCGAATCAAAACTGGTTGTTAAATCAAAATAGTTGGAGCTGTGTTAAGTACATGGCTTTTGCTTTGGTTGGTGGTAGGTTCAACTTCTTGAGGCGGACGGCCTAGAGCAAGATGTTGGTGAGACTGAAGATGATGAGTCACCTGAGCAGCGAGCCCGGAGACCAATGAATGCATTTCTTTTATTTTGCAAGCGCCATCGCTCCCTTGTCCGACAGGAACACCCAAGGCTTGATAACCGAGGTGCTACCAAGATACTAGCTGATTGGTGGGCTGTTCTTGATCCTAAGGAAAAGCAGAAATATACAGACATGGCAAAGGAGGTAGGTTATAAGGACAACGTATGATAGTAATTATGGAAGCCAGTTCTATAAAACTTATGCAACAAATATGCAGTGGCCCTTGTTAATGGTGTCATCTTCTATTGTCATCAAATGCTAAGGAAAAAGATGACAACCTAAGAGATTTTTCTTCTGATAGCACAAGAATATATTAAGTTTATCACAGAATGATAAAGTTCTGATGATAAATAATGTTTGTGCATGTGCCTATATATTAATCTCTGGTCTCATATTTTTTTAATTTTTAATTTTTTTCATTTTATTTTTTATTAGATATTTCTTCATTTACATTTCAAATGCTATCCTGAGAGTCCCCTGAACCCTCCCCCTGCCCTACTCCCCAACCCACCCACTCCTGCTTCCTGGTCCTGGCATTCCCCTGCACTGGGGCATATAATCTTCGCAAGACCAAGGGCCTCTCCTCCCAGTGATGGCCAACTAGGCCATCTTCTGCTATATATGCAACTAGAGACATGAGCTCTGTAGGGTACTGGTTAGTTCATATTGTTGTTGTTCCTATAGGGTTGCAGACCCCTTCAGCTCCTTGGGTACTTTCTCTAGCTCCTCCATTGGGAGCCCTGTGTTCCATCCAATAGATGACTGTGAGCATCCACTTCTGTATTTGCCAGGCACTGACATAGCCTCACAAGAGACAGCTATATCAGTGGTTTGTGTGCCTGCTAGCAATACCATTGTTAAGAGCCTTGTTTCTATAGTGTAGCATAAAGCTAGGAAACCCATTCATGAATGAAACAGGATGAGCTGTGTGATGTTTGAGCAGTTGTTGTTGGTGAGAAACATTTCCGCATGTGAATTCCCAAGTGATAGCAATAAGTAAATATCTTCAAAAAGTGATGTGGTTGATTTGTTTCTACAGCAATGTGGAATTAATATGAGATCATTGTACATTAAGTATGAGCAGACTTAGTGCTAGGTAAAGAATAAGTAGTGTCATTGTGGTTAAGTTTGAACGGAATAGTTCTAATATTATTTCCTTAGTGTTTTAGCTTGCAAAAAAAAAAACCCCACTTGATTCATAAAAATCCCTGCCACTCCATTAACTTCTGTGGGGAGAAAAAGGAGCCAGTGGGGGATAAAATAATGTAATTTCAAGATATTTTTATTAGACATCTCAGTATGAAGAAAAATAATACCTTCAGTTGTGGTTTTATCAAGTTGTTTAATAAGGGAGCTTGCAACATAAAATTCTTTTAAAACATTCAGGGAAATTTGGATCCAGAGTATAAATGACTAGTGTTGCTGTGTAATTAATGATCGCACAAGGCTTTAGGAATTTACTAATTGTTAAAGATAGAATTTTAACTATCCTGGGTATCTATAAAATTTAAAATCAATTACAACAACCTACATGATTTTTAAATGTTTCAATAGATTTCCACAAGCGTAAAGTAATTAACAATAAACCTTTCTCATTAAATAGGTTTCCATCCTTACATACTCATACTTTATGTGATAAAGTAAACAATTATCTGAGACCTCCCGAGGAGCAGCATACAGTTCCTATAATTAAATACTTGAGTTTGATTTTGGACAACATGCAGCATATTGCTAATACAATGTGTGCCTTTTCTTAAATACAGCTAATTTACAAACCCAATAGGTGGCCACTTTTTAAGAGTAGGAACTATTATTTTTACACAGGAAATCCCTTATTAATTACTTAATTAGCTTCACAATATTTGCCATTGTGGTGCTATGATGAAATCTGTTTAGGTAGCCCCCTGCAGCCTACAAGTGGAAACCAGAAGGTCCCACATCGTATCTTGCCTTGTTTATAGTTACTCATATTAAATATTATCTCATTTATACTCCAAAGTCTAATCGATTCAGCTACTTCCCAAATTATCATACAATTGGTCTCTCACGGTTCATTCTTTCAGCTTATTTACTAAATGTTTCACAGTTACATTAAAGTACATGTAATTGTGCTGAAGGCTTTTTTGTTAACATTGTAGCCTTAATTGAAGTTGAAGGTCAGTTCATTCAGCTGATGCTTATTAAGAAGTTTCAATATTCCAGATTTTATGGTAGTTTCAAATGATACAAAGAAGGCCCCTGGTCTTCAAGACCAAGTCATTTGAAAACTACTTCACGTGTAACTTTTCAACTTTGAATCCTCAATTGTGAATGTTTTACTAAACACAAGGCATTCTTTCAGCACAGTGCATGAATGCTTTACATCATTTATCATTTGTATCTTTGCCTTTATTAGAGTGAGAATAGTTTTGTTTGCCCACAGGAGTATAGCCTTAGAATGTATCCTTAGCTTTTTTTGTCATTGTGCAAATATCATAGTTTATTTACCCAACCAAGACGTTTTTTACAGAGCAAAGCAATGTAATCTTATGAGATCACCATTGTGGTGTGTAGTTAATGAAAACATTATTGTAATTTTTACTTTTCTCATTCTGATTTTAAAAGAATCATCTCTTTAAAAGAGTGAGTAGAAATATGACTCTCTCTCTCTCTCTCTCTCTCTCTCTCTCTCT